>NC_071573.1:43056592-43368968 GCF_024509145.1 Vidua macroura | reverse complement strand
CAGGCTAAAGGGTCACCTTCCACTCACATAGATTTTGGCTCATCCTTTGTGTCCCCCGTGAAATGACTTTTTATTTAGCCAAATCTATATAAGTGAATGCTTTCTTTTCTTTTCTTTTCTTTTCTTTTCTTTTCTTTTCTTTTCTTTTCGGAAAGTCATCCAATGGTCATTGCTACAAGGGCATTGCTCCCTCCCGCCAGGCTCAGCTCTGCTCCACACAGGCTGGGCACATCTTCAGCTTCAGTAGCAGGAAGTGTTTAATCCATACAAAGTGGTTCACAGAAGTACCATAGTACTAGCACGAGCCAAAACAGCAGGGCTGGTTCCAACCAATCCCACAGTGCAGGTACTCCCAGGGGTAAAAGCCACCTGCCCTTTTTGTCATAATTTCTCTAATAATGGAGCCCAGGGTGCCCCACCTAGAACCAGGACCTCCTTTGTGCTAGGTGAGGATATCCAGAAGCTCTTACAAGCCTTTCCCCAGGCACTACTAACGAAGGTCAAAATTCAAATGCAACACAAAGACCTTTGCATCCAGGCTAATTGTGAATCCCATGGCATGCTTTCAGAACTCCATATAACTTGTTTTCTTCAGAAGCTCTCAAAGACTGTTCTTATGAACTCATGCAATGAAAAGACACCAGAATGTCAAAGATGCCATCCTCTACCTAAGAGACTATTGAAAATGCAAATTCTATGGGCAGACTTCTGTGGCAGTTTTGGATAGGAATAAAATTATTAAAATCATGTAGAATTTGGTCCCCAAAGACACTAAACTGCTATTCACAAAATTAATTTACTAATCCTTTCCAGACACATTTCTTCCCCATATTTCCTCAGTGTGAAAATCTGCAATTTAAAAACTGTCTGCAGCCATTTTCCATTATAATATAAAAATCAGCCAGAAACATCTTCACATTTTATGTGAGAGGTTGAGGGCGCCATTTTGTAAGCAGCAAGAAAAGTAATTTGAGAAGAGAGCTGGAGATGGGATTCTCCACCCAGCACATTAAATACCAGCTGCTGGGTCACTCCTTCTGGATGTGCTCACCTGAGCCATCCCAGGCATGTTCCTGGTGCTGCACTGTCTTCTCTTGCCTGCTGTGCTCCAAAGGTACTCAGTGCATCCATGTGTTTGTCTGGCCTCAGGACACTTCAGGTGGAAAACGTGAACCAGCATGGGCCAAAGGATTTAAGAACCCAGTAGCCAACTGCCTAGGGAAAGATCAAAGGAATGGAATTAAAACCAAACAGTATTATCTCCACCGGCCATTCAAGCTCCCATCAATCTCTGGGGTAGAGACTTCCCAGTGCACATTTATACATTTGCATGTTTTACAGCCCTGGTTTCCACTGAAAGGGCTGTCACATCCATGGAGTAATTTTCAACAACATGAAGAGCTTTTGTCCTAAACCTGGTACCTGGAAACATCTTTTCTTTTATTTTTTTTTTTTTTTTCCCTTTGTCTTCTCACTCACTACTTGTAAAGAGCGGGCATGAATTAACTCCCTGTCCATATACTCCTTACTGTTTATGATCTAACCTCTTCTTGTACAGGCACCCTGCCTTTCTAGCTCAGAATGGGACAATTCTTGCTCCTTGCTGACAAAGGACTTCAGATTTAGCAGGGAAAGAAGTGACCCCTGGCATCCACTCTGTGCCACTTGGCTTGTAATTGAGCTATGTCTGTCTTGTCTCCCTTATTCCATTTTCCCATCTTAAGATTTAACCAGTATGATGTGCAAATACACTGATCCATCCCAGCACCTAATCCTGCTCTGTAAAATGGGAAACACAGAGATTCCCAGGTGGACAACCAATTTTCGGGATGTTCCCTGAGCGAACTGACAGGCCATCAAGAACATCAGTTCTGACCAGCTGCCTGCAAGCACTGCTTGTGGACATCTAGCAGTGTTCTCTTTGTTGATTTCATCCAGAAAAATAAACAGCTATAGGCCCAACACTGATTTGCCTTGCCACACTGGATTTGCTGGAAGCTGAGGAAGATGTAACAGCCCTCAGGATCATTCAGAGCACTGCCTGGCTGTCCTTCTTACAAAGCCCAAAGAACAATGTGAGTGAGAAGCACCAGTGAGAATCTTACACAAGTAACAACCATAGGGGTCCCATCCTATTTTTCTGGAATTCAGAGGAGGACCTTTACCCTTCATCATACCTCTATCAGCCTTGAGGACAGCTCAGGGAAGAGCTGTACCAATATGTGACCTGAAAAACTTGCTTCTCACCTAGTTGAAGGGCTCATTCTGTAAGGGTAAAAGTAAAGAAATGACAGAATCATATTCCAGGAGCTCTGATTCTACGGAAAAAAAAAATGATTTAAGGAATTAAACATAATCAGCAGAGAAATGGCTGGCAGTTGAAGCTAGACATTCAGCCTGGAAGCAATTATTCATTCTAACAAACTTATATTTGAAGAGCTGGCAAAAGGAGAATTAGATCAGCTGAAGATTTCCTAATTCTCAAATTCATCTGTTTTGCAAGATGTTTAAACTTCCTAAATTTTATTTTTAAAACCTAACTATCCAAAAAACTTCTGAAAATTCAGCCAGTCATTTACATCTGAGCTCTTGCCAGATGTCACATCCAGACAGAAGCTGAGCACTTGGGACAGATACCACTGCTGAAGATGTTACAGCTGATGCTGTAGGATAGCCTGATCTCATTTTTCCTTAAACTATGAATTACTGACTTTGAAATACATTCTAAGCTGCAGCTCTGCATCTGCTTCTCCACACCCTCTCACTTTGCACCTTTCTCTTCTGCTTCACTTTTTTTTATATCTTTTCTACCGAGACACCAAGAAGAGAGTGTGTGTGTTTTCTTTCATTTTCTTTCACAGCTCCTCCCATG
Organism: Vidua macroura; assembly: GCF_024509145.1. Taxonomy (NCBI): domain Eukaryota; kingdom Metazoa; phylum Chordata; class Aves; order Passeriformes; family Viduidae; genus Vidua; species Vidua macroura. The sequence goes on along the minus strand of NC_071573.1, from coordinate 43,366,096 downwards.
ACAGAAGCTCTGATCCTCACCAATGACCTAAAGATGTCCCCCTCTCTCAAATAACTCATTCAACAGGAAAAGTAAAATCAATGTCTTCATACCATTCTGAAACCAGCTGGGAGAGAGCCTGACACCAGTATGGTGAGCTCCATGCCACACAAAGCACAAACTGCACACACGGTGCAGCATTTCCTTTCTCCAGACTGTCTTGGCCAAAATGTTATATCCCTTTCTAGTAGGAAACTCCCTGCCAAACATTGGCCTTATGTTGTAACCAAAACCTTGATGCAAAGCTTAAAATCTTTTAGTCTCCCTCACCCTTGTTCCTCCTCTCTTGATACTACAGGTGCTGCTGGCTTTAGATATAGCAATGAGCCTGTTTTGGCATAAGTTATTATTATTGTTACAATAGGCATCTCAACTGGAAGGCAAACCAGAGCATCCCTCACCTCAGTCTCTCTTACAAAAATATAAGGCTTGATTTTATGGTCTAGTTAAGCCAAGCTCAAAGGGCTTTCAGCTACCAAGAGTGACAACACTTTCTATGTTTGACTTGTTGGTTATTTTCTTTGTTTGTTTGTTTTTGCCAGCCTTCGCTATATTGTCTTATGGAATGGGCAGAAACACTATCCCAAGGGAGGAGAGGTAGGATCAACATTCCTTTCCCTGCCAGCAGCAACAAACAGGCTGGCTCAGCTGAGCACAGAGCTGCCACCGGGAATCTACCCCATGTCACTTCAAAATCAACCTGCTGGACAGGGAGAGAGGTAGCACAAAAGTTGACAAAAGTATTTTACAGAAGTGGTGCTCACACCACCAGAGCACAGCAGACACTTCATAGTAATTTTCTAACCTTGTTTTTACCAGACTACCAAAGGTGACCTTTAATTAATACAGGTTTGACAGAAAGCTATTTGCTACTCCCAGATCCTTTTTAATTAAAAATACCTCGAAAAGTCCTTGGATTAAAAACATCTTCTGGGTAGAACTAGGAACTTGAAATCAAACAGATCCTTCTTCCTGCATACAGAGCAGCAACCTGCTGCTGTGCTGCAAGAAATTAAGCCAAATCAAAAGGGTATTTTGCACCCATTCTGACCTCTTGGAGGGCTGTAGAGAGAACATCTGTGGACTGACTTTATTCCCAATTTTTAAGCTTGATTACTAGCAGATCTTAAGATAGCTACTGGATGCTAAGCTGTAAATAAAATGTGCAGACTACCAAAAGCTGCAACCCTGACATTTGTGCTCATTCTGTAATCATGGCTTATTATCCCAGAGTTTTTTCAGTGGCTTCATTCACTTGAAATGATTCTGTAGAGGAACAATCCTCTTGCTAGAGCAATCTGTAAAAAGCTATTGCTATGAAATTATTCACTGAGTTTCATGCTTGAAGGAGGATACAGGTGATGCCCGTGTGCCACTTGTGGCCACGTAAATTCATACAGCATCTACATTTAAAATAAAATAAGTAAGGCAAAGTGGATGTTGGTATTTGTGTTCAAAAATTAAACATCTTAAAACAACTAAGGTTATGGCAGTAACACCCCAGAATGGAACCAGGCAGTGCTCTACAGAATCCACTTCAAATAAGACAATAGTCTTTACTTCAAGAAGGTTGCAGACTTTTTATCTCTCCCAAAATTTATCTTCCTTGCAAATACAGAAAGGCACCTTTTTGAAAAATCAGGATTTTAAATGCTTTTGTTAATCCACAAAGAGTAAAGCTTAAATATTCCCTTATAAAACCAGTACAAAGATATCTCCTTTTATGCACAGCGACAAGCAAGCAGAGAAAACCCATGCATAAAAAACTGCTAAAAAGCATGACCTGAATTTCCAGAAACTGAATGGGAAACTTTTTTTCAGATCTATGTACTCAAGTATCATGGCAACAAGGGAGTTCTTGGTCAGCAGCAATGCAAAAATTCGCTGGATGTTTCATTCAGTCCTGCTACTCACACTAAGAAATTAACTGAGAACTGTACACATAGGAAGCATGGAAGACTCTAGGCAGAGATGTAACAGACTCCTACATTTAACACTAGATTAGATTAAAAGCTTCTATTTCCAGAAGCCCACTGTAATTATATTTAGGTATCACCTACCAGCTCCCAGGTGTTAAAGGCCATTTCAGATAGAGAATCTTCATTTGAATTCTCAAATATAATCTGCAGATGGAAAATTGTTCCTTTTGTTTACTGCAGCTTGACAAGACCTTTATATTTTTTGCCATTAATATTAAAGACCTATTTCTTTGATTTAATTTAGATTTTGAAAGTCACTGACCTCTACTACACTGAGAAAGTTTGTACTCTTGACTTCTTTCCCACAGGCTGTTAGGCAAAACTCTTCCTGTCAGTACAATTAAAAGAGTGGAAATGTTTCATTGTTTCCTATAGATGTTTCATTGTTTCCTATAGATGTTTCTGCAGGTTCTGCTGGCTGATCCTGCCCTTGGGGCTGACTGCAAAGCTGAGTTTCTTAGACCAGGAGCAAAGAACTCAGCCCTCTATGCCATGGAGTGAGAAAGAATGATGTGCCCCAAAAGAATGATGTGCCCCAAAAGAAAGAATGATATGTCCCAGCTGACCTGGCATCTCTGAGGCTGCACAGAAGGTTGCAGATGAGATTTTTGGTCCCATCTCCAGCCCACTTAGCTTGCACCCCAGCTCTGCCAAAGGGATGCCAGGCCATGCCCTGTTGACATGCAGGAAAACTCTCCTTTCACATCTCCTGAGTGGAATTTGCTCCCTCCCCAGCTGTCCTGGTGCAGGTTCATTCGCAAACTCTACAAGCTGGACAGTGTTTGCCCCCTAAAAAACCTTCATTTTTAAAAAAAAACTATTTTTTGGTTTAAATACTTACAATAGGTCATCTCGTGCAGCACAGGCACCTGAGTGCCCACCCTGCACAAGAGAACAAGGAGACCACAGAAGCCCATGAGCACAGGCACCCTGAGGGGTGCACCAGGCCCTGGCACAGGGATTGCTGGGAGCAAAGAGGGGCACAGCAGGAATCTCCAGAAGCTCAGGCCTAGAGGGGCAGGAGGGGGAGTGCCTTGACAATGTATTTTCAGGTGACTATACAGTCAATATTAACCCTCTCCTCAGTGTAATACAGCTTCTAAAATAAGACAATTTCCTCAAAATTACAGTATTAAACACAAACAAAATCTCTTTTCATAAATACAAATATACACCCACATATACACATTTATAGAACAGGAACTTTATGAAGCAACCAAGTGAAACGAAGTGTTTGAAAACTATTTCAACCTACAAGCTCCAAGCAGACTTTTACTGGCTTTACTCAAGTCTATTAACCAGCACACACTTATCTATAAAGTGTTCTTCTTTATTTAAGTTAAACAAATTTTCAAGGATGGTTTCCATCTATAAAATGAACAAGTACAAGCTCTGTACAGCAGACTTTTCAAACCAACTGAAAAAAAGTTTCCAAACTATGTTTTGAAAATCTGCAAAATAAACAGTATCACCATTCTTGTTCTGAAGACAATAAGAAAAGTTCTCAGGAGACTCCATCACAATTTGCTTCAAGGGCTCTTAATTTATCTTTCAAATGGATTAATTTCTTCAGCATTAAAAACCCCTAAAATCACAGTAAGTAACTTTGGCACACTGACATGTAAACATAACAAAAGGATACCACTTCTTGTCCATTCTCGCAAAGAAAAGTATACTGTTCCTATATTAAAACCCCTATGCACAACATCCATGGGGAATTACTGAAAAGATATTCCTACTTTATGAATATTGTAGTCATTAAAGACTTAAGCAATGGAATATGGATTTTTTTTTTCTCAATTTCTTTTTACTAGCAATTCTGATTCAGAGATAAGAGGCAGGTCAATATTCAGAGTTGCGGCTGCTGATTTCAATTAGTACCACCCTCAATTAGATCAAAGCTGTGAATGGAAATACCTCCAAGGTTGAAGCTGAGTGGTTGGATTTTTTAAATTCCTTTTAAATTCTGTTTTCCAAAGCCCCAAGCAACTGGTTTGCTACTGAGCTCATATTTCAGCATTTGTTTTCCAAAACATGAAGGCATCTATTGCTATGTTTATGAAATATGTTCTTCAAGTTCTCAGCTAGGTTAAAAGGCTACAGGGAGAGACTAAACACTGAAAATAGTTTATCCACTGGCCTTTAAAACAGGCAAGTTTTGGAGAAAGTGGATTGTGGATAAGCAGAGAAAAAGTATTAATTATTTATTTAAAAAGTCAGATGAGGATGGATGGGTAAAACTGGATTTAAGGGCCCCATCCAAAAGGTAAGCAGGTACCTGCAGATCATAACTTCAGACACGTAAGGTATCTACGGGCACAGTGAAATCACTTTGCCTATGAGAGTACCATCTCTACACCTGATGCATAGGTACAGCCAAGGGAAAATAAAAAAATCAGGAACTACTCTACTTCCAGGACAAAGAAAGAGGGGAACTGTACCAGCATACTACAGTACAGTAGATGTTTTTCATCTCCTTATGACCAACCCTTATATTTTCCCAAGATCCATCTTTCCAAAACCACTTCCTGACATTCCATGTCTGCACTAATTTTTGACAAAAGTGTCTCACTTATTAATATTTTTTTACCTTCCTTCTCATTTTAAAAGCTCATTGAAGCATTTGCTTTTAATAAAAAAGTATATAGTCTATGCAAACATAAGAAAGGACAGGTCAAAGTTGACGTTACCTTTGACAGCATTGTTTTATAAAAATGATTTCAGCTGGACTGAAGCTGCAAAATGCACAAGTTCTATGTTAAAAACGCATAGGCTATGCAGGTATCCAGGCTGATTCCCAGAGTCAAGCCTGAATACATTCAAAAGCAACATTGAAAGAAACAAAATGGAAGAAAATTCCCCAGTAGTAGGCCTATAAATTAAGCAAGAGCAATTCAGAGATATTACATAGCTGCTCATCCTTGCAAATTAAAATTTAGATCTTGTGCTGTTTTCAGTGGGGTTTCAATTCTAACTTATTTCTACAAGTCAAAGGGGGAGTTTTAGACAATTTTTTCCTCATTAGGGCCCAGAATAAAACTCTGCTGAACCAATACACCTGCACAAAAGCTCTGTGCAGTTTATATAATTTTGTAACAAAGTAAGAAATATTTTAAAGACAAAGTACTACAGAAATTATCAACACAAATATAAAGTACAGGTTTAACGTTATCCAGAGCACAGGTGATGAATTCCCGAGCTGGAATAAACAACCCACGCAATCATCTGGGCAGATGCATTGATTTCCTCTGATATTTTTCTCCTCCTCCTGACTTTCATGATCTCCAGCAAGTAGATCCAGTTTGCAAAGCAAAAGCATCCAGTGTTAGCATGGACATCACACCCAGCAGCACAAAATCTGCACCCTCAGAGTTTCTCTCTCCTAGCACTCCGATCCAATTTCTGGTTATACATATGTCAATCACTTTGTTGCTAATTATAGGATGATGAAAACTGATACAAATCATTGGGAGCTGACAATATACATACTTTCATATATTTATATTTAGAGTCCTTCATAGAAAAGTTCATATTCAAATTACCAAGTACACACAGCAGAAAAAAAAAAAACTTCAAAATGACACTTCTGATTCTGGAAATGACAAACCATGACTTCTATTCCAATGGAGTTTTCAAATGACCTTCTCCTAGTAATTTTTCCCACCCTCCCTCCCACACTGTTCCCCACAGATGTTTCTTCAGATCCTTTTGTTTACAATACGTCAGTTGTTCCTAGAGTTAATTATCTGCTGTGCAAGTAGTAGCTGAAGACAGAAAGGAACAGTTGAAGTCTGCAGCACAATTCCTTCTTCCTGTGAAGTAATGCTCAGTGACATCCTTGCAGTGCTCCGAGTCCCCTGGATCCCTGGTGTTTGCTTCAGCACTCTACTTTCAGATAAAGGTGGAATACTGAGGTATATAAGTTCCGTGGAAAGTTTTAAGAAATACATCAGTAATTCAATCAAAACTTTGCCCAATGTTTTTCAGTTGAAACAGCATTTTGCTTGTAAGTCCTTCTACTGCTGCAGATTAAGTGTGAATTTCCACTGCTGTGACAAAGAAGGATTGCAGATCTCAACGGTGAGACCACCATTTTTGGCATTTCGGCTGTCTAGACAGAGGTTGCTGCCAACATGCCTCAGTTTAGAATTGCTTTCAATTTGTTCCCATTTCTGAAACAGAAAACACAGTTATTGACCTGGAAAAGCAGGAAAAGGAAGAATTCTACATTATGTCCTTTGAAGTCTTCATAAGCTTCACTGGCTTGTGCCTGGAAATGTGTACAAACTGCAATAATGGGAACAGTTTAGATGATTCTTGAGTATGAGTATGTAAGTTCTGGCAAGCCTTGCCAAAACAGCTGTTCTTTCTGCTAACACTCTGCAAGACACAGAATACACCAACACATTTCCCTCTAGTTCAGAACTTCTCAAATACACTGTTCCACCCTGTTACCTGTGTGACACCCTTGGTCTGAAGAAAAAAATGAGAATCAAAATCCATCCACATACCACTACAATACTGAGCATAGAGAAGCAGCATACTACAGTACAGTAGACAACTCTACATAAATCCAGAAATTTGTCAGACACCTTTCAATTCTACAGAAGATAAGCAATCTGTGCTGTCAAAAGTTCTTTGTCCAAGATGATGTCAAGGACAGAATGAATCCCAAATACAGGATTTAAAAAAAAAAAAAGGGGGGGGGGGTTTCTCTTGTATGTCTACCAAATTATGCCTGTAAACCTTATCAAGAAAATCTTGCTTCCTTATAGTTTCCTTCTCTGAAGCGTGGCAAGAAAATTCCTTCCTTTATCAATAAACAGTGTTTCAGTTACCTGTCTTCACAAACAGAGATATAGAAGCAAGGAAATTGGCAGATGATCAGAACTGATGACTGAGCAGAAAGAAATTAGTTCTATGACTAGATCAAAAAGATGGCATGATTCTGCAAATGTGATTTTCCTCAGGCATGGGAAATAGATGAAGTTACAATGCTGCACTGATAAAAATGAATTTAAGGATTTCTAGTGCTGGTATAAACAGGCCACAACTGAAAAGAAGGAGAGCCAAACTACATTCTTCTGAGAAATAGAATACATAATATTCCAACTTCACTGAGTGAGACCTTTCAAAAAGACACTGTGGAATATACAAACTCTTTCAGAAGACACAGGAGGCAGTTAAACATTGTTACACATCAATGGGTGAAACCTTTACATAAGTCTCTGTTGGGATAAAGCCTACTCTGTCTTTATGACATCATGAATCCTAGCTTCACACACAAACAACAGTAAAAGTAGAGTCTATAGAAGATATGACAGATCACCAGTGCATTGTTTATTCACCATCCTTGTTTTCCCCACTGTTTGCAGAGTGCAATCATGACATACTAACCTGTCTGCTGTCGTTTTCCCTACAGCCCTGAAGTTTTATTAGTGAACTGGGAGCTCTGTCCACAACAGTAAGGCACAAATCCATGTGTTTCACTGACTTGTCCTTTGTTAAGGCCCATTCCTACAAAAAGGAAGAAACAAAAGTACAAAATTGTGTATGTTAACACGTGCTACCTCTGCATATACAGCACAGGTTAAAATCCTGCAAATAGCTATGTACGAGCATTAGAACAGTTCATTGTTTCCCACAGGGCAGGAGATGAAATGTCCTTTTCAAATAGTAATTCGAATTGCTTCAGTGTCCTCACATCAGCTCAGGGCTGAACTTGCTGTTTGCTCCCTCTGCTGGCTTTACCCAGCTGCTGCGGCCAGTCACAAAGGGCCTCGTAGAAGATATTCCTCCAAATGCTTATTTAGTTAGATATTTGTTTTTGTATGTGTGTGTGTGTATTAAACTTCTCCCTTTCTTCTATGTGGAAGGATTTTTACATTTGTTTATATATATATATATATATATATATATATAAATTAGATACATAAAAACCCTAAAAGCTTGGTCTGCACACCACTGGCCACCCTGCCCACACACTGATGAAAGCACATGGACCACACTGAGGAAACAGCAGCTCTTAATACAATAAAGACCACCAGAAAGCAATACACAAAAGGGGTAGAGAGAATGTTCCCTCCCATCCAAGGCATGATGTACAACAGAATCTCTGTTAAATGTATTTAAATATGCCACTCTTAAATAGAGAGCAAAGAGAAGCTGTTCTGTATGTACTGCTGCCCAGCTTGTTTGATCTCAGCATCTTTTCACACAGAGTCTGATCTTGCACTGATATTCAGACTCTCTCCATATGCCTCTCTCCTTTCAAGTTCGGTCTCCAGCGTCCACATTGGTCTCAATTTGTCTAACTATCCTTTGAGGAAAGAAGCCACTTGATTAAAGCCAGGCTAATGATCCAAATCATGCTTATAAACTACTTAAAATGGCATGATTAGCTTATCTTGAGCAACTAAAGAGGATTTAGAGTTGTATAATACAAAACCTTAGACATACAGGGCCAAGCCTGTATGTTAAATAACATTTAAATGTTATTTTGCATTTAATCAGTGTTTCAGAAATAAAATAAATGTATAATTACTTTGAAACTCAGCAGATTTTAAACTTATTAAATCTCTTTGGGAAGAGATGCTCAGAACACTGTCTGAATTTTCAACCCAAGAGATTACAAGTAATCACAATCATACAGGTCACAAGCCACTGGATGAGTACTATATTCTGCAAGTACTAGAATGATGACAACTGTGGAAAACAAAGCAAAGCCAGGACAAATCAGTGTACCCCTTTAGTTGTCTTCCAAACCCTTAAGCTGATAACTTCTCCTTTTACTCTCAGTATGTTAAACTCAGATGACAGTCAAATTACTTACCTTCTCAGTTCTGTCCAGTTTGTAAGATGTCAACAAGAACCATTAATATATAATGAAATATTAATAGCCACTTTTTTTAGCCACAACTGAAGGAATTAAGCAAGTTCTTTTCAGAGCTTATCAGGAATTACAAATGCCCCCGAACTCTTCCCTGGTAAGATTTATAGTGAAAAATGACAGCTGAAAATACTACCAGAGATGTAGTAAAACTTGCATCTGAGAACTCTATAGTCAGAGTTAGAGCCTTGAAATTATTGCCTTTATACATCTTCACCCTTCCATCAAAAGGCTGTATGAGCCCCAGCCACAACAGAAATTATGCAAGAAGTTAACGTATTTAAAAGTCACAGTACAGCTGCTTCATAAAAGCTCCAAGCTCTGTTGCTGGAAACATCTGCATGATGCCCCCTTCATATTACGAGACATAGTGTACAGGTACTTTCCTCCACGGATCAGTAACTATGACTAAAATGGAGATAAGATGGAACAAGTTCCACTACACTAGAGGAGAAGAAAAATTGCAAGGAGTGTACATGCTCAGGGCACAGGCTGGAAATTGGATAGCTTTATGCAAAAATCGAAATATCTGAGAAAATCTGTGTCAAATCAGAAAAAAAAAGTTAGTATATAAACTAACCTGAAACCTTCCCCTTGAATCTAAGTGCATTTGGTTTTACCTTTAGCTCTTTATCACAACCCTGCATATTTGCATATTGTCAAGAACACCACAAGCACACCTCAGCCCTCTGGAGGTGCACAACTACCACTGAGTTCTACCAACCTGGAGGAGGGGAGAGCAGGGGAAAAGGGGGCAGAAATCCCATTTTTACTTAGGTTTTGTATTTTAAGTTGTGTTGAACACAAGACAGAGTACACTCTTCAAGTTATAGAAGACTGCCACAGCCTGTAATATCCAAGTGCCCTTAACTCCCTAAAAAAACCCTCCTGATAAGAATAAGGTGGAAAACACGAAGTACAGATCTAAAGATTGTGGTTTGTTCCCTATCCCTCTCCTCCCATGCTGTTATTTATTTTCAACCCTATGAGTTCTGCTTGGTTTTGACCCATTCTGCCTCTTAACCTGTCTGAACGTCCTCTCAAAGGTATTTGTTCAGAGCAAGTGCATAGTGGTTTGCCAAGGTCAGTGCCACAGAAAAAAACACATACATAGGAAGAAGAGGGTCAGTTTCAGGGGAGAGGAGTTTGAAAGGGGAAGATAACTGTGTATCTACAAAGAACACACAACATAGCAGAAAATTCTAAGATTTCTGCTCCAAGGCACTTGTGACACATCTACCCTTTCTCCCAAAAACCCCACTGTGGTTTCTGAAAGATGAGGGTACTTTCATAAAGGTAATTGAAAAAGCCTCCACGGATAAATTCTCCTTAATTATAGGAAAAGGAGGCATTTCTCACATGTTGATTTGAATGAATTGTCATCATACATCTTCCAGGAAATTACCTCATTTTAGGCTTCATCTTATTTTAGGTTTCTCCCCTTCTAATTTAAATTAGAGCAAACTTCTGACACTCATTCAAGTGTAGTTTTTAATTGGTCAGCCTTCTATTTTAACAGCTGTACTTGACACATTAATATTATATTTTATTTAAAATCAGGTTTAATCTGACAAGGATTTAGTAACAAAGCAGCACACAAAGCAGTGAGAACCTCTGTGTGTATTTCATGAATGATAACCAAGTCACAATTGCATAAATAGATTCTTTGAAATAAGTAATGCTCTCATTTAAAGATCTGACACATTTACAATTAGTTTAGGAGCAGGATTAGAAAGGATTTGTTAAAACACTCCCCTTACTGTGAGTGAACGTTTAGGCATTGCTGTTTTCTAGAAGAGCCAAATGGGGATTTATGACAGATTTTTTTTATACTCCATTATTGCAAACTGTAAATGACTAACAGTGCAGCACAGCAAAGCATTCTTTTATTTTGCTGATCTTAGGACATATGCTTAATGCAACACAAATATTTTCATAAGTAAAAATTGCCCCCCAGAAAAATCAAACACTCCATTTCATTGAAAAAAAAAGCTTTCTATGCAAGTACAAAACCCCTGGGAAGGAAGCTATGGCCTCTAGTGCAAAAGCAAATATTAATAGTGACAAAGGAAGGGGATAATGTGATGCTCACCGAATCTCTGGGCTCAGGTTCCAATCCTGAAAACGCAAAATTATATTTGAGGGAGAAGTTTTTTAGCCCATCTGTAGCAACAACTGATGTGCTGGTTTGGATTCATTTTTCTCTCACCAATACACAGTAACTGCTTGAGTTTAAAAGTTTAGCTTCACTTTCTTTTGTTTAAGACTTACTGTAGAAAACAAAATTAATGGCATACAGACCTGGTTTCCACCGGCATTATGACATTCATAAACTCCAACAACACCATCTGCAAAATGGCCCAAAGTGTCAAGGCAATTGGTACCCTGCTGCAAAGCCCCAAAGGCTATATCTTGATGATCAGGTACTCTAAAACAAAACCAGAAATATCTGATTGATTCAGTTCAGGGTTTGTTTGGGAGGTTTTTCTTTTTTTTTTTTTTTTAACTCCTTGTTTGTAAAAATAGTGTATTTTTAAGATGAGAAGTTAAGGATGAGTGATGACTCTCATCTGGAAATCTCAATCATCTTTTGAGGGGAGGCAATTATCTAATCATGAATTGATGAAGCATGAGTAAACTTCCAAGCTTACCACACACACAGTACCAGAAAACTTGTACCAGAGAAGGAGGATGAACATGCAAACTTGGCACAAAAATCAAATTAAAGATTACTTATCATTTAAAGTGACTCAAAGCTTAATGTTACCAATTAGCTCATCAAGTCCTTTTGTCTTTTCAGGCCACATAGCTTGTGGCAGAAATAGGACACCCTACATGTTTCTCAGACTGTTTTTACTGAAATGTTAAAAAAGGGGTTAGGAATTTGAAAAAAAGAAATCCAAGTTTTTCTGATACCTATTTTCTAATGGTTGCACATAAAGTACACTCCTAGCATGGAAACATCTAGGCAAGTCCATTCAGCAAAGTACAGTTATGGGTAGAGCCCATGAGTTCACGTTGAACAGTAAAACAAAGGCATATCAGAGCCTTTAAAAACTTCAGACTATAATATGAGTATAATAATTAAACCCAGCAGAATGAGCACATGAGGTATGACAGAACAAGACAACATGACATGTAAGTAATGCTTGCGGTAGCACACTTTCCAGGAGAGACATTTTTTATCACCAATTAAACAAAACCAAATATCCTCTGTTACTTTTAAGAGAAAATAAAGGAAAACTTACTTCCTCAGTACCATCCTGAGGTCAAAATTAGTCTCTTTTATGAGACTCATTAGTAGGTATGGTTTTGTGCATGTTTCACTGGGGCTGTAATAGCTGGTGCTGCTTTTGCATCTCAAGCCTGCATGTCACTAGCAGTTACCTGGCACCACTGACATGAAGTGGCCCCAGGAAAAAAACCTCAAGGATTCTTACAAGATACACACCATATCTTACACCACTAGACCACCAATATTAGGTTGACAGTCTAGTCAGACTAGTTAGTGGGTTCAGATCTGACCAACATACTTCTTAATGGATCATTTAACCAAAATCTTTCTATCCTTTCAAAAAGTATTTCTCTTCGAGGATTTCTCATTAGCTAGGATGTGTTCACATTACAAAAACTGTTAGCAGTGTCATCCCTCACTTCCCTCTTCCCAGCCCTTCCCAGAAGTCAGTGATTATTCAGTGACAAGAGAAACGGAGACAAGAAGGAGTAGGAGACTCAGCTTCTCAGAGCCTTAGACATCTACCCTTGTCTGCCAAACACACAAGGCCCTCTTGTCTGCTGAATGTCATCATTTGTACCACAATGAGATTCAGTCTCCTCGCTGAGCTAGGCATGTGTTTAGGCATAGGCAAAAGCTGTAAAGGGATGACAACAGGATACAGAATATGTGCTTTTGAGCAAATGGCTTGTGTAGGAGACTAACTTCAAGCTCAGGCAAGTTCAGTCCTTTGGACACTGTTCTCTAAAATACTGCAGCTGTAGTTGCTGTAAGTAGAAAAAGCAGCTAAGTAGGGAAAAATTATTCTTTAGGAACAGAACTAATTAAAAAAGCAAATAAACCTGCATGTGGCATTGAATTCACAGATAAAGTAAAACACATCCTTTACATCCAAGGATGAGAAAGAGAAACCAATTATTTCTGGGGAGGGCAAAAAAGAAAACTCCACATGAACTCTGTTTCAGCCAAAACTCACCGTAACTCAGGATAAACATTTTCAAGATACCACTTAAAGGGTTTGCAGCTAAGTCTCTTTCTGAGCTCCATTCGACTTTGAATACTAGAGGAGAAAAAAGGGAGTTTTCAGAGTCAGGCTGTTGTCTTCATGTATTTTATGGAATACACAGAAAAGAACAGTAGAACTGTAGAAATATACATTAAAGAGACAACATCAGATTTAGCACTGCTTTCACCTCAGAAGGTGCTATGTCATGAAGAATAAACAAATAGGGCAAAGAAGCGCTTGTGACTTACTTGCCATAAGGTACATTCCTGGCTGAAGGCACTGCTGCATAATAGAAATTTTTATATTCATCCATCCAGACTTCTGCTGCCCTGCGTGTATTTCTAGGGATAATCATATGAAAAACATGGGTTATATTTTCTCTAGGTGCAATTAAGCCATCCAATTTTTCCTCAGATTGATTTTAACCCTTCCCAGTACTACACAGTCAGTTGCCTCAAGTCAGGCAGCAGACTCCCTATAAAAGACCCAAGTAATAGAAAACCATTAGAGTAACATAACTGAAATCAATGCATTTATAATGAAATTTTTATCTTTTCCACACTAATCACTGCTTCAGGCTTTCATCCAGAATTTAACACATCTTTCAGTTCTTTCTGCAAACTTAATGGAATTTATTAGGCAGATGTTTGGTTGATCTTTTTATAAGAGTAAGTTAACAGAAGACAATGTCAGCGAATGCTCACCTAGATAAAGCAAGCTAATTTGAAACAAAAATCTTAACAACTATCAATATTTAAAAATGTCTTTTACATTTTTGAAAACAAATACGCTAACACAGACAAGATATTTTCACTCTTCATCCTATTCCTACCAGTAGAGCATTCAAAATTCCAAAAAGACACAAGCTGTTACATTACTTAAGTCTATGAAACAAACAAGTCTTCTGTAGCTGAGGTAAGAGGAAATGTTTTAAAATTTGGGAGAGACTGATTATCCTAATAAATGTGAAAAAACCCTAATTCAAATATTTTACTTCTAATCAAACATCTCTAACTAAAATTCCTGTATTTATGTAATTGGTATCTTTAAATTTCCTTTTGGACTGCAACAGGGTCCAATGGCTTTTTCCCTCCCCTGTCTTCCATGTAAAACTCATTTACTTCTATTGTTCATCATTTTATGTTTTGAAAAGTAAGTCTTATTTCACTTGTAACTGCCATGCCCTGAAGCTTATTTTACATTTGGCAGAAAGTTCACCCAAAGCAACTGGAGTGAACTCAGTAAGCCAATAACCTCTCTAATACGATTTTCCAATTCAAAAGAGAAAATGTAATCAGAATTAAGTGAGGAGGCTTGCAGGTTGCTGAGCAAAAAGGATATGGGGAATAAAAATTTCACAAGACAGACCTGAATAATTTTTTTGTTTGAGGACTGATTTTTTCCTTGCAAAGATTCCTTTAATTTTTTGTAAGCAAAATCCTACTAGATTCAGATTAGAAGCTACATGAGTGTATCTTCACCTGCAGTCTCTAGACCTGTATGAGTGTCAGTCATTCAGCCCCTCCTGTCTGCTCAGCAACCAGCTTGGCTGCCCACAGGCCAAATAGATTTTGGTGGTGAGACAGGAACTACTTGGTTACCATGGTTTAATGTCTCCAGGGTTTAATGACTCTGACATTGAAAGGCACTTTCAAGGTCAGAATGCCTGCCTGTATCTCACTGCCCATACTCATGGATGAAGAACAGCTCAGGCTTCATGCAACACCAATATGGGCACTGTGTAGATGCTGAGAACTGCCTGAACTAGCAAAGCCCCAAAGAACTCAGGGTGCTGGGGAATACAGAATGGGGTGCACTTAATGTCGAGCCAGTTAATGAAACAGAGCACTGAGAGATCAGAAGCAGCTTTGCTTGGAGTAGACTGGGGCCTGGAAGGCTCACTGGCTCACTGGAGTGCTGTGTTAAGGAGCACTGGTCACACAAATCCTGCTGAACACAACCTGTCCCTGCCCACATCACACAGCCAGGACGTGGTGATGTGGTCTCCCCTCTCACAAAACAGGACTCCCAGTCTCTCATCCAAAATTACCAACCTGTTTGGGCTACCAAAAGGCAGTGCATCCTGACTAGCCAGCTAAAGTAGAGGAGTCCAGAACAAGCTGCCTACAGCCAAGAGATAGACGATGGCATAAGCCAACACGTTCCAACTGCACTACCAGCAGAGATTCAATGCACCAAGTTTCTTAGTTATAACACCTGTGTTACAAGGATATCCTACTACCTAAGATTTCTCATTCTCTCATTGCTAAAATTGATTTTAACACATCCCATTATATTGGTTTGACATCCAAGAAAGCTACTTACAGCACAAGAAAAGCAGTATTTTGGCAGCACCCCAAAGATGGAAAAGCTGCAGGAGTGGGAAAACTGCACAGTATATTCATACATTTATTCACTTTTATTAACTATACTACTTGTTATGACACTGTCATTTCAAAATCTCATTAAACTACACCAGTTGCATTCTAAGCTTACATAATGCAGTTTAAAAGGTAAAGTTTTCGCTCCTCCTGATGCACACTAAAAATGTTGGAACAGAGATGTGATGTAGTGAGGACATTTCATTGCTAGCTTTTGTTTTCACATAAGTACTATTATTCATTTTTCACTGCAGCATAAAATATATATCTCAAAGAATGGGAAAAAAGAAGAAAAATACTAGAGTGCTTACTATACTGAAAAAAACAGGACAGTGACTTTATTTTAGCAGATATTAAATTCATTAAAGTCACCTTGGTGGCATAACCAGTATGGAAGGGAAGAACTACACCCTAAGGAGATTCCTCAGTCTAAAGTGAAACACAAGTCCAAAAATATCAGCAGCTTAGAACATTCTTATGAATTGAAGTACATCTGCACTCTGTGTTGCTTCATGTTAAACAGTTTGGGCTCCACATCCCTTCAAGTGTAAATAAACAATTTTATTTCCAGCTCTTAGCCCACAGAACCTTTAGCCGAGAGTTGTACTTCTCCAGCCCCCTAAGCACCAAGTTCAAATCTCTAAACCAAAATCTACAGTGATTCTTCAGCTACAACTGATACAGCCGTGATCAAAATGCCCTCAGTACATTCATGCAATACTTTCATCCATATTAAGTCAAAACCACTATGACCATGCTGTTCATAACACTTCATAGAAGAGAAAACAAGGAAACAGCTCAGTATTTCAGCTACTGCTATGCATGGTTACCAACAGGAAAATTAACAGGCATATTAATCTAAGCCTTTAAAATTACAATTTCTTACATCTATAGAAAATGCATTTTTAAACATAGCACAGGAAAGGCAAATATTATAAAGAACAGACTGGCATAAATACTGAAATCAGTCTCTGTAATCATTTGCGTCTCACATGCTGATCGCGTATTAATGAAAAGCAAGCAAAGCATATTCATAATTTAGTGTATTCTGGCTTTCAGTGAACAATGGAACTGTTTCTACAAAACAAAGTTTTATGATAGTTTTGAAAATAAAGCCTTCTTTAAAATCAAATACACACAATATTGATGAAATGCCAAGCTAAGCATTTCCTTATTTTCCAGATTCTCAGATTCTGTGTCCACCAGAAGTTTCCCTCTTTCAGTTCTCAGGTTCTTCTCTCAACCTACATAGCTGACTCAAAGTCATTAGTTTCTTCTTAATTAATATTTTACCATGATAAATAATATTGCAAATTTTTCTGAAGATCCCTAAAATGAAATTACTGCCACCTGCTGATCATCTGAGGAAATCCAAACCATTGCTATTCAGCACTTACCTCGCAAACACAGTACCACTCCCGCCGGGAAACGTGTAAGGATGCTGTTTACGGAATACATGACCCACTCTGCTGCAAGGGATGATTTCTAGGCTCCCACCACATTGCCAAACTCTGAATGAGATCTCTGAAATAAAAACAGGAATGAAAGACCAACATCATAAAATACTGTTATCTTGTATTATATTTACAGAGAAGGCTTTTAGTGATTGTTGTTGAGAATATCAAGAAAGACAGTTTTTTTAATAAATTCTAGGATAAACAAAGGCATATATCTAAAGCATTTAAGATTCTGCAAGCCTAGCAGAAATAAACATACTATCTTGGAAGTAAAATGTGTCTCCTCTCTTATCTGAAGTTACCAGTGTTGCCCAAATCCATAAATCCTGCTGCAATTTGACAGTGAGTTAGGTATATGTGCTTTATCTGAACAGCAAACAATTGCAGGTACATTTAACAAATAAATTAATGACCTAGTTTATAACAAAATTTTTAGCTGAAAATAAAATTACTGAAGATAAGTGAAATCAAGGCAAACTAAAATAACCAATAGATTTGAGATGTCAACTCATTACAGCAGATAAACAAACACTCCCAAACAGTGCAAGGAGTTATATCAAGTCAATGTTGACTTGAGGATAGACCAAATAAAAACATAACTTCCATAAATTGAAGGTTATGGACAGTACACCTCTAAGCCAAACTAATGATATGAGCCAGCTAGTGATGAGACAAAGGTCTAAAACTTTTCTCAACTTCGACTTCCGATGGCAGAAGTCACCTGGAGACAAAACTTTTCCACATTAATTCCAAGTCAGTGCAGTAAGAAGGGTGTTTTCAGCAGCACTGTTTGAATTTTGATGATTCCCCCTTTAGTCCAACAGCTGCTACGAGACAGCCTTAGTTTCAAGCCTCTTTATAACCATGTACCTTCAAAACGAGTGTCTTTACATAGCTTAAAAAAAAAAAGGCAGCTCTAAATTAAAGTCAGTGTCTATCTTCTATGACAAACTAAGTGGCATGCCTTCTTCCCTCAGAAGCCATCCTCCACATACACAGAAGTACTAATAGCAGGATTACTTCAAAAACTAAATATGAAAAAAACAGAACTATCACAGAACCCCACAACCACAAGTTAGAGAACATGTCTTGATCACATGTCCAGGAAAAACTTTAAAAATTTAGAAGAAAATAAAAAGAGATGCTGTGATTTCAACTGTTGACAGTGCAAGTTAACTGCCTTTCTTCTTGATGACAATATTCATGAATCCTAGACAGTCAACATAGTTCAAGCTATAGACAGATCATACTCCAAAAACATGAATGAAAACATTGTATTTGACAGTGACTTATCCAGTTGAATTCACATAAGACAACAGGCAAAACTAATTTTTCATTTTTGTATACCCTCCAGCACCTTAGATTGTGAAGAATCTCAAAAAAAGTGAACATTATGTAAAATAGCTTAGTGGGAAACAAAGCAAGGACTAGAACACAGGGAGAAGCAAACTAATTATTTGCACCAACATGGCTTCTAAAGTCTGCATGGAAAAAGAAAAAAGAATATACAGCAACTAAAATTCAAAACAACCCCACAAACTCCATTAAGACATCTCCTTTGTTATACTCAAACAGTAGGAAAATAAATATTACTACCAGAGCACAGTCAATGGACATAGTTTTTAAATGAAAAGGCATAAGCAACATGTAAAAAATTCTTTATGAGATGAAGTTACATTTCTCTAACAGATATGTTCTTTTTATTAGAGTGTGTCATCAATATAGAAGACAAGGAATGTCTTACTCATTACCTAATTTTAGGAAAACCGGTAAGAAAAGCCTAGGTTTTCAAATTAGACCCAAACCTTCTCATGATTCACCCAGTTCTCTGGTGTACTCTGATTCTCCTAAGGCAATCAAAAAGCATCACAAACATACTGAGAATTGAAGTTTCTGAGTTGGAGAAGGGATTGAACTCACCTTGATCCACTTTTTGTACAGCACACATGCATTACCAGTTACATTTAGCAGCAGCCTGAGAATGTACCTATCTTCATGGTAATTTGGGCAATTTAGAGAAAATATTGCAGGTTCATCTTAAAATTTGTCAAATTGATACTGACATGTGAACAAAACCTCATAACAGCTGCTCTGTACATGCTTGAAGGAAAAATGCTAGCTTTTATAAATGAATGTGATGTGCAGAATTATTTTGCTAGTCCATTTAGCAGGTTATTTGCATGTAACAGCAAGCCCCTGATACAGAGCTATACTTGAGAGTAAAGAGGCCTGACAAGTATGCACATTGAATTTTAAACTGCACATCACAGATTTCCAGTTATCTGGTGCATGTGTCATTTATTGCCAATTAAATCATATGCCATGTGATTTTTACTCATCTTCAATTAGTCTGGCAACTAGGAAGAAACCATTGGCTGCCTTCTGCCTGCTTTTCAGGCACCCCTAAGTCTCCATCTTCTTCCCATGGAGGGGGAGGAACTGAATACAGCAGGAACAACACAAACATCTTTTGGCATCCTTGAGAGAGGAGCTGTTGCTTGTGCCCTTTCCTGCTATCAAGGCCTCAATTATCAAAGCATAAAAGTAGTTGCTAAGTGTTCAGAAAAAATGCAGTAGCTCAAGAACACGCTTGTAATTAATCAAATATTTAAGTGCTCGAGTGGCAAAAGTGGTTTCCAGAGTCAAAAAAGTATTGTGGCATTAAATTTATCCAATAACTTTCCAGGACATTTAAAAATGAAAAATTATTGTGTTTACATAAATACAATTTAGCAATATACAGCCAAAGTAGCAAGACAACAGAAACATGGAATGTAACTGCTCAAAATACCTGTAGTGTTTCTTTGAGTACTGTACAGGATGGTCAGAGACAGGACTGTAGGAATGGCACTTCCAGCTTTTCAGTGCATTACAGCAGCGTTAAACATTTGGTTACCAAGTCTCCACATAGCAGACATTTCCTTGTATGTCAAGCATATGCTTAATGCATATGCAGATTTCAGTAACTCAAAATACTCATGGGTTTTTACAAGTTCAAGGTATTTCAGGACTTCGCAGCTAGCATGTGCAGTAGAGAAGCTTCTATGCTTAGAAGCATAAAACACACTACTTGGAATGTCTGAGATGCATCTCTACCCCAAAAAACTAAACTAATGACAAACTGGAATTCTTGAGGAGGTGTAAAATTCCGTTTCTTTCAAATATTTCTTGTTTTAAAACAAATATACTGGCCTTAACTGGAGCAAGCCTTTGCACAATGCTGTAATGCAAATAGCCAGAAAAACCTACTAATGCCAGATTTAACCACCAGGTCAAAGGAGAATGGCTAAAGTACAAGTTCTCTCAGCCCCTCCTCCCTCTTGTCTAAACTTCACTCATGTCAACATCTGAAAATAAGGACTTACAGAAAAATGCCCTCTCAATCATTAATACCTTATAGGGCTAAAGAAGGGGTATAAAACTACAAAATTCACTAAGTTTAGATGCCAGGCAGAATACTACTGGCAAAGTTCAGAAACAGATAATTCTTCAGTCAGCTAAGTTAATTGATTTATTAAGGTGTATGTAATAACATTAAATTCATTCTCCTGCATTCCACTTTTCATGATTAAATTAAGCAACATCTTAAAAACATGCCTTCAACTGTCAGCATTTAAACATTATTATATTTAATTGCCTATCTACAGCCTGCAATTTTTTCACCAACTTCCATTACAAAAAATGTCACTGCTCAATGAGCTAATACTTTTATTCCCTCATATTTAGCATATAATTTTTCATTTGTTATAATTCTTTCATTGAAATAAATGTTTTTGATTTTGCCAATAAAGTGTATGAAATTTAAATGCTAGTTTTAACCCTCTTTGCACAAAATCAGGAAAACCATGACTCTTTGACAGTAAAGGAAATGGTGAAACGTGCTTTCTTTCAAGGTTGATCAGAAGGCAAATAATACACATACCCAGGTTTTCACCACCCCAAACATCCATCATCATGTCATACTTCCCTAGTTCTTCAAAATAGGATTTGTCCATCACAAATAATCCACCAGCTATCATGGGTGTCCTAAAGAAACAAGAAAAATTAAATTACTTACAGAACCATGAATATGGGGATAACTATTATTTGTACATCAAGACTAATACCTTCTTGAAAAAACTGGCAATGTCTTTGAATGCAACTTATTTTGCATCTATCACTTCAGATGTTGTTTTCACACATTCCTATGGCCATGACCACCTTCTGAGGCAGCTTCCAAATTTCCATTTGGCTCACAAGTCACTTAAAGAGTGGCAATTTGTGCCAGCAATAAAACATTAAAACTGATGCTGTATTTTTAGCCCTCAAAACACACTGACATCTACTTTTCTTAAGGATAAACAATTAACTAGTGTGTTTTATATTATTTTTTAAATACCATTTATTTCTGAGAATCTCATAATGCTCCATATATATGAATGAAATTTCAATTTTGATGTAAGATATAGTGAAGATATTCTTTCAGACTCAAAGAAGATGACTTCTAACTTTGCTTGATTGCAAACTACAATTTATTTAAGAAATGGTGGTACAGACATACTTTATGGGAGCAACTGGATTTCCTTGTCGTGCTCTTCTTTGCTCTGGTGTCATGTAATCCCACTTGAATACAAGATTCCAGTCAAAGCCTTCAAGAAGAAAAGTTGGATGTTAAAATTACTGTGGTCATCATTCAAGTTGTAATAACAATGTTCAATAAAAACACCAGGAACTGTAATTAATATGAAAAATTTAAACTTGTGCAAAAGTCTGGGTAGAAAGCAAACAAGGAGGAATCCAGATGAAATGTAAAGAAAAAAGAGTAAATCTCAACCACCAAATAACTTCGGCTCTCTTGTCTTGATCTATTTCACAAAGTCAGAAACCCAAGTGGCTTCCTTACATCAAATAGAAAAGATGATCTTCCAGCCATTACAAATGCTCCCAACAATCTTTACTGAATAACTACATTTCCACTCTTTAGCAGTGATCTCATATTTACATTTACACAAGCTTTATGCAGTACTCTTGGAGGTACTCTAACAGCAAGAGCTCTCCATAATGAAGGTCACAACAAGTTATGTAGGTTCCACTATTCTTGTCAACATTCATTTAACTTTGTACATCAAAAACATTATGTTTTTAAATGCATCATTGTTTAAACCTGAGGCAAGTGCTAGAGCACCAAAATCTTACTTTCCTTATGCATATACATGTAAGTGTGAACACACATTAACAACCAGTCTGGGCCTGTTGTGAGTTAAGCACAGAAGCACAAAGATCATTAGAACAGACAAGATCAATAGGTCACCTATAGCAGCTTTCTACATTAGAGCCATAAAATTACCTCTTTTAGGCAATGATACAGAGCTGGTATAGGACAAACTTCCTATAGGAAACACTTTCATAACAGTTTTTGTGCTGGGTTATGCTCATAATCATGAACATCTATTAAAAAACTGCACGAGACCCATAGCCATCTCCCAGTACACCGAGCAAATCAGCCTAGTACACTCTGCCTGCTGCCAAACACATTTAGATCCTATGAGGTCATGTAATGAATGATTTCCAGATTTCTCGTGCACAGATGTCAATAGTTTTCATTCTCCAGTATAAAAATAAAGCAATTACATTGTGGGGAAGTGGAGAAAAAAGCTAATGTAAACAGACAACAATTACAGCCCTACAAACTGCCTGTCTGCATCCATAAAGGTGCATAGCAATGACCGATGTAGGAAGTTAAAAACTCTGCAATTTTCACTTTATCTCACGAGATACTTATCACACACAATACAGAAATTACCCTGAACAGTCTTTACAGCATGCATGGGAGATTCTTCTCTCCATGTTAAGAGCATTTCATGAAGCACTGCACTGTAAAAATGAAAGACTGTCAAACTACTCCAAAACTCCAAGTAGCAAAACTGAAAAATGGCTACAACCCACAGTACTGCAAAGCCCCCAGCATGAAGAGTAAAATGAGTTCCAATAATTCCAAGCAGTTTAAAAGCCGCATTTCAACCTAGATAGCCAGCAAAATTACTTGCATCTGGCAGAAGTTGAAAAACGCACTGTTCTCCAGCAGCAGCAGTGAGAGAGACAGTTACTGTGTACTCCAGTGAACACAAGGGGTCTCTTTTGGAACACAGCACTCTCACCAACTGAACAAGTGTATAAAGTCTCTACCTATTCAAAACTGGTTTTCCGTCTCCATTTTCACAGACTCTGGGAAAAATCTGCACTCAGTGAGATAGTATCAGTAACTCTGTAAAAGGAGTACTTTTAAACACAGAGCATATCCAGTATGAAACTTCATCCATTGTAAACTGCATCACAGGCATACTCTAAATTATTAGCTCCCAGTTAACTACAGCTTGTTCCAGTAATTGTGATGTTTCTCAGGGTGGCATAAACAGTTTTGGAAACCCCTCCTAAAAAAAAAAAACAAAACAAAACAAACAACCACCAAAACAAAAAAAACCAAAAAAAAAACAAACCAAAACAAACAAACAAAAAAAAAATCCAAATAAAAGAGCCAGTAACATTAAATGCATGAACTTAGTTTTGGCCAGACTTGGGAATTACTTCAGACTTGTCCACTTAGAAAAAAAGTGTGTACCATTTGCTAGGTTGCTTGTCTTGGGTGACTAAGTCCTTTCAAGACAGATCAGGCACAAATGCTGTCCCAGCTGTTTCAACTCTCCATGCTTCAGCCACACAGACACTGTACCTAATGCTGAAAGCATAGTTCGGTTTCCATGTCTAGACTTGGCCCCAGTGAAAGTGTCTTGTGGTGCCAAATGCCTTAGTGCCTCTAACATGGCAATCTGTCTTTTGGGAACTGACAAGAAATATATTATTTCTATTTTAACTGACCCTCAAATAGCTTGGCACACTAATATGTGTAAAATTTCTATTAAAGTTAAAAAGGACAGTTTCTCACTCCTCAATCAGAAGTATGTAGGATTCATGTACCTTAAAAAAATGAAAAACCCCATCTCTCATTGTGTACAAAAGGAAAAAAATGAGTACTAAAAAGTAATAGATAAATGAATGAATGAATTAGGAAACAGATTCAAAAAAGCACGAAGGGCAGTTGTAAGTGAAACCATCTCTCAATCCTCTCCCACTTCACTTGGGAAGAATTTAGCATGAACCCAGCAGCAACCAGTCTAAGGCTTCAAAGAAAGAATTCCTCCTCCTCCTCCTGCAGACAACAATAAAAGCCATATAATGGTATCAGGATTTCTGCAGGTAATATTTAATGAATAGATTGGGTAAAGGCCTTAAGGTCTAATAATGCTGGCACACACAATAGCACAGAACTATATATTAGGACACTGTGAATATATGCACCAGAGGTGTCATTTTAAAACATTAAATTAAAAGGATATAGAACCTCTCACCTCCAGATTGCTGGTGAACTTGCAGCATATACAACATTATGCAAATATTGCTTTTATTTTAGTTCACTGCAACAACCTAGGTGACCAGTCAGAGACTAGAATCTAAAAGAATAGATTGGAAACTGCTTTTTCCTTCCTCACTCCAGGAAGTCCAGAAAAACGATAGGACACTGTGAGAACAGCACTCTAATTATTGTATTGTGGCTTGTTTTACACCTTTTATGCAGACAGTTCGGTTTCCAGGGTTGTGGGAACAATTATTTGCAAATAACAGTTTAAAAAGGGGCGGTAAGTGGGTAGAGAATAGCTATTTTAAATATTAGATTCTTGTTAGCACTGAAAGAAGTTTTAAAAATCTGTAATAAGTAAGGAGTTTAGCATGTAGTTGCCCTCTCCCTCTGAGAATAATTGAGAATACGAATAATTTTTTAATTTATTCTTATTTAGGGCTTCAAAAGCCTTTTCTTTTTTTTTTTTTTGCTATTTGCTATCAATACTTTACACTTCCCAGACTATTGAAATTGTAGTACTTCTCAGTTTAACAGGGAATATTTTTAATGGCAAAGGTATAAGCACTACAAATTTTCATGGCCACATGTGAGTGTTTTCACAATTACAGATCATGGCTAACAAACATCTATTTTTTTTAAACACATTCCAAAGTCTTCTGCTTATTCAGAAGAGTTTATTTTTTTAAGCAAACCAGCATCTTGAAAAAAAACTCATAGACACTGCATTGTTGATGGGCTTCTAAACTAGTGAGCAATTAAAGCCTGTGTTATCTAAAAAGAGAACCATAAACTCTGGCTATTAGCTTTTTCTGAGACATTTACACAACCCTACAAACCTTGGAGCAAGTCTTGCATCTTGCTAAAAGGCAGCATAAACTTATAAGAATTAGTATAATAAAGATGAACTTTTAAAGAAGAGAACAATAAGGCCAATTAAAATCCAAGCCAAGAAGCAAGTGACCTATGGAACTTGAAACTAGATCTAGAAAAGGGAAGAACAGTATGTTAATTGCCCATTCCACAACTGCAGTGATTATGAGCTGTGATTCTTGATGGGTTTTTTTTGAAGTCTGTATTCCAGTACAGGTACATACCGCCTTTTAAATCAGCTGACGCCCCCACGTACTGGAAGTTGTCCATATTAATTACATCAATAATAGGAGACACAACTCTGGTCTTGTCCTAAAATAAATGTTAGAAAGTAATATTGAAATAATGAAATCAATATATAAAGATTCAGGCAGGATGTGATGTTGAACAGTTCAGCAG
The DNA here is from genome assembly GCF_024509145.1 of Vidua macroura. NCBI lineage: Eukaryota > Metazoa > Chordata > Aves > Passeriformes > Viduidae > Vidua > Vidua macroura. The sequence goes on along the minus strand of NC_071573.1, from coordinate 43,340,445 downwards.
GATTTCATTAGCATGTCTCCCCAGCTCTCCCCCTACTTCCAAAGAGCCCGTGCTGAGAATAGCACTGCTTAGCACTGCTTCAGAGAGCAGAAACCATAGGATATGACTGGAAATCCTCTTTCTATTCTAGGCTACTTTTATTCAGTAATCCTCCTCGTCTGACTTGCTCTTGAAGAAGACAGCAATCTTGTGGTTCTAAAGGCAGTCAAGCAAACAGCCCTTCCATGCTTACTTTCAAACACAATGCAAAAAAAAGCATCCAGACAATTCATATTTTTCACAGCAAGTCTCCAGCCATGCAGTGGACTACAGTCTTATTATTGCAACCTTTAAGGGACACTTAGGCCTTTCTGCAGTCAGAAAGGTCTTAGGTTAATGCCAATCCATTTCACACTAGAAGAATCACACTTCAGTTACAGATACTCAGATAGGAAAGAGAACCTAAAAAGCACCTGAAACTCATGGATTCTATTAATCTCCAGCAGTCAAGATTCCAGTGGTACAGATAAACACAGTCCTCTATCCAACCATGGTCTCGTATACTATTCTGAGCAATGTTAATTATTTTAGCTGATGTTTTTGCCAAAATAGTTTAAGAACAAAAATCTTTCCAACAACTTCACATGCATTACCCAGCAGAATCACAAGACCTCAGTGTTCTAAAATAAGACTCATCTAATGTTGGAAATGCAGTATTATGGTTAAGCCAGTTTGTCTCCATGACTTATTGCTTGAATTCAAAATAAAAGTTTGAAGTTGCACAATTTAACATCATTCAGAGAGCAGATCACTTCAAAACAGCGTATCATCAAATCTGTGAATATAAAAAAAATGTTTTGAACAAACAGGAGATATTTTGGTAACTCATATTATAGAGAAACTGTTTTCATGGTTAAAAGAAATACAGCCTAAACACCTCAATTTTAGGAATTTATTTTATGTCTTGAAACAACACCACATATATTCTAAACAGTGGTTCAAGCAGTGTATCCCCCTTACTAACCAGTATTATACAGAACAGATTGCAACCAAATTAGTATGAAAATAGCTTGAGGTCGTAAGAAGAGACTTAAAACCAACTTAGACAAAGGCTTTGCTTTGTCCAATAAGAACCTTTAACATCCATTTTCTTTTTATTGAACCTTAACTGTTCAATCTCTGCTGATAATAAGTAAGATCTAATTACACAATGGCATCTATTAGGTCATTCTGCCTGAGTGAGCAAAAGGTCATGAATTTCTGTATCATCCAAAAGAGGAATTCAAGCAAGCCCAAGAGAATTCAAGAATAAGTGAAAAGCTGATGACACATTGCTTCTTCCATTTCCTTTACTATCACTGCAGCTATGCCACCCAGGCCAAAAATCTGCTTTTATGAGAAATGTAATATGACATCTAATCTGGTCTCCTACTAAAAATTAATTTATTTGGTCTAAAGCAAATCAAAACTAGAAATATAAACCAAAAAAGGCAAACCTGCCATATTCTCCCATTGATCACATCTTTAGCTCCTGTTTCTGCTAGTGATAGCTTCAAGCCCATGTTTGCGACGGCAAGCAAGGCACAGTTTTGCTAACTGTGTTGTACTTGGGAGGCAATTACAATTTACTGCACCTTCACTGCAAAGTCCTCTGTGTGTGTGTGTGTGTATCTACACCTTCCTACAGCACTGAAATGCTTTAGATGTACCCATGCCCTTATTTTAGGCATTCTATATATAGTGATAGAATTAGGAAACTCCCTTAAATAAAGATTGATGAGACTGAAGATAGACCTGTCCAGTTATTCACAGTATACCTATGAGAATAAAATACAAAAATGAAAACATCCTTCCTTTCTTTCTCATTTATTCCTTAGCTGAAATTGAGACAGCTTATACATCTATGCCCCTCTCTAAAAGTATTTTTGAAGAAGATTTGTTTTTTTTTCAAATGGTTCTACTTGGGCAGGTTGAACCTGGTGGTAAAAGCTGCCCGAGTTATCAGGCACATTAGGCAGAGCTTCATTTAGGCTTCAGCTTATGTCCACCAAGATGCATAAGCAGGTAGCATGTTCTCTCTATACATCTGACCTTTTACTGCTGGTCTGATTATTTCCATCAGTATTGGTGCAACACCACACTAACACTACTTGCTATACCTAACATATTTAAACAAGTCCCAGTTGTTTCTCTGACAGCCAAATACCCAGGCAAAGTGCAATCAGTCCAATGTATAACCCTCACATTGCTGGCTTGGAAATGTGCTGCCTTTCTGTGACTGGAAATTACAGGATTTGCTCAGTAGCAAAGCAGAAAAAAGCTTTCTACATTCTTAAGGTGATGCTTTGCAGAGCATTAGAAAGTTGTTAATGCAGAGACTGCTGAAAGACAGCTTGTGGGTCTCCAAATTACAGAGTTCACTCATTTAAAAGACTAAAAAGCAGCTGGTCCCTTTAATCACACCATGGATAAATAAATACCTTGCTTTAGGATAATTTAATGTAGAAAATCTTTTGCCTTCTAATGGAAGGCGCAACTGGAAATCTGTGTACTTCTTGGTGAAGATAATGAAAAGAAATAGCCTGTAAACACTGCAAGTGTCTAGCACCTGAAAATTTGTAGCAAACCACATCATCTTGACAATTTATAAGGAAGTTACAAATACTCTAGAGAGGTAGACTTTATATATTGTTCTCATAAACCATGAAAAATTATCCTCAAGATTCTGCATTCATTGTTTCCCCCCTCTAAAAGTCTCAAGACACTTCAAAGATTAAACTTCACAACACTCTTAAGAGAAAACATAAATACTTTCCTTTTAGCATTGTGTCAGTTAAAAGTAGACTCACTAAGGTAAAAAAAAAAATCTGAGACAGACATGAAAAAGCAAACCACATCTCACTTCTTAATCTTAGTTATTTCTTCCTTTTAATATCATCCTTGCTTAAAAATACCTTCCTAAATGTGATAATTTACTGCTACACTATGAAAACAGATTAGTTCAGTTCTGCACCAGAATCTTTCAATTTATTTTTCTCATACAATTGCTGAATTCTAAGAACAGAATGTCGAAGTGTTGAGAAATTTGAAAAGGAAAAAGCCAAGTAGATGAATGCCCACAAAATTGCTTGTAGTTATAGGTGCTTTCAGGACTCTGTGTACTTATTACTATGCTGACATTTTTGAGGAATCAAAGGATTAATCTCCACTGTCTCCTCATTTAATCACATTCACTCAAAAAAAATCTAGAGGGCATAAAAGGTAGCCTTAAGAATCAAGCAGAAAAACACTCTCCAGGAAGGAACAAAAGATATACCAGCTCTAGGTTATATGAGTACACATTCTGAACTCTAAAGTGGTCATCCTGTGTGTATGTTGCTTCTGCATTGAGCTTTTGCTCAAATTGCTGTAGAAAAGTCCCTAGAAGAATCAGACCCCCTCCAGAAATGCTAAGCAAACACAGTTCCTGAAAAAAAGGAAGATATCCTAACCAGGAAACCATCTTACAGAAGAAAACTGTGGAATGGATCATGCTTCAATTCAGGAGGAAAGCTTGATATCTCAGGTATCAGAGGCAGAGCTTTCTAAAGTGGTTATAGCACATCAGATAGAGTACAGCAGAACTGACTTGATTCAGACCATTTCTTGGAAGCTGTAAATTCTTATATCATAACACACACAACTAAAAATCCAACAGACATAAATGTCAAGTGGGCAATTCTGGAACAGAAAGAAAAAAAAAGAACAAAACACACTTTCTACCAGATATATAATAGATGCTGCTGCCTACCAGAAAACACAGTATTCATGAATAGGAGCCTTGACCTGAAAAAAGTTACCAGTGAGGCCAGAGCAGAAAAGAGTTCATGTCTATTCAGCTTCTTGTCACTGAGACTATCCTAAAATGCTGCCAATTAACATCAACTAACATATGCTGTCTGCCCTGTGAGCTGAATTAATCCATTTAAAATAACAAAGAGCTATCATATACAATATATAAACACTAACCTGGCCTGAATTATTTAAACAACCAGAAAACTTAAAAGCTGCTTTTTCAATACCCATAGCTGTTGGCTGGGAATCTTTACAGATGACAGTTAAATGGAATTCTATATTCATTATTTATTTAACAGTACATCAATCTTTTAAGAATAGAAAAATATATTCATACAGCTGAAAACTATTCAGTGGCACACAATTAGTGTATACTGTGGTGACAATTGGAAGCAGCAAATTTTGAAGGATCTAATAATTCATATGCCACTAAAATGTGGCTGCTGCAAAAAGCAAAATATGCACCAGCTTCTCCAACCTAATACACCCCATGCAATGATGGATCTTCACAAAATTGCCAGCAATAAGAGGTTTTACATTCTGTTACAATGAAAAGGTAACACTTTTTCAAATTCCATATCAGTTTCAGAAAGATAAATGAGTATGATCTGTAAAAAGTCATACAGAAGAGAAATGGGAAAATTACCAAGTAACTGTCTTACCAAATGCAGGGTTTTGCTGACCAAAACGACCACTTCGCTTACAAATAGATGCTTCAAATAGTTTACACAAAAGGCCTGAAAACAGTTCCCATGTCCTAGAATTCATTAGTGCTTTAGCTGCAAGCATTCTCCACTTCTTTTAGAGATATATTTTTATGCCTTCAAATTTATTTTCCTAGTTAATAATTACAGAGAAATTCCCCCAACCCTTCTGGAAGCTGCAACACTTTAGATGGGTAAAAAAAAAAAATAAGAGGAAGTACTATGGTATCCTTGCTCAAGGGCTTTGTAGGCTCTAGGTACTTTAATAGTGTCCAGGTTTGAGCTGATTAGTTATTTCTATTCCAAAATAGGATTTCAACTGCTGATGTGTCCTGGGCAACTTGCAGTATTTCTGGAACACCCAGTAAATATAACAGGCTATGGCCAATTTTGTGAGGTTCAATAAGGCAAAGTGCCAGGTTCTGCACTTGGGTCACAATTTCATGCAATACTACAGGATTTAGGATGCTGATTGATATCAGCTGAACATGACCCAGCATGTGCCCAGGTGGCCAAGAAAGTCAATGGCATCCTGGCCTGGACCAGCAACAGTGTGGCCAGCAGGACCAGGGCAGTGATCATCCCTTTGTATTGGGCACCACTGGGGCCACACCCCAAATCCTGTGTCCCATTCTGGGTTCCTTACTCCAAGATATTGAGGTGCTGGAGTGTGTCCAGAGAAGAGTAACAGGGAGCTATGAAGGGGAAGCCTTTTGAGGAAGAGCTGAGGATGTTTAGCCTGAAGAAAGGAGGCTCAGGGGAGAGTTTATGACTCTGTACAACTACCTCACAGAAGGCTGCAGCAAGGTGGGAATCAGTCTCTTATTAAAAGTAACAAGCATAGGAAAGAGGAAATAGCCGTAAGTTACATCACAGACATTTGGATTGTGTATTAGGAAAAATTTCTTCACTGAAAGAGTGGTCAAACATGGGAACAGACTGGCCAGGGAAGTGGAGGGGTCACAGTCCCTGGAGGTATTTATTTAAGAGATGTGTAGATGTGGCACTTCAGGGATATGGTTTAATAACGGGCTTGGCAAGTGCTTGGGTAACAGCTGGACTCAATCTTAAATGTCATTTCCAACCTATATGATTTTATGATTCTAAAAGCATCAGGGAACCAAACAGAATAAAGAAAATCAGTCATCAGTTGATAGCTTCTTCATGGGCATACTGAGTATATGGGGTTTACTTCCTTCTCTCTCCCCCTTTCTGTTTTTGGGGAATACAAAGGAAAGCATAAGGTGGAAAAGTGAAGAACTGGGCATTAACCAAACAGAGTAGCTTAGCAAAACCATTTTGATCAGAAGCATTCTGGAACCAAAACTTTCCTGGAAGACTAGCTTTCCAGAAAGGGAATGCAATTAAGAAAGAATAAAAACCCTGTTGTCTTGAGTGTTTCTCAGTGCTTTTTTGGAATAACACACCATTTAATTTCCACTTCAACTGAGTTCTTCCAGAGCAAGTTAACAAGTATAACCAACCCCTGGAGAAAACCATATAATTTCACTCTCAATTGCTTTTCCAGGACACAGACTAAGCATCATTTTCATAGATGCTGAGAGCCTCTAGTTCCTGCTAGTTACCATGAGAATTTTGGTTTCACAAGTCATCCGCTCTCCTATTATCACATTGAATCTTAATGAGGCATAAAGATTCAGGTAAACTGAATCACTTCGAGATGATATTGGTAGAGGAGAATCATACTTTGCTCTAAAGATTTTTCAGCTTACTGAGGCAGTCCCCAAAGAACTAAGAAAGCATATATTTGAATTACTTGCAAATATTCACATTTTATGTTCCTGTGTTCACAGATTAAATGAACAAAAATATGTTTTAATCACAGAACACTCCAATCATCTTCATCATCTTAAATCAGAGAAAAGACTTCCTTAGGAAAATGAATAAAATTTATCTAGTATAAACCAGATGGCTTTAAAATTTAAAACCTGCTTCTTCAGGAAATTACTTTACAACTCTTTACTAACCTCAGCTACTCTTTCCAAAAGTGGTTCCAGCCAGTGTTCATTGCACTCACAGTGACTATCCAGGAAGGTCAACACTTTGGCTTGTGCTGCATCTGCCCCTCTGACACGGGAGCGCATCAGGCCTGAGAAGTAAAGATAAAAAGTTTTGAGTACTTCCTGGGGAAAACAATCAACAGTAGTAAGAAACTATTGCATTCTAAGTTAGTAATTAGTTAAATTACTCAGACGGGGCAAATACACAAGCTCCGTTATCAAAATCAGATGCTCGTTAAGAATTCAGTGAAATGACTTCATACCAAACAGCCTGCAAGTGCCCAACCTATTGCACTCTACAGGTTTCCATCAGATTTAAGTAGAAGAAGCAAAGTACCTTTTTCAAAACAAGTGATACACAAATACAGATGAGTCTGCATTACTCTAAGTGGTATTTACACCAATAAATCTTACTTAAGACTGGACCTGAAAACAATGTATGTCTCCTGAAGTTCTACTATGCAACTAAGGAAAGCGCTATCATTAACTTACCCTCCCCACCTTTTTGCCACCCCCCATCTTAGTACTTACCAGAGTCTGCACTCTTCTATGAACTTCTTCAAGAAATAACCATGCTTCATTAATTCCTATCTGAGAGTCTTACCCCAATCCATTTGTCTTTCCTCTGTGACTACAGCCATTCTCTTGTTTTGCTGTTTGTTTGGGGTTTGTCTGTTCTAAACAGGTATCTTTAGGCAGAAACTTCCGGCAAAACCAAAAAATTTTTCTCTTCTCTATGTCTCAATTACATAGATACCCTCACTGATTCACCCTGCTCCTTCCCTTGCTATATATATACACACACATAGCAAGCTTCCTCCCATTCCTTTGCAAATTTCCTCCCTACTTTTTTCTACTACTATTCAGAATTTTGTTGACTACTTTTTGTCATGTGAGACCAAAGCCAAGTCTAGTTTTGTTGGTTTTTTTTTTTTTTCTTTCTTGATTGTTTCCCACTAAATCTGTTCTGGTTTGTTTGGGCATTTCCCCCCCTCCTACTGAAATACTGTATAAGAGTCAAGCCTGTTACTTACTCCTCTCTTTACAAAATAAATATGCAAAACATGACTATGCCAACAGAATACAAGATGCTTAAGAGGAAAAGCTTGTTTGCTCTGACCAACATTCAATAACAGCCCCATCAAGATCCTTTTCCTATTTCTTATTTCAAGTGTGAGCATAGTTCCAGATACATGTTGTGCAATGGCTCTCCAACATTTTACCTTTTATCTGTGGCACACTGTCATCTACCTGTACCTCACTGACTTAGTGCTGGTGCCTTAATTTCAGCCTTTGAATCTGTTCTGTTCAGTTTTTTCCACATCAAACCATTCCTCAAGCACTATCGCTATACTTTCTTTTTTTTAACTTCTCAAATTCCTCCCCCCAGAGTTTATTATTTCTAAATAATATTGTTGAAGAGCCTACTGTCTTACTTTAATTCTACAGAAAACACACAATAGTGTTTCTAATTTCAGAGTTTAAAAAAATGGATGTGAGCACTTTGGTCATTGTGTCCTCCACAATCATATTCAGGCTTATGATGAATAGAGCTGAAAAGGTTCCACTGAACATTTATTCTATGGACTACCACACCCTCAAACACATCTGTTCCCATAACAAACTCTGGTACTAGAGATCCGACTAATTGCTACTAATATTTATTTCTGAAAGAAAGGCAGTTAATGTCATCCTCTTCACTGACACCATCTCTTCACTTTAACTTTTGTTTTAAAACACATTGCTTTCCTCTATTGTTCATACTACCTAGTATGAACAAGCACCCTACACATTGATTGATTTCACCAATTCTCTTACATTTTAATTTGTATGTGTAATATTTAATCTTAATCTTACAAAGATACAAACTAATACTCTGTCTTCTATCTGCAAACAGTTGTTCTCTTCTGACATAATAGATTTGTCAAATTATATTTAATTTTCAGATATACTGATGTACAGTCCTAAGCATGTATTTGTATATGCCTCTCAAATTAATATTTAAAATTACTAAAAGAAACAAACATCAAAAATGCGTTATTTCATTCTGTTTTTTCCCTTACTGCTATCTCCATCTTCAAATGATACACTGAAAAATGACATTAACTTACTCAGAACCTGGCAACCACAGCAAGTCATAAAAGACCTGCTTTCCTAATAAGCCTTTGTTCACAAGTTCACATATTCCAAACAGAATATTTAAACACTAACTTTAATTATGGGGCAACACATGTTTTGTGCATGTTGTTTCCAATTCCTGAAAATCTAATGATTCCAGCTCTTCCCTAGGCCAGGCCAGCAGTCTAGAAGATACAGCTTATAAAAATTAGCAAGCACATATTTGCTAATTCAGTCAGCTATTTCAATTGTCAAATCTCAGTTATTATTTCAAACAGCTGTAGAATAACAGTTGCCTGTATCTAATACTTTAAACTCCACTGTCAGTGAACTGCTGACTGAAGGGCTCAGTGATGTAAGACCACAGTTTACAAAGCAACGTAGAAGAAAATACAAATGGTAAGACAAATTTGTTACAGGGCACATTGGCTTCAGAAAAACCAGCATACTTGGTCCCAGCCCTCCTGGTTACTCAAACACTCAAGTCAAAGCAAATTGTTTGTCCAGCTGTCCATCAACTAAATCCATAAAATTATATCTAATAGGGAAACCAGCACAAAAAGAGGGCCATTTTTAAGCTGCTTCATTTCAAACAGATACATTTTACAGTGAGACCTTGTGTACTATGGAAGCAGCTTAACTAAGGATTCAGTGCAGGAAGAGAAAGGAAAAGTTGAAGATTAATGCAATCCCTGAAGGAAGCTCACACTGTAAAAGCCAACAATGGGCAATTGTGCAGAGAACAATATAGAAACAATCACAATTATTGTTTTTACTGCACAAATACTTTTTTTATTCCTTCTACTAGTAGATTTATAAAGTGAAGATCTCTCTTCCAATAAGGAAAGTAAAGCAGAATGTTCCTTTAAAAGACTTGATGAAAACTTACAGATAAGGCAGCATAGTGGAATTCGTATCTTACTTCCTTAAAATTAAGCCTACCTTCTCGCCGATCATTTCGAAGAACCCGAACTTTTTCAATTTTTCCCAAGAGAGCCCCATCATCAGCTTAAAAAAAAAAAAAATATAAGAATTTTAAAAATAAAGAAAAAAATCAAGTGATGAGAACCAGTTTAGCATCCAATACTCTATATCAGAAGAGAGGCCATCTTCAAAGAAAATAAAAACTCTGTAGGTGAAAATGTTTGTGGTCATAATTAGTTACTCATCTCACAAGAAATAAAGAAAAATTACCAGGCTAAGAAATTACTACCTTCACCATGTTACTTAAAGCTAGCTTAATTTTCCAGTCCTGAAATAATTTTATTTAACTATTTTCTCTTTGCTTACTTCAGACAGTTTCTACATTGCATAGAGAGAAAAAACTTCCATGAGATTAAATAAACTGCTTTCTTTGCCTATAAGAAAGCTCACTTTCTAACCAACATTAAGACAAACCTGAGCTAAGCTAGTATTAGCAAAAGTATTAATGCAAATATATACATTAGCTTCTTCTAAGACATATTACTCTGAGGTCCATTTCAATTGTTTAAACTTCTGTCATGATACACTAGTACCTACAAGACACTGACTTATTTTATATTCAGTAAGATTTTTTCTGAGAGACTGATGGAGACAGGCATTCATTTAAAATGGTGCTACAAAAACATTTGTTGCAAGCACCATGGGTTTTATTTTTACTTAAGATAACATAATATGAAAAGGCTCTTTTTAAAGATACACTCTTATTATTTCCTGTTAGCTGAAGGACAAGATATACTGGAAATATTTATAGAGATTTCACATTTCAACAATGACAGATATGGAAGAGTTAAGACCTGGTTATGGCCGAGTCTCTACAAACTCCTATTCATGTGTCCTATTCTCAACTGAGTCGCCTATCAGCATCAGGAAATCTTACCAGAATAAGCACTGTAAGGTAGGATCCTGTAAAAGTACTTACGATCATTACTGTAGTCATCCACTAGTATGATTTCCTTAATAAGATGTGATGGACTTTTTTTAAGGACACTGAAAGAGACCAAAACAAAAAAAGCATTCCAGAAGTGTTAATTTTCCATAATAATGTCAGAAAAGCAGTTACTTAGTTAAGTTGCAGTAGAACCTAGCGCAGGATGTTACTTTCAACAACAGCTGTTGGCCTGTACTTACAAAAAGTATGAAGAGGCACATGTATAATTTTGTGTGTTCCTTTTTCCCTGTCTCCCTACCTCCCCCACCCCCACTAGTCCAGCCCCCAGAACTCTGTGCATTAGACAATGTCCAACATGGAACTTTTGCAGATACCTTTGAGTCAAAAATCACCTGGGAATCCATCTACCCTGATGTTTTCTTGGAACAGCCAGCCTCCAAACATCATCTGATAATCAGTCCCTTACTTTCATGTATTTTAGTTAAGGTGAGCAATTTTGTTTAACATTACTATTTCAGGATGTAAGAACTGTAAATTAAAACTTACCTTTTCCTCTGCAAATAGTTCAGAACAGTTCAATAATGGGTTGTTACTTCCCTTTCTTATCACAAGCCGACAGAAAGGAATGGCCTTGAAGAAAAATTAGGCTCTCTTATGCATACCTGACAACGGTTCGAAGCAAAGCAGATCTTGCCTCATTATGAAAGGTGATCACCACACTAGTGGCTGGCAAGTCTATCCGCCATTGTTTCCTTTGGCACCTGAAATAAAAAATACCTTGTCATTTCAACATAACTTTTATATCCCAGGCTTTGTAGATGGCCTTCATTACAAAGCAATTATCTATTAAACTTATAGACATGCTGCCTCAGAAGAACAAAATAGCTTGTTTTCAAGTGAAATTATAATCAACCTGTCTTTTGACACTTTTGGCAGCTGTTTTAGTACACGAAAGCCTAAAAAGTCAGTGGCAGATATGGGCAGGTTCAGACAAGCCACCAGGCCATCATCATTGCATTACGTCAAATGTCTTTTGTGCAGCTGAGTATGAAACCAGAGCCCTTCTTTTACACTAAAAGCATGCAATACATCCAAGGAAATATGCATATTTTTAAAGAAAATGCACAGATTCACAGGGCTACCATATGTTTCTTCTTTAGAATGGCATGTGTCCACTTCTCCCTTTATTTTTAAAGCTTCTGTAACCTGGCCTTGCTCATAGATAAAACTAGTTTCTAACCTAATGAGAACTTGTAAGGATCATAACATTCAGAATTTGAAGAACAGAGCTAGCTGTGACAATGCTAAGCCAACTAAACACAGAACCATATCCTCCCAAACCATAAAGATAATAAATATTCCATCTATGTCAACTCATTTTTCATCACTTCTAGAAACCTGAAGTTAATATAATAAGCAAAAAGAAGCAAATCCCAAAATGCTTCCTTCAGGACTACATACAGTTAAGCTATTTAATCTAATAAAATAAACATAAAAAAGATACTATGCTCATTGTATTAGAAACTAACAGTTCTAGAAAACAATGTATATTGAGTTTATGCCAAAAGCATTACAAAGTGACAAGTCATGATACTGATTGCCATTTGTGCAGTGACACACACCAATGATGTATTTCTTCCATATCCTTTAACTAAGGGTAGAGTTTTAACAGGCCTAGCTGTCTTCAGAAAGAATAAACCCAACTAGCATACACCTGTAGCAAATTCAGTTATTCATTACAGTACTTATTTCAGCAATTTAATTTATGTACTCTGTGCGGTATTAATCAGACCAGTTTTTAAGAGAAGTTTGCCACCCACACTTCTAAAACCAGGCTTCTGCCTGTATAAAAGCCCACTCCACACCTGATTAAACATCTGCAACATGCACCATAAACAATGCAACCTCCAACTTTTTGGAATCAGAGAGCAAGCAGTAATCTCCTTCTTCCCCTGGCCCACCCTACAACAACGCAAAAACCTGTGGTATTTTTGATACAACACAACCATAGCGTCACACACAGTGTCTGCATGAAACAAAACATTATCATGCTGCAGTGACCTCACTTGGCTCTGAATAAAAACAGTCTATGCCAAGCCTACAACTGTTGTGCCAGATTAGCAGGGCTGTCTCTGCCTTTGTGGTGGGCGTACACCACCACAGTACTAGTGCCTTTGTCACTAGTGCCCAGTGTGGAACGAATAAATCTCAAATGCCTGCGTTCCTGAAAAATAAAGAGTAGCTTCTCTAGTGTGAACTTCTGGCAATTCATCTAGACAGCTAAAAGACATGCAATTATTATACTCCAAAGTCTACAGTGCCTAAGAAGATATTCTTTATCCTGCTAGCTTTCAAATTACCCACAGAGGACAGAGCTACTGTGCACACAGTTATCACACGAAGCACTTGCATTAGAATAATTTAAAAGTCACATTAAACTTATATTGATCTCTTTGCAGAAGAGAGTACTTGAGCCAGATCACATATTAGGGGGAATTACTCAAGGCAATGAAGCCTCTCAATTTTAAGAAAACTCAAGAGAAGAGCACTACTGTGTATTTCTGAGGGAGAAATAAGACTTCTAGACTTCCAAATAAAACTGGAGGAATGTTTCACCAAGTATTACTGTTTTCAGCTCTTCACAAATCCCTGCTTTAACTGACCCAGTATCAGTCTTCCTCCTACTCTGCTGCATCAACAGGGCCACAGTTAAAATTCAAACGCAAGAAACAATGTCATGATTTTTGGCACAAAAACTAAACTTTGTCTCCTCAAACTACAGCACTTCAATTTTACATGCAGAGTAAGAAAATACATTTAGTTAAGATAGAACTTGAACTGAAAATTTCAATCAAGACCTTCAATGTTTAACATAGGTCAGTAAAATCAGTTAAAACATGAAAAGTACATTCCTTCCCCCAGAGATTTGGACTGGTTAATTTAATTAACAATTTTTCCCAAAACCTCTGTGATTTGTTTGAAACCACTTTTTGACAGAAATATACATTTTAACCAGTGCAAGGAGAACATTCATTCACTTCAACTGGTACTAAAAACACAAGAAAGTTTGTTTCTTCTCTACTTAAGAATAAAACTTGAGTGCGAGGTCTTAAGCTTCTAATAGGTGCCAAATGACAGCGAAAACAGCTTAGTGCAGCTATAGTACTTGACAGTAATTCCTAAAAATCATCACAACACATCAGTGAGAAGATGTGATCAGAAATCACTAGTCCAAAGCATACATGGGGAACATTGGTCCACAAAAAACACAGAATATTTAATCCTTTATCCCACTTGCGGGAAGTATTTTACACTGAAAGAAGGACAGCTCTACGAGTTTGCTATTACAACTGTGACACCCACTTGTCACTTTCTGGATCTCCGAAATCTACCATGAAACAAAAGGAAACACAGAGGTTTCTTAGACTTTTGCAAGTGGTAGTTGTGAGCATCAGCTGGAGTGAGAATCCATGTTCCTGCTCAGAGTACTCTCCACTTCCATTCTTATGTTGTATCTGCCTGTTTTTCCCTTCTTCCTTTTGCTTAAAGCAAGGCAAGCAGCTAAAATGAAAAAAAGGGTCTGGTGGTACTGCTGGCAGGCTTTCACTAAAAACATGAGGAAAACTTTTGTCTTCCTGCTTGTAAGAGTTTGTATGATGTAAAAAAAGACTTAACAATATAGTATTAAAAGATGCATAGTTACACTCACATCTACATATCTCATGCAGAATCCTGATAAACTGCTTCTAAACAGTCTAGAAAATTTCAATTTTAATTTTAATTCTAGCAATTAAAAAATGTTGCTATGTAATTTTTTTAGTCAATAAGCCTCTTGGACATATCAATCCAATTACTAACAATTAATAACTTAAGAAGAAACAAAGTACTTCCTCACCCAAGCTTCTTTCCTTAAAGAAGATTGCAACAGCTCCACAAGAGATCTTAATCTCAACCCAGTTGCCTTCAATTTTATAGAAACTAACATGCTTCAAAGTGTCTCGCGCTCAGATATTCTTCTTCCTTTGGCTATTGCTTTTGTTCTTTTCATTGCACACTTCCCAAAAAATATTTCATGCAGCTTTTTCAGCTTTTGCAGTGAAAATTCTGCCCAAAATAGAATGAAAATTAAATTCAACATGACAGGGAACTCATTAAGAACAGCTTGAAAGAATGATTGCTTCAGTTTGATTTTCTGTTTCGTTCATTTTTTCTTTAAAAGTTGACTATCCACAGACTGATAGGCACTTAAATCTGCTCCATGGCACAGACTAAGTAATAATCCCAGCTCAGATACAGCCTTTCCCCAGTAACATCTCTCTCTCTGGGTTCTTTTCCAGCTCTTTTTAGCGGAAACACTTAAGCAAGTCAGCATATAATAACAAGGTTAACAGTTAAAAGAAAACATGGCCATTGCAATATAATTTATCTCCTGACGTTTCTCTTATTTAAGTTATTCTCAAAGGACAGCCTTTGTCTTTAGAGACGTGCCCCTCTCCCTCCCCAAGGTTATTAGGTATCTAAAAAATTCCAAATTCAGCATATCTGAATCATAGAAACTTCTAAAATTTGGTAGTTGAGTTTGATCTCTTGGAAAAGAATACCTGACCTAAAAAGTTAGAATACCTTTCTTGTGGGGAAAAAGTATACACTATGAAGAAAACTCAAAAGTAATTTTAAACTCCTCAGTACAACACCACTGGCATTGTGCTTTTCACTGCCTTCTTGGCAACAAGTGAAACACCAGATTCTTCCTACTTTGACATGCAATTAACAACAAATTACTTGCTTCATCTACAAATACTTTGCATAAAGAAACCTAAACCCACACTTTTATACAAGGGATTTCAAAAATTACTGATTTCTATACAAATTTTCTTCACTAGACCATTTCTGATTAAAGAGCTTTATGGGAAAAAACAGGAACCTTCCTTTTTTCTCTCCTCTTCTGGTGTCTTTTTCCGCTTCTACTTATCAATCTGTGAATATACATTCATCCTAACTGTAGAATTAGTTATGCAAATTAACCACACATGGTTGGCTAATTTTATGTTTCAAGATTGGCTTGCCTAGTTTTTAAAACCAAACCTGGTTTTGTATTTTCAAGTTAAGAAGTCCTAATGAGCAACTTTTTTTTAAGCAAGACTCATGGAAGTCATCAAATCATTTTTAAAATCAAGGTTTCCTCTAACCAGTAGTAAATTATCTTTCCTTACTGTGAAGTGTACTGTTTCCTGAAACTGCACAAGCAGCCTGAAGTATAATTCCATCCTATGTTTACCAGGATGTGAATAAATTGATTCCTTTAGGTTTAGCGTTGATAATCATCACATACAAACAGAATCACAGAGTCACTGAGATCCAAAGTGGCCCTGGAGACCTCTGAGCCCAAGTTCCCTCAAAGCAGTGCCTGCTACAGCAGGCTCTGCACTGAGCTCTGAATATCCCTAAGCCTGGAGACTTCACACCCTCTCTGGGCAACCTGCTCCACTGTTTGATCATCCTCACTGTGAAAGTGACTTACAAATGTAGAAACCAAGAAATGCCACCACATAAACAGGAACAAAGAAAGACTGAAATGCAGCACCAGTTTGGATATATAATACACACTGATGGAAGTCCTGGAAACAGAAAAACTTGAATAAGTTTGAATAACTTAACCCACTGTTCAAGGATCAGGGAGTTTACTGTTACTGTCCCTTCTAAAGCTGGAGAACTCCTGCTTCAAAAAAAGCAGCTCAAAAGCGATAAATACAGAAAGGCTATTCCAAGCCAGCATGGCTCAGTTTGGCACTTACTGATCATGCCTAGTGTCAGGAATGCTTCGGTCCATTCGCAGTTTGTCGCTTTCCACCTGATTGAACTTATTCCGCGCGTACGGATCCTGGCCAGATCGCACCACGGTAGCGCCAACATAGGCATCCTGATGAAAGTCTTGCCACCGAACTTTTCCTACAATAGAAAAACAGGAAAATATCTGGTTTAATATTCATGATTTAAGGAAAAACACTCAGTAATCCAAACACAATTCATGAAAATTAAGTAATTAAACTTCAACAGTACTGTTAACTGTGTAACATCAAAACTCACTTTTGCATATTAAATTTGTCTAGACTATCCTACAAATTAGTATCAAATTTTTAAAACAATGCAAAGAATCCGCAGAAATATGAATACCAAGCTTCACTGCCACAAGGATTCAGAAGTTTGCCTATATTAACTGAAAATAAAGAAAATACTGATTTAAGGGTGTATAGTTCTGTCTGTGACATCTTTGATCTTTGATTCCAGACTCTAATACTACTTTGCAGTAACAATTCTCCTGTCTGTTACATCAGGCCATAAGAGACCACTAATCAACATATGAAATGAAAAAAGCCATGACCTGCTCTACTTCACACTTAATCTTACTTCTAGTTTCAACCCTTCCAGCTTCTGATAGCTCCTTTTTCCAACTTGTGACACTTCCCACTCCCTTTAATATTCAAACAGGTTACTTAAGGCCACTGGGGAAGTATAAAGTTTGGTCCAGAATACATAAACATTCCAAAAAAGGGAAATAAGAACTGCTGGAAGGTGCAAAATTGGCTGATCTAACCCTAGAAACAAAATTTGTAGACAGTTCTGTTAAGCAGAAAAAATACCTGAGAAGATCTGCCAGAAACCAAGTTAAATAAGCCAGGCTCTTCTTTTGGGGATTTTTTTCTCAATACATACACAAAGTAAAGACTTTGCCAAAAAGGTATACACAGGTAACCAGTCTTGTTTCCCTTCTCCAAACAGAAGCTAAGTTAAGGTAGGCCAAAGAATACAGAAAAAAGGCTTCAATAGCAAAGAGCTTATACTGTACCTGGAGAGCCTATGACTGAAAAAGAAAAATCATACTTCACATGTTCCTGGGGATGGAAGTTGCCAGCTGCTTAAAAGAAAGCTTGCCTTGGTTAGTTCTTTCTGCAAGAATTCATAGTATTTCAAATGTTTGGCCAAGACATATTTGTAAGCAAAACACGAGGATTCATAGAAGTGAAGCAAAACCTGTGATGCTATCTCATCAGCAGCTGTCCTTGTCACGGATTAAACTTTTTTAATTGTGTAAAATATTCAAATTCAATTTTTGTTTTTCTGTATGCTTTAGTATGTCAATTGTAGCGATATATGAAATCTCATTAATGCGAAACAGTTAAGGAGCAAAATTAGTTTATGGAAGCATTCACATGAAATGAAGATTCCTTAACACTTAATTTTCCTAACTCATCCTCAAGGCATGAGGATCTCACTCAAACAAAATAAAAATCACGTTGCTCTGCTATTTTCCAGCATGTGACAAATACTGAGCAAGTATGAGGAAAAAATAAATTACACCAGCAGCACAGTTAGGAAAATCTGCCAAATCAAAAGCTAGAAAAAAACCTAAAAAAGTATGAACCTTGGCTGAATTTTCAGTCAAAATAATAGTCCCAAGGTGACTTTTCTGTTGCCTGCCAACATCATCCACCAAGAGAAATGAACTTCTTTTTTACCAGAGGCTTTTACAGTATCTCAAACCTATTGAAGGACAACACAAGCATACTAGCATAGAACCATGCTCCCTATTGTTTTATCTCAAAGGAGCAGTGAAGCAGGTAAGATTTAAGGATGCTGAAGCTACAAGAACAGAGAAGTACATGTTGCTAAAATAATCCTAGCACTTTCAAACTACAAAGAATTATGCGAATCAGAACAACTGCAGCGTTTTATGGCTTTCACTGATAAATGTTTTATGGCTATGGATCTTTCATAACAAATCTTACTGTAATACCTGGAGGTAGTGTCTCCACACTTTGTGCCTTGTCCTCCACATCATTGCCACGCACTTCTTTCCTTTTGGGGTCAATATCATTTGGGTCCTCCTGAAAAAAAGTACATAATCTTTAAAAGAATCTTAATTTAGTTTTGTGTCTTCAAAGTATACTAGGTTTTCCAGATTTTAAACTTAGAGTGGTCCAAGAAAACAAGGATTTTAAGAGCAATAATGATTATTCTATCCATTACTTGGAAAACACAACAAAAATTGAGTCAGACTTTCGCAATTAACATATGTAAAAATTCTTCTTTGAAAAAAAAAAAAGGAAATCTATTAGGAAAGATGGAATTCTTTTTTTTTATCAGTTATGTTCCAAGGAGCTACTCGGACAAAAAGGTTAAGCAAGATCTGAAGTAAGCCCTGCTCTAACAAGGAACAGCCTAAACAGAAAGTTATTTGATAAGAGAAATCAGGTAATCTAGCAATTACATCCAGAATGGCAGCCTTACTATTGGAAAAATACTTTCAAAATATTTTCATGTGTTAATTTCATTGGCATTTATTCTGGGCTTCACAGGCAACTCTGCTGGATTTGTGATTGCAGAGACGATTTAGATGGGTAGGGGGCAAATAGTTTCACCAACGCCCTCCTCCAATTTCCAGCATTTATTCTGAACCTGAAATCTCATTTTCATTTCAACAGGGAAAGAAATAGAACCCCAACCACCACATTTTTGCATTCTCATTACCACAGAAATACAAAATAAGAAGCTGGAATTACTCCATTATGCATTTGGAAGAAGTGGAAAAGAAGCTAACTTCAAAACAAAACGAAACTAGCAACTGCATGGACTGTATGCCAATTTGCACACTACACTTAGCCAACTGATTTAAGTGCCATCAGCTTCTGTTGTTCTTGCACACTTGCCAAAAGAAATTCCATTTCCTTTTCTAAATCTGCACCAAAGGAGTCCCATCTATATTGGGACTATCCTGAGAATATCCCAGTTATATTGGCACTATCCTGAGAAAGACAAGACCTTTACTACAAAATGCAAGATACAATACTATGCATACACTAATCACGGAGTGCATGAAGCCAAGCAATGCAGAACAGTTCTCATCTCTTACAGGAATTTTACAGTCTCCAGATCAGAGTGACGGTGTATGAAGTGCATACTGGAAAATGTCTCTGCTGTCCCAGCTCCTAAGCCACATTTGGGGAATTCTTTGATGGAATAGTAAGCAGTTGGAACAGGCCTAAGTTATGCTGGGGAACATTTCAACCACAAATGATACCATTTCAGCTTGTCCCCAGGCATCTCAGAATTTTCCAATGTAAATTCAGCTTAAGTCTCTGAGTGCTAAGTTGGCACTAATAGTTAGAAATAATGGTTAGAAATATGTTGAAAAAAGGCAACAGATTTCTAAAATACTGAAATTAAAAACTAAATACTGATGCTTTTTTTTTCCCTCCCTGAGAAATACAGCTAAATCAGTTAAAAACTGAGTATTATTAATGCATGCTTTTCATAGCATCACGGATCAAGGATCCCAGAGAGAAGGAATTTTAACAGGTTCTTATATCATCATGTTGGTACATGCTCTGGGCTACTGTGCCTTGTGGACATCAATTGATACCTCTGCTTAGAGAAAGCTTTAGGACAACAACAACAACAAAAAACAAATAAACAAACAAACAAAAAACCACCAAAGAAAACCCACACTAACACAAAAACACACTCCTAAAACCACATAACATATTTCAAGAAAATGTTTATGACTCACACTGATGAGGGAAATTATATGTCACTGTGCACTGAGTCCCACCAGCACAGTGAAATAGATACTTTCTGTGTTTTGAGAAGGTTGTATTTCACTCATTATTTGGGTTTGTGCACCATTTTGAAGACACTACAGAAACACTGAAATCTAAGTATCAACTGTAGCTGCTTCAGCGAAGCTCTTTACTATTCCAGATGACTGTAATGAGTCTAAAAAACATGTAAGTTGAAAAATAAATGCAAAACATCTGCTAAACAGTAGTAATAATAACAATAAAACTAATAATGCAAGAGTTTCTCCTGTAATTAAACAAAACAGAAACTATTGAGTGCTTCCTCACTGTCCCCCTCCCTTTAAGTCTTTGGGGTAAAGCTCTGCCTTCCCATTAATCCTTCTAGGTAAGGTGCATGTGCCATTGAGAATAATTATTTATCAAGTTCTTCCACTTTGGATTTCGTTGCTGCTGGTTTTTATAAAATAAGCATAAACTACCAAAGGCAAAGTTAGATTCAGAAATCTTATGGTTAAATGCCATTTTGAATTCTAATAAATTTGACCCTTTCAGAAAACTACTTGGTACAGGCTAGAGATATTTTTCGGGTGAGCCAAGCTGCTAAGATGGAAGTTGCCACTGCATATTGCTTGATGCTCATCCTGCCTCCAATGACTCCTTATAAAGCAGTATTATGATGGGACAGTATGGAGCATTAAGGGATATTTACCTTGAACTTTGGGCCCCAGACTAGGACTTTGTGGCTCTAAAAACAGCAACTTAGTTAAAACTGATATGCTGGTGTAAGCACTAACTTTCATCCAGTTAAGGCTTTGGAAGATATATGTGGGAAACCCCTACCTTCTAGGTGCCAACAAGATGTTATATCCTTTAGCGAAAACTTGAGAACACGAAAAGAGATAAAAGCAGTTATTGAAACCATAGGCATAAACACAACCAGTTTCTTTATACCATTGATTGCAAAGTGCTGCAGCATGGTAATTTGGTACTATATATATGAATCAATCATATGGTCAAATGGCATTACCATGTTGCCATCACCACAGACAGAGTTGCTTTTGCAGCTTACCTTAAGTGAAACAAAATCCCAACTTCTAATATGATCTTAAAAAGCCACTTGCTTTTGAGGAGTAATCTTCTTGGTAGAAGACAACAATGCTGGCACTGACAAAACTCATTCATACAGAAAGCTAAGCTTAAGGGAAGATTGAAAAAAGCTTAAACTGCTTAAGAGGAGGAACAGCTCTTTAATCATGAGAGCACAAGAAGAGATTTAATGAATAAAAATTTCAAAGGCTACTGTATTTTTCTACATTAAAATACTATTCATACTTTAGAATAATATTTTCCTGACATTTTTAAAAGGAGCTGGCAATTTCAGGCTACAAATTGGTATTTAAATGCACACGGACAGCCATTTTGAAGTTACTGAAAAATAAAAAGGTAGCTGCCAACTAGCAGAGACATTAACCACACATTAGATGCACACAGAGCACCATTTGAATAGAACCTTTGTGGCCATTGTTCATGCAGTTATTTTCTTAGGCCAGGACACATATCAACAAGAAAATAAATGCACACCAACTAAAATGAAAGTGTTGCAGGGATTTGGCATATTTTAATTTTACACATCATGTCACTGCTTCCCACTAATTTCTGATTCAGTAGTAGAAGGCATGCAAAAAACAAAACTGCAACCTTTCAAGTCCATTCCGTGGGAAATATTACTAGGGTAATAGTATAAATTTACATTAAATGTAATTTTTAAATTCAATTCTCTAAATACCTTTGCTATTCCTAAAGATCTGAAATGAAGGGATGTACATTTACTTAACATTTTATTAAAATATTCCTTGCAGCAATAACCTTGCACAATTAATTATGGTAAATTGACTAATCTGAAGGTGGGGTGGATGTTTTTGAGGCTGATTAATCACTGAGTCGCCGCCACATTTCTTTCAAGACCCTGCAAGCTCTGCATGCCTCAGAAAACCCACATCTACTGACCAACCTTGCTATTACAGCTCACTTTTCTTTTCCTGCTCAACTCACTTACTCCATTAAGACAAGCTGGAAGACTGAATTTGAGATATGTTGAAGATGCAACACCAAGCTTTTTTGAGTCTAGTTTCTGAGAACTAGACTCAAAAAATTGTTTCAGGAAATGATTAGTTACACATTTGCAGTTGCTCTGCTGCAGGGGAAGGGTGAGGTAGTTAAAATTCAAAGCAGGATTCAAACATTTTTCACAGCATTTCTACATATATACAACAAGACATGATTGTATTCCATGAGAAATTTAAGAGTACTCAACTTGAGTTTAGAAAGTTGTAATTATACACAGAGGTATATTAGTGGATAATTTCATTACCATTATTTAAATCTTCCAGACCACTTCCTTTTAGTTTTGGTATATTTGTCTGCATTGAATATTATAGTCCTTACAAGCATTGCAAAACAATTTTTCATCAGTTATTACTTCATTTGGCATCAAAACCAATTTTAAACTGTTTCAAGTTCCTAGGTATTGCTTCTATATAAAAAAAATTAGAACCACACTTAAAACTACTATTGTTTTTCTTATTTTTGTCTCGCAATACATTTTTTTCCTTTTAATTATAGTTTCAAGTATCACGGATTTGACATTTAACTGCTATGAACTAAATCTCATTATAGCAGAGATTTCAACCCCACAGTGGCTTCCTATCAAGAGAACAACTTAACAACATGAAACTTCCTTAGATACATTAAGATATCACACAGACCTTACAAGTAGCAACTCAACACAGATGTCTGAAAAGCTCTTGAGTTTGAAATATCTCAAGTGGGAGCTGACTGTGCTCTCAATACCATCCATTCTTCTCACAGGCAACCTAGATGCTGAACAGCATGCAACATTTGGGCAGAAGAAATGGCTGGGAGTTATGTGCTACCTGGTCAGGTAGACACTCAGAAAATAATTGAGAAATGTATCTTTGTTGAACAAAATACATGTTAAGGCTTAATATTTGTTTCAGAACTTGTTTTTAGATGAGGGCTACTGCAGACAGATTTTCTTCTAGTGGTGATTTTCTAAGACGAAAGTGAATACTGGCAGCACCTTCAAAGAGCAGTATTTGATCCAGCTGGCCTAATAGAAGGCTGTGCTGCATCCAGCAGTACAGATCAGTCACACCACTTGATGGGTTTGGAAGGGGTGTTCTCACTGCAAGACAACTCTCAGGACTTCATACACTTCTGTTCTGACCACGTAATTGGGACCAGTCACACAGAAGCACTTCTATGTTGTGCGGAGCAGCGCTTCGCATTGCAACAGTGTAATGACTGATGAAGTTTACATCCCTAAACCAAGCACAAAGGCTCCTCCTTAGAAAAGGACTCAAAGACAAGGACAATCTGACAGCTGACAAAGACATTAAGCCCAAGTTTCTTCGCTGCTGCTCAGTATATCCTTCTGTATTCAGTATGTGCCCTTTCCCCCACTCCAATTCAGTTCACCATCTTTTAATTATCCATTACATTAGCACATAAGCTCTGAAAGCACCAGTTCCTCCCAATGCAGGAGGACCTTCAGCAGAGCCCAGTGTCCAGCCTGATTTCTGACCCAGCACTCACTCACTGCCTCCCAAGGAGTCTCTAGAAACACACTCCAGTCTCTCTTGCTGCAGTAAATGAATCCAGCTTTCCTGTGTGCCAGGCAAGCACTCTAGTAATTTAATGTAATTACATTATGGGGTACCCACTTCTTCCCTTCTCAGCAAAAGAGTTTTGTACAAAACAGAGATAAAGTAACCTCTGAAAATGCCTGGAATGCTGCTTCTTACAGAAAAGACAAGCAGAAAATATCCCATAAAGAAATGTTAACTTCCTCTGACTGCCAACCTGCTTAGTATACTAAAGCAGACATTTCCAAGCACACCAAGAAGTGAAGCATAAACACTGAAAAACTATATACTTTGCAATATTTGATTACCACTGTTAGTGTCCAAAATTATTACAGCAAAGATGATTTCATTTTCATTCTTACTCCTTTACTCAGTGTAAGTAAATTGCTGTCAAGGGCACTTTCTTTTCATCTATTTGAGTACTCAGAACAAAAATAGAAGCTTCCAGCAGGAGGAACACACACAGCCCTCATAAGAACATTTTACATTCTCAAAAAAAAAACCAAAACAGGGAAAAGCATCAAGATTATACCTTGATGGCTCCATATATAGGAAATGTGTTTAGATATACTCTCAGTTAATACACTCAAAACATTTTGAAAATGGCAATTACTATAAGCTGTAATCTCTAGACAAAATAAAATGCCTTTGTGTCCTACCATCTCTGTCAATGTTACCTTTACTTAGTGCAAAGTACATATTTTATAGCTTACAAGCACTATCTAAAGTATTAAAACAACTATAAAACATGACATTTTCTAAACCTAGAATGGGGTTAAACAAAAATAATGCTTTATCTGAGGTTTCTGGATACATATTCTCTGAGGAAAGTCTGATCCAACTTTGCAGTTGAAGATTTATTTGTACAGCAATTGGGATCAACTGGAAATTCTGGTTCAACTTTATTTCTGGGCACAATAGACCTACTCAATTGACAAAAGCCAAGGAGCAACAGAAAACCCCAGGTAGGGCAGGTCAGACTATTCAAGAAGTAAGCATAGATAAACGATTAAATATGAAGATTTGCATGAAAGTCTATTTTAGATGATCTTCAAATTTTCATTAATTCCCTAAAAATAATAGCATGACTTCTCTCCCAAATACCCACATTGCTTTAGCATACACTGGATTAACTGATTAGCCCACAAATGCTATACAGGTTTTGACTGTATTTCAGCATTTTACAAAAAAAATATTTTTTTCTGTAAGTACCAGTCAATAAATTTAAAAAACCAAACCCACAACACTCTTACAGCTTGATGAGAATTCAGGTACCCAGCTCCAAATGACCTCTAATAAACCATGTCTCCTTTTGCCTAGAAACTTCATCCACTCTAGTGATATCAAAATGTCAAGTGGGACAACCTTATCACCTACCAGCAAAGCAGAGAATTAAACATTACTTGCCTTACAAAATTGACAATCTAATGTATCACCAGAAAGAGGAAACAAAAACCAGATACCCCAGAAACTACAACACCCCTTTCATTTCCTTCAGCTCTACAGTGAAAAAACACTGTTAAAGCTAAAGTGATTGTCAGACTGACAGTCAAGACAATGCAATGACACACCCCCCCAAACATATAAAGTGTGGGTAGGAATACATCTTCTTGCTAGAGGCTACTTCTGTTGAAGTCTTTCGTGCCAAAAGAAGCCCTGCCAACTAAAGATCTCCCAGAGGCCACCACAGATGGAAGCAGAACCAGCACCTGCTGTGCAGTGCCCAAGCAACAGAAAGCAAAATGGATCTCTTCTGGCTTGATTGTCACCTCTCCACAGAAGCAGCAGAAGTGAGGGGGAGGTCTCATACCCCACACAGAGCACAAATGGACAAAACCACTGCAGAGCAGCCATGAAAAGACTTTACTGTTTTTTCTAAGATCACTAAATCCTCATGAATCATGAAGCTGCATAAATGTACAAGGACAGAAGAAGAGAGGGGAGGGAAGAAAAGTAGGAGAAACATATAAGGGTACTGGGACTGATAGAAGGGTATAATCTTAAGTACACCAGTAGCTTTGAAAGCAAGAAATAAGCCCCTCTAAGAATGGCAGCAGGTCACAAACAGGATCCCGTATTTCCTGTTAAATTTATCATGTCTCAAATAAACCTCAGCTTTCTGCACTACCTGCCACAAATCTGAAAATGAAACATCACAAAACATTTGCAGTGATTATTTCAATTAAGGGTAACATCAAAGGCTATTATCACTCAATTTTAGTTTCCAAAAGGAAATACTGATGTTGACAAAAGACATTTCCTTGAAAAGTTAATTCATGGTTTTTTTTTTAAATAATGTTGAAAACAGCCTTCTATTCCAAAAGTATTTGTCAGTGCAGACACAGTTACATGATTTATACAGTAAGTATATATCAGCAGCAATAGTGTTTAAGTTGCTCTTTTAGTTGTGCTAGATTGGGAAAAAAAAATCCAAGAATATATTAATCACAAATCATCATCAATTAAAAGGAGCTGATTGATCCGATCTGTTTGAGATATACAAGCAAAAAAAAAAACCAAAACTTCAGCAGCAAAAAATAAAGGTTTAGAAACAAAACTTTACTATTTGCAACTTGATAAAAACACCTTACTAGTATATTCACCTCCAAGGAACATTTTGTCATTATGTCTGACGTGAGTTAAAAAGTGTTTTGAAGTACATACTTAGGCAGCAGCAATAATTGTAGCATGCCTATCCCTGTAAGTTCTAATGTTTGCAAGTAATATTTCTCTTTCTTGTTGTTTTGGTGGGGTTTTTTGTTGGTTTTTGTTTGTTTGTTTGTTTGTTGGTTTTTTTTTTTTTTTTTTTTAATTTATGAGTTTCTGTAATGGGAAAAGAAAGAAAAAGTGGCAACAGCTTCCAAACAGGACACGTCTTGATACACAAAGAGTATCTGCCCACTGTGTTTCCTTCAAAGTCCATAGCTCTTGTTTGAGAATTATTGTGCACATTCATTTTCTCACTCGAGTGCTTTCCAAGATGTGAAACCTGAATGTCCACAAAGCTTAATACAAGTACACAGGCCCCAATTCAGATCCAAGGGGTAGAGAAGCTATGTGATTAAAAAAAATTATGAGATTAGACTAAACTCCTGTTTAACAATCTCAGTTGATTCTATTTAGAGAAGATGAAAGATCCCATGGAACAACTAGTCCAGTAAGGGGAAGAAAGCAGGACATGATCCTAAACTGCTGCAACGCTGCACAGCGAGTGTGGAGCTGGTGCTGCTTACAAGGCAGCTGCTGTACAGGCCAGCTGCTGCTGACAGGAGCTGTTCACACCTCACCACAACTCCATCCCAAACTGCTGGCCTGTCCCCACTGCTCCCCTTACACACACTGGTGTGGCACAGCAGGTCATCCAACTCATTTGACTGACTTGACAGTGAGCTGTGGAGGGGTATGGATGTATCATTTCACTGGGTAGGATTTTTTGAACCACAAGACCAACCACTAAATTATCTGAGGTACTGGATGCAAGGAAGTATTCCCAGCTAGGGTAGCAGGGAAAAAAGTGCTGAAAGGGATGTTCCCATTACAAGTAAAGGATTACAAGTTTAGTTACAACATTAAACTACCCATCACTCAAAACCACTACAAATTTTCCTTCCCTGAAAGAAGGCAATTACTCAACAAATGCTCAGGCATGATTTAATGCCACCTCTTGTTAATTCTACAGTATCAGAAGTGTCTGAGGAATTAGTCTGTATTTCACAGTCCTATCCCTAATCCTCTTTGAATTCAAATTCATCACTGCTTGCTCTTAGCTCTCCAAAGAATGACTTGCTACAGAAAAAAAAAAAGAAAAAGCTTTTGCACAGGAAGAAAAGGAAAAGCATAGAAAGCAAAATTTTATTTTAGTATTTACTTATATGAGAAAGTGTCATATTTTCTGGAAGTCCAGGGAATTGAAATTAATTAATTGAAATAAAAGTGAAGTACTGGATAAATAAGCAGAACTCAACATGAATGCATCCAAAACCGTAAGTATACTGAAGTATTCTAATAGCACAGGCATTTGTCTCCACCTATATACATCTGAATGAAACAATAAGAAAATCGCTCACCAGCAATACAAGAACAAGAAGCAGCAAAAATGAAGAAAAAATGAATCCCCATTACTTGTACATGCATCTTGAAGCACAAAAAACAGAAATGGAAAGCAATTGGTACAAAATCCTTTTAGCTTAATTTTATTTTATAAATATTTAAACCTGCAAATGTAACTTAGATCAGAAGGATATCAGACATGCAATTACATCTAAAGCAAAAACTGCTACGGCAGTCACGCCTACAGTTTGTTAGCAAAGGGGAAAGATGGCTATTATACCAAAACAACACAGAAATTGTTAAACCACGAAAACAATCTTGCACTAAGGAAAAAGAAAGGAAAAGGAAAAAAAAAAAAAGAAAACAAGACACAGTTAACAAGTTGAATGTTTTGCTGGTTGAGATCTGTAGAGCTACAATGCAATAAAGCAACACAACATCACACCACATTTTCTCTACCATAATGGAAAGTTACCAAAGACATAAAGAAAGTGAAGATAGACTGAGACGAAGGAATTAAAGTTGCTGTGTCTTGGAACATTTCTGTAGAATGCAAGAGCATTGTGTAAGTCTCTAAGAAAACAATAGGGGAAAAAAAGCAAGACTGATACAAAAATCTTGACTTTTTTAAATGGAAAAAGATTAATCTTCAGATTCAGAAATCAAGGCATTGAAAAACAAGGAAACTATTTCCTTCTATCTTTTTCAAGGAGGTCATCTTTGAACACAAAGAGATGGAGTAAATCCCAGGAGTCTGAAAAATTACTTAGTAACTCCTCTAATTAAAAAACCTTCAGAGAAAGCTTGTGCTTGACAGATGACTTCTGCCTTCAATAACTCTCTGCATATTTTCCCTGTATCCCAACACTAGGATTTATAATCAGGTCTCTGTAGCTCTGGGCACGTGACACAGTACACATAGTATCGCTTTTCGGCATCTGTGTTTAACTGCAGATTTTTACAAAAAAAAAAAAATTGTCCACAGCTAGTGTAAAGTTTTATTCCAGTTCAAAAATTCTGAAGGAAAATTATATCTATTAATACATTAAACATTAAAGGCTCCATACTACGAAATTCACACTGATGATTGCCAATTACATCTTTGATTTTTGCCAGACTCAGACAGCATCATTCATCTACAATAGTCTGGACTACTAAATCAAAACTCAATCCCATAATGAAGCAAATGCCTATCACAAACAAGACAAGCAGTGTGGAAGACAGACCCCTACATCAGAAGGAAGAAATACTAATCCCTCCTGAGATAACGGACATCTATACTTCAAATTTTTTCTGCCAAACTTTAGTATTAAGATTTCCACCTGAAGTAGGCAATGCAGATCTTTGTATCTTTCCTCAACACAGAAAAAATCTGATTATTCCTTTGAATAAGGCACCAAATGGAAAAGAAAAAGATTGGAGGTTTTTGTCTATTGAGGTTAACACTCAAACTAATGCTATTACAGGAAGCTAATGTTAGAGCACTCTACAAGTCTAAAATTTCGACCACACAAGACCCAGAGGTTCAAGGCAGGAAATCAGGCACTTTTCCTTGCTGCTCCTCACACACAGCACTGCCTTTCCTCCAATCTGGGCTGCATTAGCTTGTCTGTACTCTCAGAAAAAGTCCTTCAAGCCGGGATACAGTTAGTCCAGCACTGAGCCAATGCAGATTGTAAGGCACAGAGGGAAGCAGTAATTTCAGGCAATTTTTAAAACAAGAGTATAAATTGAGCTCTTTAGATACAATTTAGGTCCTATGTGCAAAACATTCGATATTCCCACTGTGTATCAGATATATCTATCAGACCTTCGACCACATAAAGTTAACAATACACAAACTTATTCATGGAAAAAACTGAGGGAAAAGAAGATTAGAAAAGTCTGGACAATTTACTGAGGCACTCAAGGAATTCTGCACACTTGCAAGCAGCCAAGCAACTTCACACTATGCAGGCACACTGGAATTAATCTCATTCTAAAGAGAGATGGAAAACCTCCTCCTGGATGCTAAGGCCTAACAAGAAAAGGTTGGGGGCTCAAGTCTGCTGAAGTTATGGCCTATTCATCTGCAGTCTCTCAGAAGAGAGACTTACCTCAGAAGAGAGGTCACCAATTGTGCACCCTTAGTGATGATCTCACACAACCTCCACAAAGAGCCCTTATCATAGAGACTGACGTAAAAGGGGGAGAGCCAGAATTAAAGCCTGATCCAAGCATGACGGCTAAGCCAAGTGCAGTGCAGAAAGCTTTTGTGCTGCTCTCAAACCTACCAAAATATGAAAAAGTCTTGAAATTTAACAACTCAAAAGACTCCAACATGAAAAATTACTCCAACCCAGACTCCACTTTCAGGTTGCCAAACTCAAGCTATTAGAAACTTCCCAGGCAAAATTTAAACCATTCTGCAGAACTTTATGAGCTACCCTTCTCTAGAATACCTTCAAATACAGGAATATCAACCTTAAGGTCAAAACATGTCAAAAGATGAGATCAAAACCATAATCTAGTTTGGAAGTCATGAATGGTTTATTACAGACAAGAGCAAAATGTCACTCCTATCATCTAGTGTTTTCACAATACATACTACCCCACTATTTTTAACACTGAGCACTCCACCTCTTCTCACTATATATGACCATATACTGACATTTAAGTCTGCCCTAAGAAGGCGAGAAAATAAAAGAATTTGAGGAGAGATTCCTTGTACTCGTGTATGATGTGCATGCATGCATATATAGGTACACACCAAAACATACACACATACATATACAGAGAGTTAATCACAGACTTACTTTGTACTAGAAAACTAGGGGGAGGCACAGGGTAAGAGACCAAGTACACTTTCAGAAGTACAATGAATTTAAACTTTCACTAGATGATAGAAGGAAAAAGCCACTATTTTTTTGGTCTCTGGCAAGAGAGAAAAGAGTTGAAATCAATCACAGCACAAGAGCAAATAACAAAATTAAGATATACATTACCGCAAAGAAGAAAAGACAACCAACCAAAACAAAACCTAAGGAGCAACAAGAATTCACAAAACTTAAGAAAAACAATAGTAAGAACCATCTTGAACCCAAGCCACAGCAGCATTCTCAATTTTAGCAGGTAGAATTTATAGTCATAGGGATTAGAGAAGTCCTTAACGATAAGAGAGATCCTAAAATATTTAGAGAATAAGAAAAAGTTTTCATCAAACTTGGAGGAATTCAAACTACATGAGTCTGAATGTCCTATCTTTTCAATTACTTGCTTTGAATAGTGTGGATAAATAAAGTGGGTACAGTCAACTGGCTTGACTTTTTAGACCAGTCACGCTATCAAAAAAATTAGAGCCACCAGGTTTTAGAACCCCACACATTGCTCTAATGCCTCACCCCATTTTGCTTCTATTTTGGGGGAAAAAAGCACCAAAATACTGAGCCATCGCACTCAAGTTGAGCTTCACAAACTGAGCTTTAGAGAAGTAATGTGTAGCACATTTCTCACACAGACTAATAACTCAAAAGCTATTTCTAGACTGAGTAAATACGGTTTGTCAAAATTCCTTATATTTTGACTCACATACCCAGATTGATAGTTGAATTGCAGCCTAGATGTACCTTTACAATAATTTAATATTTCAGTTAAGACTACAACGGGTAACAGAACTACACAAGCAGAAGCATTTATAAACTAAGGCCAGGAGAAATTAGGCTTTCTAATCTTAACTCACAAGGAGCTACAAACATTTAAATTCACAATACAGCCTTTCCTTCAGGGAAGTCATAATCTGATCTGCCCTTATCTGCTACACTGTCTAGTGTCTTTCAAACAGCTTGTCAAAGATGACACACTGAAGTCTATTTTGAATTGAGCAACAGAGTCAAAAGCAGAACGAGGAGGACTAATAAGAAAGGAAAGAACAGGATAGTCCATCAAAAGAGTTTTCTGGGTCAGAAGGAAGGCCTAAAAAAAAGCCTGACACACATGTGAAACCAGAAAAAAACCTGAAACTTCCTAGAGAAAATGAAGAAAAATTTCAGAACCACCAAGTAACAATTCAAAGTCGTTCTCTGACACTTAATTCTCACTACTGGATATATAGTTACATATACTGGATATATATTTTAGATAACAGCAGCTTTAAAAGGTTTATTATTAAACATATAGATCCCTTGAAAACTCATTCATTTTTCACTTGCAGGAAAGCACAGATAAAGACAGAGACATAGATTAGATCACCTGCTCTCATAGTGTGTGTTATTCTATTGATAGATATTATCCACAAGTCGAGATTAAAGCTGAAAAAAAGAATTGCTAAAGAAAATCTGGAAAGAGAAAATCCCCTAAATTTACACAAACACATAAAGGAACATTTACCATAATTTAAGGGGGAGATACACCTTAACTTCTCCAGTCACTGAATAATTCTTTCCAGAATCCAAGTGTCTGATAACTTTTTGCCAGCCCGAAGCAATATTGCTTGATGTCTCCAGCCTTCTTCCTTTTTTTGCTTTCCACTCATGCACCCACACACCTTCCCTCAAAAAGGATTAATCAGTCCTTAAAACCAGAGTAGAATTCCTTGATGCTCAAACTGATCAAGTGCCACTGAATCAAACTGTAACACAAACAGGAGTAGGTCACAGCAATTGTCTCTGATATTGATTTTGAAAGTCACTAGCTCTATTCCCTCAACCTAACATCACAACCTGTTCCAATCCCGTCCCTTTCCCTTTCACAAAACATTTTGAACTGCTGGCGTTATAAAAAGGAGTTGCTTACCATGAGCATTAGCTGAAAAATCTATACATGATAATTCCAGGTTGTTGTATTCTGTTAAACACTCTTTGCCTATTTTCTGCTACTGCTTCAGAGACACATACAGAGAAATTACCAATTTTACAAGCTCTCATACGTGTGATCGCCTTTACCATCAGCATTTAGGGCAAAACACTCAAAAACCCATTATCAGCTATATATACAGTGCTAACCATTTGTTGCAAGGGGACATATTTATAAATAATGCTGAGATTATATAGAGGCAGCAGCTAAGCTTTCTTACACACAGAAAAATGACCAAGAGTTTCCCTTCATAGGCAAACAAATACAATAAATTGGTTTGGAACACTTGTAGCACAAAATTATTGTGCTTATTTTTGTATCAGCTGCTGTCATTACTACCAAGGGAATTCTCTTTTTTGGTTGAGTTAGTGAAAACAACTGGCCTGTTACTAAAGATGAAAGAGGTGAATTGTCAGTCATATGCAGGAACTTATAATTTTAGAACTATATTTAAGTAGGTAAAAAACAGTAATAAATTGAATCCACAACCTAAAATGAGAGCCATAGGTTTTCTCTTAAGGAAAAACATTTTAAGTAAATTGCTTGTTAATTAGACTATTGGCTTAAATTCTCTTCAGATACAGTAATAGGAACATCTTATTAAATGCACAGCTACAAACAACAACTTGGAGAATGATCTTGGTTCAATCCTTGGCTAAAGTAAGCCTGAAGCAGTGCACATAGACAGGTTTATTGATTATTTTTGGACACAGGAAGATCTTGCATCTATGAAATCAACCAGCTTGAGGCAAAGATAAACTTACAGAGAAACTCATACACTGAAGTTTACAGTACAGTTGAATGGAAGATATTGATTCTGTCTTAACCATCAGTTCATTCCTCTCACCACAAACCACTGCTGCTAGCCTCACTGAAGAGCAATAACAAAATTCAAGTTTTATATTTTCAAATATTCTTTCACATTGCTTTTCGGAAATATTTTAACTAATAATAAAATTGGATTTATGGAATAATGAGATACCATTTACACCACTGCAAGTAAAAAGCAGAGTGGACTTTTTAAGCCTAGGATACAAAGTTTTATCAACTATTATTCAAGACTTATTTATTGAATATAGTATTTGGAAATAGTACCCTGGTAACCACACTTTTAGCTTTGTGGATTGCAAACAGCATCTTTTATTTCTTAGTGTCCCTTTATACAGGGATGAACCTATGCCTGCGTCTTCTCACTTTCAACTCGAAAATGTTAAAGTAGTACATTTTTCCTATCCCGTTTAATGTATATTTCTTAGCCCAGTTTTTCTATGCATGTTGCATTCCACTGGGTGGATTAAAACAGTTTACTGTTTTTTTTTTTTTAATTCAGTTCTCTATATAGAATGATTCAAATTAAAAGAGGAACAGTAGTTCTTATTTCACTATATATGTTGTTTTCTTTCTTGCCTACCTTCCCAACAAAAAATACACAGTATTTCTCAAGCTAGAGAAGTATCACAGTACTTCTTACCTATTTGATTGCAATTCTTAGGAATAATTTTGGGGAGCACCTACCTACCTCCACAACCAAGAGAATCTCAACCATATCAAAAAGGGAGAATACGTGAGGCAAGGAAATAATAGAAAAGGTTGTCTGGCAAATATAAGCTATCAAACATCAGATGTCATATTAAAACTACTCTCTTCTGAACAAAATATAACGCTTCTCCTTTTTAACCAATTACTCCTTTGTATCTACTTAGATACACCCAGGTTAAATTACAGGAAAATTTGCAGTGAGGGCAAAGATAAATCAATTTGAGGAAAAAAAAAATGCAGAATGTGCACAACTAAAGCAGAGTGAATAGACTTTTCAGAAGAAAGGGGCTCATCTGGAACTCTCAAAGGATGGGGAAAAGAGAATATAATATACTGTTTCCTCACAAAACCCAAATACATGCATCTTATGGAAAAAAAAAAAAAAAAAAAAAAAAAAAAAAAAAAAAAAACAAACAAAAAAACCCCAAACCTGTGTACTCGGGTTTAATAATGCAAAAGAAAAGCATCTTGGGATTACTTCTACCATAACTTTCTGGAAGAAAGCAGAGATCATAAGGAATGGTTGTCCAAAATGAAAAGAAACCCAGAGCTTTGCACCAGCAGTATCAAGAAAAAATAAATCTGCTCTGAAGTCCAAAATTAATCTGAATCATGAACATCTACAAGCTATATAACAGCATAAATAATACTTAGTCCAGATGCAAGAAAGTAAATATTTGTTCTCTTAACAAAATCATTCCTTTGGAGATGAAATAAAAGATTGGCTATTTTTACTTAGCTAAGTTCTCACATTTTCATCTCCTTAAAAGTGGGACTGCATCCCTGATGCCAATGCATTTTCTTGGCAAAGTTCAGTATGACCTTAAGAGCTCCCAGCTTTTTTAAAACTGTACTGAAATCTTATACCCCTTTGACAAAAAGCTGGCTTTATTGCCAGTTAAAGACTAGCATTAATTTATGTAGTTAGGGTAAAAAAATACAGTGTATGAAGCAGGAAATTAAATACAGTATATGTAGCATGGCTCAGAGAACGCAAATGAGAGATCTGTTGGAAGAAATATAACACCTTGCTCCTCCATGCTATTGATAAACTAGACATGTCTGCTTTTCAATAAAGGACTAAATTCAAATTAGTTTTCCCTGCACTCATATCAGACTTTTTGCAGTTTGCATTCTTAATCCGCTTTCTACGCTGGTTCAGCACACAGAAGGATATTCTTACAGACGTACATTGACAATATATTTAGTTACAGCTGAAAAACTGTTCCAAAAACCTTAAAGCTTCTTTCTAATGAGTTTTATGTATCTAATTCTGAATACACAGAAAAATAAACCCAGTTTTGTCACATGCACAATGCCACCAAAAGATCAGCCTTTTCCAATAGCAATCAACTCAGCCAGCATGAACTACAGACACACAGGATAAAGGCTAAGGAGCAGAGTTGGTGGACACAGATCATTTCTGTCCAGGTGCTCTTCATCAGGGATCTACAGAACAGACAACAAAGGAGAGCTCTGTCAAAGTAGAGCTCATCTAGTGACTCAAAACTATCAGAGAATACTTTGAAGATAAGCTTCTCATCCTTCCATCAAGATCTATTAATGTCTTACGAAGATACTTTCAAGGATTTCCAAGCAACCATTTCATTAGAGTCTGGAATCCAAGGCATGCAGTTATGACCCAGGCAAAATTTGTGAAGCTCAAGAGCATGCAAGCACTGACATATGAACCCAGATGTTCAACAAAAGGTGTTCTGCTAGACCAATTACACTAATCCTCTTCATGTGGCAGAGCTAGCAAAGCTGAGGGCACACCACAGCAAAAACATCTGGATAATGTACTGGGAGGGCATGATCCAGCCAAGGTAGCAAGCAGGGTTGAGCCATCAAAAGGAGAATCTGGTCATGAGAACAGCCACCTCGACTGCTGAGAGATCTTAGAACTAAAGGAATTTGTGCCCTGAAAGGCTTCACTGTTTTTCTAGACATTGGAAGATCTACTAAATCTGATCTACCAGGCTGATCTGAAAACAACATGCAAGACATTTTAAAAAGGACATAAGTAAACTCAATTTTCTGGTAGTAAAATCACTTCCATTTTTGTGATCCCTGCTGACCCCAAAGAAAGGACGTATTTTCTCAACAATGTTAACTTTTACACCAAAATTGCCATGAATATAATTTATATAATTCAACAAAATTAAAAAAACCCACCAAAACAAAGGGGAAAAAAAAAAAAACAAAACCACAAACCCATACCTTTCCTGAAACCTTTCAAACACACAAGAAAAAGGGAAACAAAAGATGAGCAAACCCAAACCACAATACATATTTAACACTTTTGAAAGGTACAAAAGTTTGAAACATGCCATTTTTTCTATTCATTTTCCAGGTGCCTAATGCTTAAGAGCATGTAGTGATGATATGGGAGGGAAATGGTTTTAAACTGGAAAGGGTATGTTTAGATGCAATACTAAGAAGACATTTTTTCCTGTGAGGGAGATGAGGCACTGGCTCAGCTTGCCCAGAAAAGCTGTGGATGGCCCATCCCTGGAATTGTTCCTGGCCAGGCTGGATGGGGCTTTGAGCAATCTGGTCTAGTAGGAGGTGTTCCTGCACATGGCAGGGGAGTTGGAACATGATGATCTTTAAGGACCCTTGCAACCCAAACTGTGCTATGACTGTACGATTCTTACAGGTAAACTTTCAAACAGGTCTTTCTAACTTGCAATACAAGTAAGGTGTGA
Organism: Vidua macroura; assembly: GCF_024509145.1. Taxonomy (NCBI): domain Eukaryota; kingdom Metazoa; phylum Chordata; class Aves; order Passeriformes; family Viduidae; genus Vidua; species Vidua macroura. Next base: position 43,303,546 of record NC_071573.1, on the reverse strand, counting down.
ACTTTTGTAACAAAACAAAAATTTGCTAGCAACAAATTAGATTTCCATGATATGATCTCTGTGTAAAACTAGATTTCACCTCAAAAGCCTACCTTTCCAGAAGCTACCACAGGCTATGGAAAATCATACTTAATTGTTTTACAGCACCTTACACAGAACATGGACCAATATAACAAAAAAGGTATTTCTACTTTTCCACTGGTCTCTCATGATACTTTGCTACAAATACCATAGCAGAAGCATAAAAATGTCCCCAGCCAAAAACAAACAAACAAAAACATACAAAAAAAGAAAACAAAAACAAACAAAAAACCAAACAAACAAACAAACAAAAAAAAACCCCCACAAACCAACAATTGGATGAACAGATCTTTTGTTGCACAACCAGCCAACTATACAGAAACATATCCCTTTCATAGGGAGGAGAGTTTCAAGGGAGAGAACAGAAATGAAATAGTTAAAATGAAATAGTTGTTTTGGCAATCAATATTTCTCTTATCCTAGAAAAGCACACTGCATGTCATCCATCTTAAAAAATTATTAATAAAGAAATTAAATTCTTAAATCCTCAGGCTGCCAAATTTCATTGCAGTGCAAGAAAACCAAGTGTGGCTTTCTCTTCCTCCTACTCATGATCTTATCAAGTTCTTGCATTAGTCTTCCAATGACTCATATACAAGCAAACAAATTTTCATCTTTTAAATAGTTTTTAATGAAATTACCACTGATAAGGTTTATACAGAAGCAAACAAAAAGGGCTTTATTAAAATCAGATAGAGAAAACACAAAAAAAAAGTGCTAACACTAAAGTTTCTGTGTGAATGCTTATCTGTGGGTTGATAGCAGTCCTGTTCTGAGTAATACTTAAGTATTAAGAATAATAAGAATTTATTAAGAGTACACTAGATGTGTGTCTTGGTCTACCAATTAAGGTGCTGTTTTCTAAGACAACTCTGCTTTCAGATGACTGAAGAATAACCTGGCAAATCTGTGAGAATTCTATAATTTGATACATTAAATATTGCCTAGTAACATTCCTTTTCCATCTTGAGAAGGTGACTGTAAAGAAAAGGATTTTCAACTTCTGTTTTTAAACCCTTGGAGGAACGTATATTGTAGACATTACTCAAACTACCTAAAAGATAAAGGTAATAGAACATAACAGAACAGTCAAATATTCAGCAGCAGCTACAGCTAGCTTTCCCATGCAGTTAACATATTCTGGCCCATTCACTTTCTCAGCCCTGCTTAAATCAAGAATTTAAGCTTTTCTTTATGAAATGTTTCCAACACTGAAGTCTACACACACACAATTTAGTATTATATTCAGAGTTTTTCCTGATTCTTTTTTAAATGAAGTACAGCTATTCCTAACATAATTTGTTTGTAAGAGAATTTTAAGCCTTCAGAATAAAGGCACAACAGCCATGTGCTGCAACATGATTCATACCTTTCCGAAGCATTAACTGAAGAAAGAGAGCTGAATTAAATTGTTTGGCCAATCTGCCACCACAAATAAGAACTTGAGTAAATGGAAGTTTTCCCTTTAATTCAGAAGGCTGTGTTAAGGGCAGAATTCACCTCAGTGCCTCCACAATGACCTGCAAAACTATATGCAGAGTTCATGGCTCACTGCTTGGCCCTGGGCCACCTCCTGCACCACGCAGAAGTTGACACCACCCGCCTGCTCAGAGCTGCCAGCTGAGCCATGCGCTCTGCCAGAAAGCCATTATTCTGCGGATTCAGGAAAGTCTGGGGGAAAGAGCAACTGATAATCAATTATTCCTTAAAAACAACTTGAAAAGCAGCAAGCACACTAGACTTCATCACTGTTCTCCAGACATATTTTCCACCATTAATTTTCTGCAGTCAAAAAAGCATTGGGTTTTGCTTCACTGCTGCACTTAGCAGGCTCAAATCAATTATGTGCAGTTTTGATGACATTTAACTGTTAAAAAACCAAAGTGCCTGGACATGCTTGCCCCACGGGTGCTTGCTGTGCATCCAGTCCCCTTGTTGTGAGGCCATTCATGGCAACTACAACTTGAGCCTCATCTCTGATCAGCCCATCAGCCACATCAGCAATAGATGATTTGTTATAAAATACACTTCCTAACTGCAATAAATGCAATTGACAAACATGCCTGAAAACCAGGCAACCCTTCACTTCCCTGGTGATGCATGGCCTGTGGAATGCCTCACTTTTTGGCATGCAAGTGAGTATCTAACTAAATGGCATAAAAGGAAGAGACTAACAGCCAGTTTTGCCATCCATCTCATACTATACAGCATGGGTTCTTACTTCAAACAAAACATGTCACAGTAAGAGAAGAAATATTCAATTTCTCTGAATTTGCATGACTAGAATCTAAGGCACCTAAGGACATAATTAGGCCCTATCTCCTTGAAATACTTAAATAGAAGTATTATTACTCGTTAATCTTCTGATTAGATTCATAGACACCCTTATTTTCATTTTAAATGGAGAAACTATCCCAGAATGAGTGTGTGATAAAAAAGGCAAGCCCATTTGTCAAACATCCAAAATTTTTATTTTGGAAACAAATAGACATGTGCAATTTAATTTGATTTCACTTAGCAAGTGCTAAAAGCCAAGCAATGTGATACTAATTAGTTCACACTGACAACAAAAGAATTTCCCAGTTACTCTAAAGATGGCTTTTTGGAACTCAACCTTTATTTGACCAAAAGTTCACAGAATTAAGATTCTGCAAATGCAGAGAAAGTTACAGGAAAGATAAAATTTGCATTACAATAATTCATTTACTACTTTATCAGCTGTAGAGTACTTTTAGAAAACAAAAGTCACTGTTTCACATGATTATTAGTTCTCTTCAATAACTAATGATTTAAGGATGTGGAAAGGGTTAGCCTCATTTTTAAGTAACTTGATTCCAAGCCACAGCATTTCTTGTAAAGACTGTAATTTCAAAAAAAGAGAGAACTCAGATACAGTCAAGATAGTAGGCATGTCCCCAGATAAGAGAAAAAAAAATTAAGTCAGTTAAGAATCTCTTCAATATTACACAGCTGAAGATAAAAAAGTTAACTACAAGTCAACTGAGACATTTCCATCTTATCTTACAAAAGCGATCCTCCACAAACCTCTACCTTCCTACCCCACCAACAGTTTATCTGTACAAAACTGAGCCTTAATCAAACTTTTTTTGACTGAGATTCAGTGAAGAAGTTTCAGTGAAGCCTGAAAAAATTAACTATCTGGCTTACTTTATCATAGAAAAAAAAACATTAAGGTAGAGGACTTTCATAAAAACAAGTAATAAAGTTTAAGAAATGTCCTACAGCTGGGCTCTTGAGGAAGAGGTCATTCTGGAAGGAGGCAGCCATTAAGGTAGAGCTATAACAATTCTTCCACTTTAAAATAATAAGCTGATACTGATAATAATTGGGACAGGGGAAGGGAAGGAAAAAAAAAATCAAACTTTGGTTTATCATTACACAAACACACACTAACAAAAAACAGTGAATTTTCCTCATCAATACCAAAAAAGATACTTTGAGAGTTAGAGGGAAGAAAAAAAAAGAAAAATCTCTCAAGTATGCCATCTATTAGACCTATTTGGTATAAGTTTTAAGACAAAACTTACATAAAGGCATTTCAAACCCTACTCTGCCAGCAGATTGGATTTACATTTATCATGTAAAAGCAGATCTTTCACATAAAATTCGTTTCAGAGATGCATATAGTTAGAAGTCTGTCATCATTAATTGGTAAAGGGATTTTGAGCACTTAAGAGCCACCTAATTGCTAAAGCAATATTGGAGATTAGCACTATGACATTTCTAATAACTTTCAGTTCTGCAGAGATGCTTTGGGAAAAATCTGATCTCTCTGTCATGCCTTCAGAGCAATTCAAAATCCTCATGACTATGAGGAACAGAAGGAAAAAAAAAATCAGACAATACCACAGATTCTTGGAAGAGACAATCTCAGTAAAATTACTGTGCAAATTAACCATGAATACTTACAGGCATGCATATTGAAGTGAGACACAGGTCTCCAGCCCAGAAATGCTGAGCAGTTTCATACACTGTTTTATCTCCAGAAAGACATTTAAAGCATCCAGCACCTAAATAGGTACAAAATACCTTACATCTATCATTACCATGCTTCTACAAAGAAGCTCTCAAGAGCCACTGGAATATTACAATTCTTGCCATAGATTTCAGTACCGATCAAAAATAAGCTCCTGAAATACAACTTTTTTTCTCTTGTAGGCACAAGTGAAGAAAGTTGCAAGTGAAACACAATTTCCCTCTCTACATGCATTTCAAGAAGCATTTTTGCAAGAAGCTAACTAGAATTCCCAGAGAAACATTTTATACTTGGCCCCCTGAGTCTTCAAAAGCAACCATGCTCCTTTCCAGTTTAAACAACAGAAGGAAACCTTGTCTCAATTGATCAGTCATGCTCTGAACAAATGTTTTCATAACCACAAATCCACACCACTGCAGACTTCACAGCTTCAGGAGATACAAACTCCAAAAGATATCCTTAACCCAACAACTTGCAATAGAAAATCAGCAAGAAATCAGACACGATGCTTTTTCCAAGTGAAACCTTGCTTGACTGAAAATCTTTTAAAAGTCAACCCAAAAAAGAAGGACTTGTTGCAAGACTGCTCTGTGCCATCAAAGTTTTTCCTAAATTTTGTTTTTAAATGAGAGAACAAAGGGTGCAATGCCAAATTCTTTTAGTCTCAGATTTATCAAAGGACATCAACTATTAATTGTCACACTTTAATAGAAAGCATAGGTGAAGTAAAGGAAAAAAACCCTATCAAAAATAGAGGACCTTCACATTAAAGAACAGGAGACATTTTTCTTCACTCAACTGTAAAGGAAGAAGTAATTTCTCCCCTCACTGAACTGATAGCCTGTGTGCATCTTTTTCTCTGATAACCTGAACGGTCAAGCTCTGTGTTGAATATCCAGGGTCTGCTTAGGCTGTAACACTATGTACACAGTAGGGAAACATTCATGTTTCTCACATATTCAATTTTTGAAAGGCTTTTTTTCCATCCAGATAATTTGATGTTCATTAGAAGTCACATCTTCCATTATTCAGCCTGTTCAAATTCACTTTCAAAACCATAATTTTGCAGCTAGCAACCTCAAAAATGTCCCTAACTTCTTTAGAGCATCATGGAATTGGCATCCATGCTGGTTTAAAAAAAGTATGTTTACACCAAGCTGTGATCACAAAGACTCGCATATAATTTGTGGGAAATAAAGTATGAAGGGGTAACAACATAGGGAACCAACACAAGGAAGACCAAGTATTAGGAGAATTTGCATTTTGCTATTTAATCTTTTTTGGCATATAGTTTGTGTCAATTTTTGAGTACTCAGACAAACTAAGAAGGACACACAAAAGATGACATAACTTGAATTTTAGGCAAAGCAAAGATCACGCAAAGAAAAAAAAATTCAATTTATGCTGATTTTTCATATTAATTTGCACTGTTGACCATTTTTCTCTCCCATTATTATCAAAGAAATTCAAATTACTCTAGAAATTTATTTCCTACAGACCTTATTCTTCAAAGAAATTTAGAAGGTACAGAAGAAGCCTATAGCAACATGCATTTAAACAGGTAAGTATATCTCTATTTTAGAGTAATTTTCAGCTAGGGATACTGTCCAGATCAGATGGTATCTCCTCTCAACTTTCTAAAATAGCAGCAAACCACTAGTAACAGGAGTATCACATCAAATGAAGGCGGAGTAAAGATGTTTTTCAACTTCCTTCATGACTGTCAGACATGACATTAATCCTCCCTTAAAGACAGTTTTTCAGGAGTTAACAGAAAGCAAATTTACAGTGAAGCATCACTGTTGCAGTCCCAATATTCTTGTTCAAAACCTCCCCAAACACGATAGAAATTTGAACTTAATTATTTGAAGGATATCATTATTACTTATCTGAGAAACTACATAACCTAGGGAAATCTAGCAACAAAAAAAAGTGACAGTTTTAGATTAGGGACCTTTTTGCAGCACCCTGAGGAACACATTTACTTCCCCTGTTCAGAGGGAGTTGAAGCTTAGATGAATGCTACACCTGCTACCAGAGACTAGAGAAACTGTACTACCTGGGAAGCCTTTTGTAGTCCCAGCAGGCACAAGGTAACAATAAAACCTATTTCTTCCCAGAAACACGGTCCAGGATCAGAACCACTAAACCTTTGTTTAGCACTGTGATTATTAAGAGACTTTTCAAAAACATTAAGAACTGTGAAAGACTCACTGAAGCTGGGAAGGTAGTGATCAGGAAACTGACTGAACACAGATGCCTATACACCCAGTGTGCTATGCAACACAACTTACCCATCAAGGGAAGGGTGCTCTATATCTATTTACCAGACTTTTTGCCTGCAGTAAAAGAACAGAGGTGAATGGATAAAGTGGTTAAGGGGATAAGAAATGGAAGACAAGAAACTCGAATGGAAATGGTTGGAATAATAATGTAAACAAGTTGCAATACACTGCACCAACTGTAACCTTCCCGTCAGAAATCACAAGTTCAGAGGTCCCATCCAAAATACCTCAGCTGCATGTTCCACCCAGCTGCATGCTCCAACTCTGATTTTAATTGACAGCCAAGTTTCAAAACTCACCATTCAAGGGAAACTAGTGTGCAGGGGAAAATACACATTTGACTTCACTGACAAATCACATTTTAATCATCAAAACCATTTTGAGAAAGTGGCAGATCTGTACAGGACTGGCCCTACTGATTGTTTGTTGATGACAAAGAAGTGCAGTTCTGAAACTGCAAAAACAAGACACAACCTCTCATGTGAAACCAATCTGCCTAGAACATTAGACAAAAAAAAGAAGTTATTGATATCATTTCAAAAGAAAGCTATAAGAAAGCCATTAAGGAACATTAGACACATTCATCCTCTCAGCCAGATGTTTTCCACATCTAACACAGGGCCATTAAAAGTTGCACAAGGGTGTAAGGGTTGTAGCAAAGCTTCAGAGGGCACACTGGCAGTGCCTGTTTCCTGGGCAGCACACACAGCAGTGCGAATTCCACAGTCAGGAGGCTCTTTATAATGAAACACTAAAAAAAACACCCACATTTAGAACAGGCCTACAGATTTTATATAGTCATCACAGAGACACACAGCAAGCTGCATCTCTAAACCAATTTCAAGAACAATCAATACTCCTCTAACACACCAGGCAGGTGATAAGTAAATAGATAAGTAAAGTTTTATTTTCACAATTGCTTGTGAGTGTGCTTTATAGCAAAACCAAAAAGCCAGAACCAAGGTCTGATTCAGTACTAAGAATAATTTTTCTGTGGTCACTCTGCCATGAAATCACTATAATCTCTCTATTTTCTGAGTCAACTAAAGAAGTATTATCACAAGAAGTGCCAAGAATATTTTGCCTTATCTAAAATTACAACCCTATATATTCACAGTAAGTAAAGAAATATTTTAAATCTGCAAGGCTATACATGATAATTTTTTTTTAATTTGTTACAGAAATGCTACAGGATATTGAGTTTGTACTTATAAAAAATGTTCTAGTATGGTAACTCACTGTACAGCACATAAAATACTGATGATTGAATCTCTATAAAACCTTGGAGTTTAGGAGAACTAGAGGTGCATCTTCAGCAATTTATACCTTAATTCTTGAAAATCCATGCCAAGTTGACAAATAGAACACCATGAAGTATACTGACAAAAAGTGATATACATTTTTACCCTCTACTTCTCTAGGGACTCACTTCAGATATACAAGCAGTTAGCCAGCTGGCACACAAAAAAGCAAGTCTTACACTCTAAAATGCAGAAGAGCATCACCAGAATTTCATCCTCTTCTAGATTTATGGTTAGTGTTTCAGGACATCTTTCTGTTTCCTGCAATTTCTATAGACAGCTGCGTTCTATAACAAATTGCAATGTCATTATCTTGCTAACTCACAACTAGATATCTCATTTACAGATGGTCCGATGTTACAGTGCGCTCGGGCTATACTTTCCTCCCTTTCAGGGACCCCTGTGTCTGGATCAGATAAACAGGGTCCCTTCCTTCCTGCTCCCCTGGGGTTGGCAGAGAGCCAGAAAGCCCTCCCTGTCCAGAGCCTAGATAAGGCCATGACCCTTCCTGTTTGGTCCCTCTTTTCCCCTCCATCTCATGTATTAAACAAGCTTGGAGAACCACATCGGGAATTGGAGCCTCTTTTGTACCTGTGCCCATCTCCTGACATGCCTTCCATCAAGGCCCCGTATATCTGGGCTGGCCTGGTGATTCGGGGTCTGAGAGGGTAGGCTCATCAGTCCACATTGAGCTTTTTACAGTGCTTTGTGAAATGTAACTGAACTTTCTACTCCCTGAATTCAGTTAGTAAAGACCCAGCAGAAAACACAACTCTTTGCTATCCTGGACTCCAGTAAAAGAAGTGTAGAAGTGGCTGGCAGGTATAAGAACCACTGCACAGGCAGATGGGCTCAATAAGTACCACCGTTTCAAGTCAGCTAATTCTAGAGCTCCTGAAGTTCAAGGAGGCCAATCACTGTCATTCAGATTGTTTTCACTTTTGCTTAGACAGCCTTCAAGCAATATTTTTGTGTCTTAAAATATAGGGTGGAAGAAGATAACTGTAACTAGAACAGGAATTTGCACTTTCTAAAGCAGGTTTTTGTCAGCAAAAATCTAAAGCACTACAGTCAACATTTAATTATCCATGGCATGCAAGAAATGAAGACGTAATCAAGAATGATTAGAAAAATTGCAACTCCAAGTTGTGCAGGCTAATACTGGCACTACCTTATAGAAAGCTCAGGCTTGTAATTTTACACAATTTAGCACTACAATTTAGTGCTAGGACTTTCTGAAGACACAAACAAACACAAAATAAAGTAAGCCATGCTCGTTTCTCCATGTAAATTTGTTAGGGTTATACTCCTAAATGCCCTGATGGCTGATGAAAAAAACATACAAATGCATAAAAAAAAACATCACAGCCAACACACAAGAGCTACAGTGAGAGAATTTGTTAGTCATTGAGGTATTTAAAGATAGGGAGTTTAGTGCTCAGGTCATGGTTCAGTGGCAGACTTGGCAGTGGTGTGTTAAGGGTTCAACTCTATGATCTTAAAGGTCTTTTCCAACCTAAATAATACTGTGGTTCTATGAAATCAAACATTCAGTAAGCAGATTACAGCTCACTGAAAACATTAACAATGAGGTAATAGATGTGGCTCACACCAGCTGCATTTACAATAGAAATTCAGCATGCCAAAGGGAACAAACACACCAGCAAATATTTTCAAAGTAAGCTGAGGTGAAGTTTTAGAAGTGAATTAACATTTCAACTTATTTACATTTCCTAAAAAGTGATGATAAAGAACAGGTGTTTGGTCTACCCACTGTCACTTTAAAAGCACAAGATGAAAAATAACATGCTTAAATTCATTCTATGATCTACCCTCTTTTTGCTAAAACCCATCTGCTCCTACAGCTCTAGAGTGCCCACTCCCTGTGCTCTGCCAACTCTGCTCTCCTAAAGCAGAGCAACTATTCCTACTGTACTGTGTTGGTCAATTTTGGTATACATTCTTACATATTTTCTTCTTCTGCCCTTCTGCAACCCTTACTCTTCTGTTTTGGGGTTATTTTTAGCTTCTTTTCTGCTCCCTTCCCAATTCTGCTTTCCTACCTCTTTGCTTTATGGGCTGCAGAACAGCTGAGTCTAGAGCAAACTCTCTAGCAAAGGACTCAGCAATACTGCCCAGTAAATTCTCTGCTGCTAAGTATTGATACACAGTAATTGAGACCACATAAACCAATTAAAGTTAATAAAACGCTTAAAAGAGGGCTCCTGCAAGAAGCCCAGACTCACAACTGAGATAGACTGCTTTAAGTTAGACTGACATTCACAACGTAAACAGAAAATGGCTTCCTTATCACTACTGCTTTGCTTCCAGATGATGCACTGTCTTATCAGACTTTATAGACCAAAAAAAAAGGGCATTGGCTCAAAACTCTTAGAAAACCACCTAAGGCTTAGAGACACATATTGAAAGGCAACCAAACTTTAACAGTGAGTCAGAGAAGACATGGCCACTTCTCTAGCATGTTGTCTAATAACCCAGTTATTACATGAAAGGCCTCACACTGATTTATTGGACCTCTACCAAGCCTAGTAACTGTGTTATAGCAATGGTGCTACACAGTGCACTTCTACTTCCTCAAAATGTGAAGGCAAACACATCTGTTTAGATTTTACACACACATACTGCTTCACTTTCTGAATGAAACAGCAGTGATAACCAAGAGGTTTTAACACATGTGCTCATACATTTTTACTGCAGATAGTATCAAGTCGTTAGAGGTCCATGGTCATACTACTAATGATACAGAAGCCTCTTTTTCCCAGTCATAGTTCCTCTGTTTAAGACAAGCTGGTGCATTTTACTACAATGTAAATGTGCGTATGAACTGTGCACTGGATTTGTTGACTACTCTCTTGCTTTACTATCTTTCCACAGTTTTAAGTAATATCATTAGTTTCTACTCACTTAAAGAGCTGGACAAGCAGAAAATTAAAAAACAACTGCGTTTTACAGTACTGTTACATGATAAAAGGGAGAAGGCAGAAGAGTCAAGAGTAGAATTGAGGCTGAAAAGAGGGGAGGGGTGAGGAAAGGTGGTTTTAGTTTTTGTTCTCAATTCTCACTATCGTAATCTGTTATCAGGCAATAAATCAATTTCCCTAAGTCGAGTTTGTTTTGCCAGTGATAGCAATTATTCAGTGATTTTCCTGTCCTTATCTCAAGCCACAGACTTTTCATTCCGTTTTCTCACCATCCTGATGAAGATGGGGAGTGATAGAGCAGCTTGGTAGGCACCTTGTGGCCAGTTAAGTTAATCCACCACACTGAGGACAGCTGAATGAAGTGCTATAGTCATACACTTGACTTGAAAATGAATAGCCACCAAACATTCTTGATGCTTCCAGAATCTCTTTTCTCACCTGTGGTGTAAAGTAGTTTTCACACAATACTGTCGTACAAATGCAGTCTTATCATGGCTGGAGAGTAAAATCTTCCCGTCAGTGTAAGCCACATGCACAAAACCATATTGTAATCTACCCTAATGTGGTGAAGAACAGCAAAGCATATCCTACTCACCTCAGAGAGCCAACACAGCCATTCATAAGCAGGAAGAGCAGGTCTAATTTCCTTTGCAACACAGATACACTGCTGTGTTTTCAAGGTGCTAGCTATTTCTGCTGCAGTGATTCCATGGGCTTGCACTCTACTGTAGTTGTCAATTTACCCCACAGTCCTTTTGACAGAAAATCTCACAGACAGCACAGCCCAAAATGCACAAAGTAATTATTTTGACTTACTTCCATCTACAACAGCCTTTTTCAATGGCACTCACTAGGACGTTTGTAGCTATGAGTTCACAGTCTATCAATATTCCAGCATAGATCCAAGAATCAAGAATTGTCACATTACAAGAAAAAGTATCTTCACAAAGAGTAAGCACTGAGAAAATAACTGAATTATTTTTATATGCTACACTTATTACTGTAAAATACAGCAAAACCAAAGAAGAAAGGGTATTTACATGCCTGGCTGTGAGGCTTTCTTCTTCACTACTTGCCTTTTAGATGCAAAACTTCCAGCATAACACAGAATCATTAAGTTTATCAAGTTGTCCATAGACTTGTTCTTTGGAGTCTGATTAGACAGATTACCCGTGAGAAGCTACCTATCACACTGCCTACCCTAAAAGCAGGGAAGAGATGGAAGTCTAGATTGCCTAGCAAGGAAGTAATTGTACTTTTAGAAGTACCAAAATACCTTCACTATTAGTTGACAGATTCAGCCTTTCAATTTTAAAATTTGCTACTTGGATTTTTAAAAGACTCTTAAAACACTATTGTGCTAGTAAGGGTATGTACAACCACGCAGCATTTCTCACCCCTTAAGAAGAGATCTTCATACTTGCATGTATAAACACACTCTGTCATGCACAGCTGTCTGAGCAAGACACACTGGGAAAATTAGTACCTAGGAGCCCAACACCAGACTTCCTTTTTAGTGCAGTAACACCCCTCTTCAGACTCTGTTCCCCCTTCTCAGCAAGAAAGGCTACAAAGATTTATAGCTAAAAATCTGTTTAAAATAAATCAATTTGATCAAATCAGCTCTTCTAAGCATATTTAAAAAAAATAACAATAGTTAAAAAAAATCAAAACCATTCATTTAATAAACACAGGAGCACTTGTGTTCAACACAAGAATTCCACTCCCCTAAACACATGTTCTTCCTGAGAAATTAAATTCTGAAACAGGAAAAGGAAAACCTGCTTTTTCTCCTTTATGAACAACTTCCATGAAAGTTTGTGCAGAATTAGAAAGCTTTGGGTCTTGAAAAAATTTTTAGAATGACTGCTTTTGGAGTTGGTGCTAGCTTGACAATTAAGTATTACATTTACCCAAAACTTCAAGGCAAGGACCATTCCACCAAAAGTCTGAAGCTACAAGATACACAATATACAGAAGTGGCCAACTACTGAACTAGCCAATCAGCAATTACAGTGAATTGAGCATATTTGAAATCTGTCTCTTAACAAAATAATTATGTCCGTTTACTTGCTTTCTACACAAATTGAGACCACTTATTCACCCATTCAACAGGTAGGTGCCCATAGAGTACTTCACAAGACTTGCTTTCTGATCAGAAAACAAACTACTCAAGAATATGGCAATACTACTATTATGGCAATGGGAAGGAAAGACTGCACGAAAAATTTAACCTTTCCACTGGAAAAATCACACTAAATTGACAAAATAAAAAACCCTTACAAGCAGTCACATGGTTAGAGTAACAAAAAACCCTTAAGAGCAGTCATGTGGTCAGAGGGAGCAAAGGCAGGCAAGAATTCCTGTGTGTTGCTGTTAAAAAAAAAAAAAAAGCCACTGAATGGACTGCTTTTTTCTTATATCAGAAAAAAACTTACATTGGCTTTGCCAAAATACAAAAATATATAGCTTACAACCAAAAATGTTAAAATCAGATTTTAAATTCCAGAAACCTCTCTAAAAAACTTATAACAATATTTCAACTTCTTAATCTAGCTGTTGAGATGCAGCTTCAAAGGCTGAATTTTAGGGGGTTTCTGTATTGTTGTAATTTCTACCCATACATACGTGTTGATCATCTGCACCAGTAAAGCATATTTCCCTGCAGCTCATATATTACACTCTTGTCATCAATACACATCAATATGTGAAAATCTAAGATGTGAAAAGCAGAAATGTTAATTTTTCTATCCCTCTCAGTAAATACAAACTCATTGGTTTGAAAGTCCTTCAAGCCAAGCAACTGACAATGTCACCAAGGCAAAAGAATTTTCAAAGAAAAATATTGAGGGTTATATCTATTTCATGGAACAATTATCTTAGAATGTGCAGAATAAAGATGGTTAATTTTGAATGCAACTAAAATAAAGAAGTAGCTACATTATCACTCTTCAAAAACAAATCTCCAAACCTTTGGAGATATGCCATGCCACACAAACACACAGACTCCAAGATTGCTACTGCAGCAGATTTCTTCGGAAAAAGAAAACCCACAATGAAAACAGATCCAGATCTGGCAGAAACTCTTTCTCAAAATGTCCTTGTGAAGCCATCTTTAAGTTAACCTTCATTCAAAATCTTTGAAAAAAATTCATACCCAAGATCACTTTGAAACATCAAATCATCTGATGCAGCAAACTGAAGCACTGCATTCCACCCTTCCACCACTCAACACACATTCTCACACAGAAAAATTGTGTGGTTTTTAAGACCATTATATTCCTTGGGTTCTGCTTACCATCAGCATAGCATTGTGTCACACCTTCTCACCAGCAGGAAAATAATCATGTTATTTTCCTTTGTTTCTGAACTTCCCCTTCTCACACTGATTTGAGGATTCACTCTAAACAAGAGGGGGTTAAAATTATTCTTGTTTTATTACAAAGTTTCCATAACTCTGTCCTCAGAGGGTACTAGTCTGCACTAGGGGTCAAAAACATCAACAGACAAGAAAGGGAACTACAACAGGAACTACACAGGTACTTAGTTGCAGCAGTCTAACATCAAGAGGGAGAAAACAGTCAAAAGGGACAACCTGACGTAAAGAAAAGCCAATCACCACAGAAGGAAAACCTACTCAGCAACCTTTATAAACCTAATCAAAGCTCCCTTCCTGGAGCAGAGCTGATGATGCAACCTGGTCCAGGAACAAACGAATCATCTGAACTGAATATTTTTCAATATCATGTTGAAAATAAACATTAATTTTAAGTTTGGTAGCCTCTGTACAACTTCTGTATAATGATTCAAAGAAAGCCTACTAAACCCTACTTGAATTTCAAGCATTTGGCTACACATTGAAATTAGTTTATAGCGACAACTGTATGTAGAAGATGCTGTTCAGTCTCTGCAGAAGAAAGACTTTGTTATACAGAACAATATGTTCCATCAAGAGCTACCAGGAGCTACTTGATCTCCCAAAGGTTATCACTCTCTTTAACTGTCAAGGAAAAGAATAGTGTATATTAAGATTTCATTCCTCTTAGTTCACACTGCACACTGAGAAGAGGAAAAAGAGGAAAAAAAAAAAAAGAAAGGACTGTCACATTTTTAATTAAGTCCACTTATGCATTAATCATGAGCATATGGTCGTGGTATTATGCCATGAAATAGTTCAGTAACAGTGCATTTCCTCCAACAGACAAAAATAAAACACAAATTACCTGTACACATGGATTTTATTCTGCTTCCTCAGTTCTTTACAGAGGAAATTATTATGAAGTCCTTATCCTTGTGACATTTCAGGTCAACATTTCTCTGGTTTGGAACACATGTTCAACTACAACTGTCTAATAACCCAAGATGAAGAAAACAAGGTGTTGGCCAGCAGCCATATGTAGAGAATTGAAGGCCTCAACAGCACTTTTGCTTCAAACTGTAGGCCAGAGTAAATGGTGATTTTAAAAAAGCAATGAGATACTTTGCTATTCCCAAAAAGAAACAAGCTCCAGCATATCTAGGAAGTCTTAAATTGTAAACAGTAAAATTGCAAAAATATCACAAGCAGATTAAATTAGCTTTTATTTATAAGACATAATATTTTCCACTTTCACTCAAGCAGACAATTTATAAAGTAAAATAACATGCTTACATCAAATGGTAAAGATATTTTGGAAAAATGGGGCCTGTTTTTTCTTGTTGCAATAGTAGAAATCTCCATTACAATTTATTTTACAGTAACATGACAAGACAGGTTTTGATTTAAGAAACAAAGTTGGACAGAGAGAGATGCTGAACATGCAACACATTCCAAATTAGTGCATCTCTAAAAAGGCAGCTGCAAAATAGAGCCTTGGCAGCTCAACATTGTTGTGAAATAAACAGCTTCTCTCAATGAGCAGTCTGAGCATACCACTGAAGTAGAGTTTGAAAAACCACATTGCAAAAATAGCAAACAAGTTAAAATTTGTAGGTATCCAACCCCAGCAAAAAAACTACATTGTCAATTTAACTTCCCTTTCGTAATTGCAGATCATCCCTCAAAACACCTTCTGATCTCTTTGGAAATAAACTGAAGTGCTACATTAAGATAGGCATTGACACTCCTAGAGCCAGTGCCTATGACTAGCAGTAGTGATGGCCCAAGCAGAAAGGAAGACTGAAAAACAAGTTCAGTGCCAACTAGTTCGTACCACACAAAGATACTGAATGCAGCAGAGGCCACAGGCAATCCATGCTCCGGAATTTGATGCACTGCCAGCCAAAAGTTACTGTGGGTTCTCTAAGAGTCATCAATGCAAAAAAAGTGACATATACTGTAGCTTTAAAGATAACCTAAATCCAGTATTTCAATAGCTGGAGTCACAGTGATGGTTACAGAGTAAATTGACCCTTCTTTTTCAATACCTTAGTTTTGTCAGTTTAAGCTGTAACTTCAGTTGTGAGTTCTCCCACCGAGATGAGTATTACCAATAGTCTTTGTAACATCGTTAGTGGCTACACAAACCCCAGATTTTTACAGATTACTGTGACTTGAAAGTTTCTTGGAAATGTATCCATCAAAAGTGGGTACAAAAATCAAAAGTGGAGTCCTACGATCGTACACCATAACTATCATATCTTAGCTTAGATTTGAACACTCATACACAACATATTTAATTTCTCTCTACACATGCCATACTTCAGAGCTGACAAAAAAAGACATCATAGTACCATGATAGACATGGTTTCCATTTCTAGAAGCCTCCTTCTCTGCTAATGCAAATCTGAAGGCAGCTGACAGTCTGAGAAAACCCAGTTGTTATTATAAAAATCCAAATGTGACTGAAAAAGAAATAAATCAGTTGTATTGTCAAGAAGTGACAGAATGGTCAAGCAGAGGGATACAAGAGCCCAAACAACCAAACAAACATGAAGAGAACAGCTTTCCACTCATGTTTGGTCTGAATAGAAAATAACTGCTTTTGCTTGCAAGCAAACTTGGTAAATAGGTATACTGAACAGCTCAGTCTGAAACTGCTTTGCTATTCTTAGCACAGAGACTATTTAACGTTTTGTAAAAGTGAAAGCTAAGATAATTTAATAGAATAATTAAAATTATATATTGCTGCCATTAGTACAAATGAACATCAAAAAAACTCTGCAGCAAGGTTTTCTCCTCAGATTTTCTTCAGTTCAACTGGATTTGACTTTCATGCAGAGTGCAGATAATACAGGCATGGTTTTATACTAACAGTAAGATTAGTAAAAACACTCTTGTTCTCTTAGGGCTTGTGGTGATTTTCTGAGATAGACAAAAGGAAAGTAAAAGGCTACACATCTTTAAAATACCTTTCTTTTTTTTATGACCTGCAGCTTATCTTCAACAATTTACTTCCTTCTCTACATAGTCGTTGGTAACTGATGAAAATTATGTACAACAGCTACTAAGCCTTTAAAACAAAGTAGCAGCCTGTATAATTATCTCTCCCTTTTCTGTTGCAGAACACAAGTAAAATGTCAATGTGTGCCAGATACTATCAAAATTACTAGATTCTTGCAGCCCTTCTTCCTTCACAGAAACACTGGGTTTGGGCATTAAAAATGGAAGCAGTCAGTTCCTATCTTAAGTTACTTACTGAAATATTGAGCTTTCTTTTCATACTCTACCAGGATGCAATCATTTAATTCTTAAATCTAAGCTCATAAGATCTCCAGTTAGTGGAAAATAATCAAGGGTCCATCTAACTTTTTCTTTTTAAGGTCTTGGTTAGGCGGCAGATTTCCCAATAATACTTCTTACACTATATTCTTTATTGCATGGTAGGAATATGCCGTGTCAGTATCAGTCGCTTTCCATTCTTGCATGGAAAAAGAACAAGCAATTTATTTACACAGTACTTAAATTTCAACTATGATACAAAGAGCAAAGCTGCTAGAGATTCAAATATAAACCCAGGAGCATAGCAAGAAACTGGGCAAATAGAACCAATACAATTTTTGCTGTATATATTCAGTCCTCAAGGGAGTAAGAGGGCAGGGTGTGTTAAAGTCACCTCTCTTATTTGAATGGGCATAAAACTAGAACTGCACTTCCAGAACATCCAGGCAGAATTAAGTTAACAGCTGAAAAACTACACAGTGCTGCATGTGAGATAGGCTATACTAGCCTAAAGTATTGAGGGGATTAATCTTCAGGTTAACACAGACATGAAGACCACATATTTATGCATGCTGGGACTCAAAGAAAGAGGAGGAATGTAGCCCGTACCATGTTCTGCTTCTATTTAAAGAGTACAATTGGAACAATTCCATCTCACCAGTAGTTCTATCCATTCTAATATCATTGCAGTAACTGGAAAGCACTGCTGTTCACTGCCAAACCTGGGAAAGCTTTGTTTTCTCCCTTCCAACTCAGGATATTCTGTGGAAGAAAAGAATCAAGTGCTTGATCATTGCACTGGGGCAAATAATAGCATACAGGCATGCAGCAACAATTCTGACTTCCAAAAGTCAGGAAAGCCAGTACTAGCACTTCCTAACATTCCACTGCCATTTTCTTCACTGTTTGTATAAGGCAAAAAGCCATTCAAATACAGGAGGAAAAAATTACTACATAATTATTGTTTTAAACTGATAAGCCAGAAAAAGAAGCCTAAACCATGTCACAAGAAAGCAAACATGCTGCCATCCCAGCTGCTACAGCCTACTGCCAATAAGAGCATGAGAACAGTCTAAATGAAAACATCATGCAGTTGCCAGAACAGCAACTGACATACTTCCAAAAAAACTCTCCCACTGGAGACTCTTCTTCCTCCAGCTGACAAAAGAATTTGTAATGAACAGTTTCCACGTGTTCCCCAGAGACGCGGGCAGGGCCTTCCTAGTTCCCATGGCAACACTAAAAAAACTACTAACTCTAGCTAAGTACCGATATTGAAATGCTAATTAGCTAATTGCTCTGTTTGTTTTCTCTAAACTACCTGGAGATAACTGGCCTCCCACCCCTCCACGCTGCTATTCTGGGACTAGCATGCAAATAAAAACCCCTTAGGATCATGGGAGTATTTTTAGGAGATAAAAAGGACTATAAATAAAAAACTGAACACAGTAGAGGAGTCTAGACAAATGCCCTAGCTGAGGAAGAGGGAAACATATCCCCTGATTGACTTTTACCCGTCGCCATCACCTCAGAAAGAATAGACTATGTTAGGCTGTGAGAAGCAGGGAGACAAAAAAGAGAGCGAGCCCTGGTGCTGCCACCATGGAAGGAGCGGGGACAGCTGTTGTTCTGGACTTCAGCAACAGACTCTGCACGCCACGCCTCCTCACCCTCTGGCCACCGGTGTGCCACAAGGAAAGAAGGGACAGCTGCTGCTCTGGACTTCTCTGCATGCCTCCTTTCCTTTCGGCCGCTTGGGAAAGCTACGACCGCGGGGGCGAGCTCTGCGTCGAGCCCCTTGCCCAGCTGATCTTTTTAATAAAGAGCTGAACATTTAATAAAGGCATTAGCCCTGTTCATTTCAAATTCAGTACTAGAAATTTGATATCCACAAGCCCTAGCTGATCACAAAAAGTTTTTTTAATTATTCTGGTAAGATGCTTATGTGAAATCAGGTTTTCCAGATCAATCATTTAATGCTCCCTCTCTATCACCTTTCTCCAGGACAGGGAGTTGTCCTAGGTTGACTGTATGATGCTTTGATCCCAAATCGTCTGTTCTGTTTATGCTGAATAATACGTTTTGCACTTTTAAGACTTGTTCCAGGAGTGAAGGGGGGGAGAAGAAGTGCAGAGTTTGTTTTCAGAAACTGCACTCACTCCTCCACGTTCCCTCTCCTGGACTGTGTTGTCTGCAGACGGACAGACAGCGAGACAGAGCTCTCCTTTGCTTTTTAGTTAGTTGTAGCTAGCTGAGGCAAAGAAGTTCCCTGGACTGTGGCTTTTCCTTTTCTTTAGACCTGCTCAAACCTGCTCTGGACTGAACAACCAGAAGAGCACCGGCAGCTCGCACCTGTGGCCCAGCGGGCCGGGCCTGGGCCGCGGCATTTCCAGGGCCGGAGGGACTGATAAGAGACTGAGTGAGCTAAGCGGCAGCCCGGGGGTGGAGGGGGCGGGATTTTCTGAGTTTGTCCCTCTTTTAGAGCGGCAAGAAGTTTCATTGTTTCATATTGTTTAGGTTTTCTTGTTTAATAAACAGTTTTTTCCACTTTTCTCCAAAGAAGTATTTTTTTTCCCGAACCGGTAGGAGGGAGGGGCCAACTGAATCTGACTTCTAGAGGAACCCCTTTGGGGGTTCTCTCCCAAATTTGCCCTGAACCAGGACAGGAGTGCAGTACTTTAGCCTACAGAACACAAATGCAGACAAATATCTTCAACTCACTTGCTATCAAGCTGCTTTACTGCAAAGTTCATAAACCCAGCAAGATACTGTATGAGAAATATGCTCTGTATTGTATGAGAAACAGCAGTAAACAAATTATCAGTATCAACAAGAAGGCCACTATCTTTAGTTTTAAACAAAAAAAAAAAACCCAAAACACTGAGAACAAAAGTCACACACACATTTTGCCAAAATAAGTTCTACATCTATCTTAATTTGTATAATAAAATAGAATCTCTACCTAAAAACCTGTCTTAACTAATTACACTTGTTATATGTAACAGGTATAATTCGTGCCATTTTTTTTGCATGATATATATATAATATTAAATAGTTGTTAGAATGCACCCTTTGGCATTAGAAGCCCCCCTTCTCAGGAAAAACCAGGTGTGTGTTGAAACCCGATTTACAAGCAAAGGGATGTGGCTCGCCAGGAGATGGGCCTTATCTGAGGCGATATGGAGACACCCAGGCGCTGATCATCGCGTGAACGACCCGAGATGGACATCAGGAACATCCCCCCCCGCCCCCAGGCCGAGACATGTGAATACTGTGTTCCCGTAAATTTCATCAAGGGTTTCAACGACACCGGACTTCGAATTGTTCTGCCTTGTCGCCGAGAAGGAAATCTCATCAACTTGTGGGACTTTGAATGAAACAAAGGACTGAATGCCGAAATCCTGGCTTCAGGCAAAATTTTCCCTATAAAAATCGCTTGTACCAGGATGGTGGGGTGGGAGCACAGAGTGAAACCTCTGCTGAGGCTGATCTCTGTGTCTTGCACTCACCGCCGATCCCGGGCTCGGCACTGTCCTTTTCCTTGTGGCTGGCTAAGTTAGATCTCTATTGCTAAAATAAATTCTTTTTATTTTTTTAATTTGGCTGGATCATTTTTCATTTATAACACACTTAAAAAAACACATATGTGCCATGAGGTTCTGACAAAGCATTATGACACGACAAGAGGAAAGTGACACAGTCATATAGCTCAGGATAAACTATATAAATATATAGCTAGCAATAAATTCAAAATAAGACTCAAACAAAAAAAGTATTAATAATCAAAGCCAACTACAGATATTTGTTTTGCATACATTAACAAGTGATTAGAGTCTTAAACTCAGATAATGTCACTGTTTCTGTGGAATATTTCATAAGAAATTGCCTTCTAAAGTACAGTGGGGCTCTAAGCTCTACCAGTCACATCTTTTTTAAAAGAAGACAATGTCTTCGAAAACTATCAAGTACCTACACCCACCAGCATCCAACACCTTGCTTATTCAACATTACCAACTGCCTTTCATCACAAACTGGGTGTACTAAACCCAATACTTCTTAACATAGTTTTTAAAGTGTCTACAAGATTTTACCAAATCATTCAAGTAAAAGTTCCCTTAAAAAAAAAAATCTTCAAAGCACAACTGAGAAAGCAATCAGTTTTTACATCAATTTCCTTCCATACTTCTACACTGGAAACTTATCTCAGAAACTGGGATAACAATATCGTGAGATGACAGCCACAATTACAATTAATTTGAACAAATACCATGACATTTCCGAACTGTTGCCTGCCTCTGAGCTGTAAGCTGCTCTTGGAAATAAACATTATAATATCACAATTCTAAACCAAACTGAGCATGTGTGAACTGAGGGTTTCAGAAGTGGTCAGCATCAACCACACTAAGATTAGACACTAGACATGGTTCCATGCATAGCCTGACTACATACCAGCTCCAGATCCATACTCTAGTAAGCTCAGCAAGAAGCACAAGGTCCCATTGTACTGCAGTGAAGAAGACTGAAAAGCTTGAGCTATCTTTTCCATATAACATATAACCTGGGACATGATAATTTCTTGAAGTCCATTCAATTACTGAGACTTAATAAAAGCCAATTATCCAATAAAGTTTGCTGAGTACAAAACAAGACTGGTTTTGAGCAAAAGACCACAGCAAAAGATAACCACATGAGAATTTCTACCATATGACCACAGCTAACATTCACACTCAGGTATCTAAATCCTACTGGGAATAAGCCCTTTTCTAAGTTCATGGTGTAGAAATAACCTGTTAAGACCATTCAATCTTTGGCACAATAGAACCAGGACTCTAAACAGTGCTACAACACAAACAACATTCAAAAGTGGTGGTATCTTTTCACCACTCTTTCCAATACAGTTGAACAATATTTACAACATTCAAGTTTAGCAAGAAAAGGATTACTTATACAAAAACAACCTAGCAAATGTACTCGGAAACTGTCAAAATATTTTCTATATGCCTAACTAAAAGAAGAAAAAATAATGACCAAATCCGAAACACTTGCAACTACTAGGGAATAATGAAAACAACAAAAATTTTTTTTAAAAGTCACTCACCATGATAATCCATATGTATAAAGTCAGGTTTTGTCCAAATTTCTGGCTCTTAGAATTGCAAGCACATGAGAGAGAACATTAAATGATTGCAGGCTGATTTTGACACCTTGATTTTCTCACTATTGTTCCCAGGATGCAAGAGGCATTAGTTATCTCAGCAGGTAGCCAAAATGGATTTTTAAGCAAATAGATTTTTCTTTGTATAAAGACAGATATTTTAGGTCTAGGCTAACATGAACATCAAAATCAATCTCTTGCTTATTTTTACTAGAGAATATTCAGAAAGTATTGGGAATAACTGAGAAATTGTACCTTAACAAGACATGCTGCATTCTTACCAAGGCTTTCAGAAACCATATAGCCATGATAGCCATTGCAGAGAAGTCTTTAAAATTTTTTTATTCTCTGATCACTGTTCATTTTCCCCTAACATATTTATAAGTCCTGTGATAACTCAGGGGTGGTATCAACAATCTCTGACTCAGTTCAATATTTTCCCTAAGAATCTACCAGGCTAAACAACACTTGCACTTATATCTCTATAGGGAAATAAGTTTCCTCAAAAAAGTGTCTTCAGACATACTTATTGCAGTACAAATAAGTCAAGTCTTTCCATCACTTTTTGAACATTAAGCATGAAAGCTAAGAATGTAAAGAAGTGCTGATGTTTGCTAGCCCACTGCCTGCTACTTTTAATTTAAATACTTCTTTCAGACCCTGTGGCGTGGGTTTTCACTCTCCCCGGCTGCATGCAGCTCTTGGGAGCCCGGCTGTGGCGTAGCTTCCACGCACGTGCTGCCGGGGTTTTCTGCCGCGGGTTCCCAGACACGGCTCCGTGTCTCAGGCATGTGGGCTGGCCAGCCTCTGTTACGGTACGCTAGGGATCCAGTAAAGAGGTAAGGAATTTGTCTATTTACTCCGTGCTTGGCAGGAACGGTTTATTGATCACGTGGCGTGGTTCGATGGAAAGACACAACCCCTCCCGGCACTCGCATGGGAGAAAATAGCACCTGGGTGCCGGCGGGGTAGGGCGAGAGGATCCACGGCCTGCTGTCCAATAGGGGCGGCTGCCGTGGCGGTGACGCCAGCAACAGCGACCAACCAGAGAACCCCACAGGGGCAGGCACCGAGCCTCGGGCTGAGTGGGATCGTGTGGATTGGGGTGGCAGGCACGGGGTTTCCCGGGGCCGGACTTACAGGAGCGGCAGAGGGGGAAGATCCGGTGGCAGGAAGCATAGGGCCAGAAACCGCGGGGGGGGAAACGACACAGGGGGTGTTGCAGGATTACAGAACTTGACTTATTTTAACATAAATTAAAAACCCTAATCTAAACCCAAACTCCAGGATGCAACAAGACCCCAAATGCCTTTTAATTTAATTGGCATAACCTGTAAATTCTTAAGACGTACTAATTAACAGAAAGCACACATGTTAGCAAATGTGGTGGGGACATTGTCTTTGATAGACATCTATCAGTTGAAGAGGTCTTAAGAACAAATCTCTGCTCTTTTAGGAATCAAACTCCAGCTTTTTCACCAGGTCCTTACAGCACTTGCTACAATTACTGTTCACCCACAGCACTTTCAGAGTACACTAAAAGAAAGGTATACATTGTGTCAGTGGGACAAAAAAAGAACATTTCCTTAACTGAAAATTTGAAAAGGAGTCACTAACATAGTGTATATGTGTTGTAACTATTCCACATGGTGGAACAGTCATTTTGTGTTTGTTGAGGCTAAATGACATAGCACATCTTCATTTCAGTGGCTGCTGGCAAAGCAATGCATTGTGTTATGAGAGCACAAGTCAGAGGACTAAAGACCAGCCCCTATTTGCTCAACTCAGATAATGCCAAGGCTACAATTGATAGATGGTCTGCCACAGTAACCAGAAGGACTTTGGCATTCCACTGTAGCAGGAGCCATGCCACCACCAAGCACTTATTACACTGTCTGGACAACATACGCAGACCTAATTTTGTGACACACTGACACACTCCAGCAGACAGATACTACAATTCCATCACCCCCATGCTCTTGGTAGGCACACCTACCATAGCAACAGTTTTGCCATAGGGATGTTGCTCAACATTGGAACAATGTAACCTTTAAGTATCTAGGCTTGTCCACCATTAGCCGGGAGCAGTTTGCTACCAAATGAACTATTTTATGAGGGCAAAACTTTCCTTTTCCTTACCAAGGTCCCAAGAGAATCAAAGTGTACTTGACTGAACAGACTTTTCTATTTCACATAAGAGAAGCAAGAAAAGAAAAACCAAGCAACTCAAAAACCTTCACATAATCGAAGCATATATCCATTATATACACATACTCGTGTATTTATTGACCATCTGTAAACCAACAGGCCAGATAGAGAAAATTTATTTCAGTAACAAATTTCAACTGTGCTCCTATCTCCAGGGTGGCTAAACATTTGGAACTTAATACAAGGAAAAAACATTTTCTGCTCATCAAGTCATAGCTCTTTGAGAATTCATACACAATAGCATTAGCTGGGAGCCAATTCTTTGCAGTCTTTCCTTGGCCGAAGTCCTTTTGTTCGAGCAGATCTGTTATTCAGTATAGGCAGTCCACTGCACTTTGATAACGCTTGAACTCAGCAGAATCTCTAGTTATTCTCTGCTTCCCTTAATGAAGCGCCCAGGTTTTATGACAATTTTACAACTTCAGAAAAGTTATTAACAACTGAACTTGCAACCTTTTCAATAGGCTCTTTTCCATACAAGACCACAGCTATAAAGAAGAGAAATCCAAATTATTGCCTTTGATGTGCACTACATAGCAATTTTGAAGATATATGGAATGCTTTAAAATTCAAACCTGCTGTTCTTTTCCCATTTGAATTTCATAAGCAAAGCTCAAAACTAACATCTGTCTGCATAGTCCCTTTACACAAATGTGCTCCTGTCAGTTGATGGAGCTATTTGAACTAGTACATTTTAACTTGCTTAAATGACAATATAGGTGCCCTGAGCAATTAACAAAACCAGTGTATAAAAAAGAGATAGTAGGAAAAATAAAACAGTTTAGACAGATGAAAAGTGAACAAGGAAAACAAAATAGTCTTGATAGTAATTTTAGCAGGCTACCCTGGAAGCCAGTCATATTAACAAGTTGCCTTGATTTTGCAGAAGAAAAACAGCTTTTAACATTCAAGGTGACAGATCCAAGAAAAACAAACAAATAAACAATTAAAAATCATATCTATTATGCAAATACAAGTTTAAAATATGCTACATTACAACAGGGGATTCAAGTTATAGAAAAGAAAACACATGCTGATTTTTTTACACTTTCTTGATCATTAATGACACAATAAATAGTGCAGGCCTGCTTAATTCATGATAAGAACACATGGGAAATGAACATTTAAGTGAATGACAGGTAAACACGTACTCTGGATATGTCAGTAAGATACAGGCATACAAAAAAATTCATTCTCCAAGTAATGGAGGAAAAGGAAAAAACACCAGACATTTAAATATCTTTACTTCCACTTATCAGAAAAGGTCCCCTGCATGAAGATTCCTGTGGAAGATCTTTATGGACTTCGAGGGAACATGAAACGGTTCAATTTCTAGTGTTAGCTAGATTCTCTTATGCCATATCTTCAAAATCCCAAACACACAAACCAAACATTTTGATGTTGACACCTAACTATTTTTTCCCCATCTTCCCTCCTCAATCCATCCCTTATTCCTTTGAAAGCTTAAATGAAAGGGAAAAGCAGAAGAGGGCACCTTACTTAATCCAAAACAAACAACACGAAAGACTGCACCCAGGTTTTAAAATTTATATAGCTTAATATACCACCACTTGGCATTACATGATGGCAACATGTAATTTTAAAAACCTGCTTAGTGTTTCCTTCTCTAACACCCACACTGATATTCCATTTCCATGATATCCTGATCTATTCGGGCA
Source organism: Vidua macroura (assembly GCF_024509145.1). Classification (NCBI taxonomy): domain Eukaryota; kingdom Metazoa; phylum Chordata; class Aves; order Passeriformes; family Viduidae; genus Vidua; species Vidua macroura. The sequence continues at coordinate 43,277,258 of NC_071573.1, read as the reverse complement.
ATGACATTCAGCCCTATATTCCTGAAAAAATTGCAAATGCCTTACTGCTTCCTGCAGATTAATTTTAGAATTCAAATTATTTGCCAACACATGGCATTGCCAACATATTAGCAATACACATCTTCTCCTAAGTCCTAATAAAAATCCCATTTAGTCACAATTTTACTGTTGGGCAGAGACTTAAAAACTGTTCGTACACCACCTGGCTATATATTGCTTTGCACCATTACAGCTAACTACTGTCAAGAATAGCGTATATAAGAAAAGTAAGTGGACCAAATAGACTTAAATCATTTGCAGTGACTTAATTTGAGCAGTTTACATTAACAGGACGAACTGTATTCTAATGTTTTCTTTTCAACTTGATTTAACTTAGCCAAAAGTACTGTATATTAAATTATTTATAAATTATATGTAGCTACCAAAAGCCAAGCAAACTCATTTTCTAGGCTGCCTGGTAGAATTATTTTTAAACAGCTTCTAAGCATGCAAGAAGGGTCACTCCATTGGGACACCCAGTACCATTACAAAGGTATCTCTTCTATTCTGTAGTAGAGTATCATTGCAAGCAGCTTTCCAGCAGACAGTACCACTTCTCTCATCTGACATACCATCATTTCAACCAAACAGTACCAGCTATACACAAACACTTAGATAACACATCACATTGAAAAACTGAAAAGGACAGGCAAGTCAAAAGAGGAAAAAAATAATAGGATTTCCAAGGAAAAAATGTAGAGCGCTCATGTAATTTTGAAGACTAAGAATTAAGTTTGCTAAGATTTGATTACACAGTTTATATTTTTATTCCAGGCTGGTCTTAAGAATACATGAGGTAGCACCATTGAGATGAATCTTGTAAATTTTTTTCCCTTCATATGAAGTCATATTGTGCCTTTTCTAAATTAGAAAAGAAGTGCTATTCTACCATTTTTTATGTTGTATCTTTGGAAGTGTCTAGAACACATGGAAAAAAAATGACTGGCATTTATTTGAATACACCTCAAATCACAAGACCGATGGGACAAAAACAGGTAAGGCATATGCACAATTACTTAGTGGACTGCCTAATTTTTAAAATGTATCTGTCAAAGGACATCACTACAACTTACAACCTTTATACACAGAGATCTCAGAAAGCAGCAAACCACAGCAGCAACAGAATAACACAGAAGCACAGCAAACTACTACAATACCCACATGAAAGGAAAAATAATGGGGAAAGGTGGTTAACTACCCCATTTGGTATTAAACCACCAAAGAAGTCATTCTTGTTTCTCCAATCCCTTCTATCTATGGCCCTGCTGTACTTCTGCATTTATGAAACAAGCAGCTAACAGTAATCCAAGAGCCATAGCATCTGTATCAGTCATCAGTTTCTAACCTAGCAGGTTGCAGGGGACAACACAAGTATGCTAGCAAAGAAGTAATTTCTAAATGTCAACAAAAAAAACTCTCTCAATGAAGCATTTAAAAAAGGAGAGGAAAAGAGAATAGCCCAATACAGCTACAGACCTAAAGAGCCTGCACAGAATTTGCAATAGACCACCTTTTCATTACACCCAAAGTTAAGTTTTATGAAGCAATCCATAAAAATAAGTGGCTGAATTGCCAAGACAGTAATTTAGTCAATTGACATATGCTAGATTAAGAAAATATACATGTATGACAATTACATTCTAGTGAGAGGACAGATTTATTATTCAAGTGACTGGATATTTTAATCTCTTTCCCATTTATTACAGAATCATATAAAAGAAAGATCTACTAGCAGAAACTGTTACCTGTTATAGAGAGGAACATCATTTTCTATCTCCTTGCATTTCTAGGAAGTGAATGATACAGAAAAGGACATATGACAATTTTACTTTTTTAACATCTGGTATCTTTACTTGTCTCGAGATCAAGGTATCAGAAATCACATTCAATGTCACAAAACATAAGGGACTAAAGTTACGTTAAAAATGATGCTGCAAATTAAACAGTGTTGAGTAATTAAAGCAGGCAATGCCTTCCTGTGATGAAACCAACAGAGTTAAGTGGTTACTTTTAACCCCTTTGTTTCACATACCTCAAGAGAAACACTCAACTTGCACATAATCAGATTAATGAACTTCAGTTAACACACATTTCCTTTCCTCCTTACTTAAATCATCAGAAAACCATTTAGGTACACTAAATCTGTAGTTTATGCAGAAAGAGAGAAGTGTTATGTGTGCCATTACATACAATGTCAATAAAAGCCTCCTTTACCAGTAACTGAAATAGTAGAGGGGTCCCAAAAAAAAAAAAAAAAACCAAAAAAAAAAAAAAACCCAAAAAAAAAAAAAAAAAAAGCCACAAGGAAAAGAAATCTTTGTCTATGCTTAAAGGAGTTATTTTTAAGTTTTATCCATACAGAAAAAGAACTTACAAGGCTTGCTTCTTTTTCCCCTGCTTTACCCAGTGATTGAGACATTTTTAATCAGTCACATACTCAATATGAAGCATCGCCCTTTACCTTCAGCTTTATTTCACCTCAGCTAGCTCCAGTACAGTCATCTATCTAAAGTCTGCTCCAAAATAAAGAAAAAAAAAGCAAAACAAACAAAAGAGAAGGGAAGAAAAGGGAAAACTAGCACTATGTACAGGATAACCAGTTCCACAGGAAAAGCCTGCCTCCTTGTGGCTCAACTAGCACTAAATTAGATTTCTCCAGTTCATTCCATTACACCCAGTAAATCTGGTGAGCAAAGAGAGTAACAGCCTTCTAATTCAAGGCAGTTTGGGGTTTTGGTTTTCACGGGGGTGGAGTTGATGAAAATGAAAAATGTTTCTAAATGTAGAACTACCTGTGAAAGCGATCTATCACTCCTTACCGAAATGCTGCTTTTAGCCTTCTCCTCTAGACAGGGTGGAAGATGATAGATGTTCCACTTAAAAACAACTGAGATTCTTTACATGACAACAAATGCAAAAGCTTGTCAGCCCTCTGGCACCTAAATCCAGAAGGCTACAAACATTGGTTCAGCTGTGGCTTAACCCTGCAGGCCTCTCTGCATGCCATAGGTTTCACCAGTAAATCCCCATTCTGCCCACAGATCTCCTTCTGGGCATGCCTCTGAGGACCTCCCTCTTGGCAGCAGCAAAGCATTTGGCACTTTCAACAAGATGCAGACCTTCCTCTGTTCAGCATGAAGGGCTCAATTACATGGAGCTACTTTCTTAATGCCTAGAAGAGCAAATTCTTTAGAAATCAGCTGGAGTTTTTGGCTGGTTTTGGTGTGGGATTTTGTTGTATTGGGTTTTTTAATTTCTTTTTGACTTCAATCCAGTCACTCTATTGTGCAAGAGCTTAGTGGTTCAACAACTTAAAATCTGTGTGACAAATATACAAATTCACACCAGTCTTAGGAGGGGATCACATCAGCATGACTTTGGCTTTCTAACCATCTTGGAAAAGCTGCCCCATTTTTAGGCAAGTCTGAGACAGAGAGCATGAACTGCTTTTGCTCTGGGTTAGGAAATTTATCCATGAAAAGAAGGGAACTTCCCGTCTCCACTCCAAAGGCTTTTTAATATAAAGAAAACATTTAGTGAACATAAAAGTAGACCACTTTTTTTTTTTTTCAGTCTCACAATTATTAGGCTTTCAACTTGCTCTCTTCTCTGTCACAGCCTGTGTATGGGAACCATGTCTCTAACCTTTAGACATGTGAATCAGACTCACTCTTTCCAATCTACAACTCAGTGATCCAGCTGGAAAGGAGTCAACTGAACATGGCTCTCTCACGTTCACAAAAATTTTGATTGGAAATTCACTGGAGGGAAGAAAGGGGAAAAAAACCCCAAAATATTTCTGTCCCCTTCAAGCACATCTTGAATGAAAGGCTTTGATTCTACCCTTTTCTTCTTTTCAAGCAGATAAAAAAAAAAATAGCTATCACACACTAAATTCCAGAAGTGGAATACATCACTTCTTTCTACTAGAGTTTTTATGCCTAGGTCCAGAATGAGAAGCATTGTACTTTTTTGGGGGGTTATTATTATTTACACATTACCAGTGAAACATCTTGTGCTTTGTGTGCTTTAGACTCTTTTATGCCTGCTCAGACCCTATCAGGCCAATATACTGCACGCAGACCTGTGGATTGCACCACTGTTAAGAGGGGCCAAAAACTTTATCAAGGCTGTACTACACCCTGCAACATCCAAAGAGCTTCACAGATCTTATTAGAAAGGTTGTAAATGAAGAACCAAAACAAGCAGGAGCTTAGATTAACTCTGACAGTAATAAGAAAAGCAAATTAGGAAAAAAAAAAAAAAATCACTCTTTTCTCTTACTCAGGTGCAATCCCGGCAGAGGGCAAACACCTTCAACTCTACTGAAGAGAAAGAGAATTGGTGCTGTTCAACACATCACACAATTATGGGTGCCATATCAAACAAGTCCAGTAGGTCTAAAAATATTAGGTCTGTGTATGGGAAAAAAAAAAAAAAGAAAAATACAATCCTTATGGAAAAACACATTCTGTTTGTACAACCATATCTGTAATTAAAATGTAAATTACTTAGACAAATTAAGAACTATGCCCTCCTGGGTTTTGTAATTTTATAGACTGAAAACAGGAGAGACTGCAATTTATTAAAAGTTGTGTTCTCCTATAAGCAACTCTGTTTCCATTATATTGAAATAGTGGGCAAGTAAAAAGGACTATATGAAGTCATACACATCAAGAAATTTACTACAGCAGAGTTTCTGCTCATAAGTTTAAGACAGTTTGTGTTTTTTGCTTTACACCAGTGTCTGACACTAAGTTAATCAGCCTTTTATTCTAATTCAAAAGCTACTACACTACACACATCTTCCTCTACTTACATTTGCCAACCTACGCTGAAGCCTAGGATTAAATTTTATGCTTCACTGACAGAAAATAGAATCCTAAATCACCAATCCACATATAATAGTTAATTTCCCCACTTGTTTCTTGTGGTCATAGTACCTACTTTCTTCCTTACCACGGTCTTACTTTAAACTTCCATATTTTTAAACACAGCACTGGGTTTCAGCTCAGGTCTAGGAAACTTCTCATTTACCTGAAATTATTCCTTACTAAACTTTCCCAGTTACCCAGACCAGTAAGGTTTACTAAATTTTGTGCAGAATGACACCAAATAATGCTACCAAAGCAAGTAACAGGTTCATTGATCTCTTAAAACCATAATAAAAACTGCTACTAATATCAATAATAGACAGCAACAGGTTCTAGCAGATTAAATACCAGACTCTTAATCAGAAATACTAGTTTCTTTCCTATTCTATTATTATCAAGTCTTCTAGGTGACCTTGGGCAAATCACTACCCCCACATTGCAGTATCCCCAGCAGTAAAAATTAATTGAACAAAATTGTAAATCTGTCTGGAAACTCCAAATGTAACACACCATAAGCGTTAAAAATATATTTCCCTATCTGCAGATACATTTGCCTTGATAGCTTTTCTTTATCCCATTATACAGCAGCAGTGTAAGATTGCTTTTACTTTCTAAATACACTCTGGTGGTTCTTCAAGAAAGGCTTTAGGCTACTGCCTTACTTTCTATCACATGCTTGATCTATTCCTGCTATTGTATCTAGTTTGAAGGACCAGGAGCTTGTATGTGGCAATAGGTACTCACACTTACTTTAATATATTACATCAAAAGTCACTGTTGAATACATACCTAAGGTACAGAGAGAATAAAAAACAGGACAGAGAGGCAATTAGCGAGCAGTGACTCATTCTCTAAACCCTCGCTCACATAAGCCATCCAAGTATTTGCTTCCACAACCTGACACAGGAACAAGTCATCAGCATTTTTTTACAGGGAATACATACACTGATGAACCAAACAGTATCAAAGAAACATAAAAATATTCCTCTTTTTATATATCAGCTAGACCTACAAAACACTACTTTTCTTTTAACAGGAGGCAGCAATTCATTAGCAAACAACACCGTTCAAGTGTAGTGCATTTCATTCAATTGCCTTCTTGCCCTATTCTGGGTTTTTTTGTAAAAAAAATACATAATTATGAGATGCTTTACACCTTTCCTATTTCAAAATAGAAGGCTTAAACAGCAGTTTCTAAAAGCTCTTGATTTTGCTAATATTTATTGCAGGCAAAACACCACAAAAGAAAAAGCACTTAATTTTTCTAAGCAGAGATAGTGGGAAGTGGCAACTTCGTCCACATCATGCCACAAAAACCCGTTCGGATTGACACAAACGTGAACTGTGATGTGCTTAACTTCCAGCTGTGCTCCTGATCGATGAATTACTACAACATCTTGAAAAATATCTTTAATAACTTGATGGCCAGAATACTGAAAAATTACTCAGGTATTGTCCGCAGGGAACTTCTTGAACATTAGTAATACTTGTAATATGAGCCGCTATAAAAAGGAAGAGACAGACCTTCCACGCCATAGACACAAAGCATGCCAAATCCGGCAATATCTTGGAATATTGCAAAAGCGGTCGGAAAACGGTACCCTTCAGACCCAGTGCTAAAGAAAAAGGAAAGTGCTGTGCATCCAAAGGAAAAATGCACTAGCAGCTCGGATCCTCGTGTGCTCTCTAGGTGGGAACACGAGCCCGGAGGACCCCAGTGCCGGCGGGGAATGCTGAAAGGGGCAGACGCTCTGTGCCGGGAGCGGAGCGGAGCCAGACGGGCAGCCCCCCCCCCCGCCCCACAGCGCAGCCCTGGCCCTCCCCACCCTCACTTCCCACACCAACTTCGACCGGCCCGGGACGTGGCCGGCTGCATTTGGATAAGGAGCGACGCGACGGGGCTGAAATCGGTCTGAAGTCCACAAAGAAGCCATCGGCCTCCGGGAAGCGGGCTGGAGAAGGGCGGGCGGGAAGGGGGAAGGAGCAGCCCGGGGCAGTTTCAGCCGCTTGAAAGCGAGCGGTGGTAAACATATCCCCCCCGGCCGCCGCTCCTGCTCCCAGCCCCAGGGCCGCGCAGCGCTGCCCCCAGCCCGGCCCGCGCCGCCCCGCCCCGCCCCGCCGCCGGGGCAGGGAGCGGACGCACCTTCCCCGGGCTGAGCTCTCACCTTTCTCCTGCCGCCTCCGCCGGCCAGAGCGGCGCTGCCGCCCGAGTACATGTAGTAGGCGATGCCCAGTACCCAGAGGAAGGCGAAGCAGAGCAGCAGCCGAGACCTGCGCCGCATCCTCCCTCCCGCGCCGCCGCCAGGCCACCAGGAACCGGCCGCCAGCAACCACTGCCTCCGCTCCTGCCGCCACCGCCGCCGCGCAGGGTCAGGGGGCAGAGGGCGAGCGCCCGCCCCCCGACCAATCCCGCGCCGCCCGGCCCCGCGGGGGGCGGGCCGGCTCCGCCGCCGTCGCCATGGTTGCAGCACACCGAGCCACCGCCTCCGCCGCGCCCGCGGGCCGGGGGCTGCGCGCCCCCCGCAGGGCGGGCACGGCACGGCCCGGACCGGCGCCGCCTGCCCCTCCCTCCGCCGGGCACCCCCGGGGCGCCCCCGCCGGCCGCGGGTCTGGGCAGGCGCTGCCTGAGCAGCGGGCGGGCGGCGTGGGGGAGGCCGCTCCCCGCCCTGAGGCGGAGGAGCGCCGCGGGACTGCGCCGCTGTGCGGGTCTCTACTCCTCGGAGTTGTCCCGCTCCCTCCCCGCTCATACTGGCCGATTACACGGAGACTCTCGGTACCGCAAAAACTCCAGACTGGCCCCGGTCCGCGGCGCGCACTCCCCGCCTGGCGTAGCCCGAAGTGTCCGTGCCCGCGCTCCTGCAGCGGGGTCCCCGCGCAGCTGGGCCATGGGCAGTGCCGCAGCGACATGAGTGGTGCTCCGGACTCACAGCCCTTGGTAGTGGCTGCGCCCTCGTTCAGTGCATCCTCCAAGGACCGTAATACAGCACTAGTGTGTGGGTCCCAACTCTTCGGAGTTGTCTTGCTCCCATACTCATATTGGATGATCACATGGAGGCTCCCAGAAATTCCAGACTGACCACAACACAAGTTGTGTCTCTGACTCTTCAGAACGGAAAATGTGCTCTATGAAGGTGTTGTCCCTGAAGTCACTTGAGGTAGGTAGTGAGGCAGGTCTTCATTATGCCTCAAAGGTCAGAAAGCAAAGTCATGCCAGGACATGTCCACTGCCCTCTGCATGATTTTATTGAAGAGCTTTTTCCATGGCCTTATGGGACACATTGAGGACCTGACAGCCCACCATCCCACTGAGGTCACGTACCTGCTCCGCTTGCACTTCTGAAGTCACCACTACAGCAGTGCCCAGTCTGGAAGCATGGGCACCACTAACGCAGGCCTAAAGGGATCTCTGTGGGATTCTGCCTGGATCTTCCCAGAAGGGTGACCCAGTAAGGCTCTGCTCATAGAGGCTGGTCTGTTGATATGGAGTCATTGCCTGGTAAAATTATCTTTCTACTTACCCAGTTTCACCCCTGAACACCCCAGGACAGACACTACAATGCCACTAGTTCACTGACTTGCATGTGCACAGCTCATGCTGCTGTTATTCCACACCAATGAGTTTCCTGTTGTTCAGCATTTGCTGCTATCTCATCCCACTGTGAGACATCAAGAAATGAGAACACAAAATTAACATGAGGCACATTCTCTAACAATTAAAAAGCACCTCTATTTCAGAGGCATAATATCAACTCAAAGGAGAACATTCCTGGTTTTGAAATGTTTTGGGTTTTTTTTCTGTCATCTCACTGTGTTTTATCAATAGACTGTTTTACTCCCACATGTTCTGACTGTACCCCACATTTCTCCTTGTCTCCATACCAATGTGAGGCCTCTGCCAGTCCAGCCACACCGGTGGCTACAGAGCCTCTGTAGCAGACTGCTCACCAAGCTGGGCCAGGATGTGGCCAGGGGGTCTGGCATAAATTCTGTTGCATAAGCAGGAAAAGATCCAACAGCTAGAAGAAATGGCATCAAAAAGTCATCTGCTCACCAGCACAGTCATTCCACTGACAGTCTTGTCAAGAAGGTGAATTGTGTCAGGTGTCAGTGTTGGCACTGCCTGGGCAGAAGTTGTCTGGCATGCAGAGATTTCAGGGGATAACTGCATACCTTCCCACCTGCCAGAGCACTCCTGGAGGGATAACATGGGTAAAAAGATAAAGGAAGGAATCCCAAATAAGTATCCATTCCAGGATTGTAAATGTAAAACAAAGAGATTGATTTCTTCAGAGCAAATGAATCTTTCAATAAACTGAGCATTATGAATTTAGTTTGGAGAGTGTTGGAGACAGACACCCAATTTGGGCAAAATACAAGTTTTGGAATCAAATAGCTAGCATCTATTTGAAGTGATGTACACTGGAGAGTATGGGCTGCCAGGAGACACACAGATGTTCTAGATGAGAGTTTTTTTTTGATTTATCCAGAATGTGTTTGATGCAAGTGAGAGCAGTTCCTCCAAAATCGCTGACTGTGCCTGCATCTAAAAAGACATGCACACACGTACACATATAAACACACCTCAGTCCAAAGGTAAATTTCCATTAGCAAGGTTTTCTATATAAGTCAGAGCACTCAGCTGCCCAAGCTTGGGAACATCCTGATAAATTCCTGCTTCTTGAGCTCAACAATGAGATGAAGAAGTAACTTTCCTGCTGCTGGGGGATTCCTTCACTGGGCAGATCTTCTGAGGGAAAGGGTGCTTTGCATGACATATGTCCCCACAGAAAACATCATACACTTTCATGTGCTAAGTGAAGCCATAATTCCATTTAACTTTACAAAATCTTCAGACCACTTAGTCTTTAACCACCCTACAAAGCCTACAGGAACTTTTCTTGCCCTTTTCGTTGTCTTAAATATCTTGGGATGGTCTTCAAAGGTCTCCCTGCAGCCGCAGGTATTTTCAATGATTTTAGCAATGTGCTTAGATAGATTTTTCCCTTTCCAGCAAAATTAGCCAGCCATGCATGTGCAGAAATTTCTTCCATAGCTGCAGACTTCACAAGCTTATCAAAATAATCCACTGCACATGCTCAACCACAGTTCTCAAAGGTTTTTAACTCAGTCAAATCAAAACTAATTTCTTCTCAAACAAGCCTTCAAGGAAGGCTATTTCCATGTCAGAGTTCATTTTTCAGCCTTCTGCTGATAAATTACAGAAATGCTCAAAAAAGATTGTAAGAATCTATTTAGATCAAGAATTTTTTTTCCGCTCTTCTGATATTCTGAACTGGCTGAACCAGTTTTGTTCAAGTCTTTCACAATATTCACATTTGGACAAAGTCCCAATCTGGCAGATTTCATCCTGAATCATTTATATTTCAGAGACCACAGAAAACATAGAGGTTTAGAATGGAAAATGTTACATTGATTTATCTCTAGGAAAAGCTGCCTGTTCTATTACAATGCATTTGCATACAGATATCTCTTTACCTCAAAAGTCCTAACATGTTTAGTCAGCAAAGAAAAACTGAAAAAAATGCACTTCAATTAAAGGAAAGAATTCAAGAAAAATGTAAGATATTTTTAAATTATTTTCCAGTGCATTTAAAAAGAAAATATTATCATATTTTGAAAGCAGCATTGCTAGAATGACTCACAGAATATAAATGCTTCTGTATCAAGCACAGCCCTTTAAACAAAAGAGATCAAGCATGTGAGAGTACAAATGGGAGTGAAATTTGCAGAAAAAATCATCAAAACTTTGCCTTTTATCTGCAATGCAGACACCTAGATTTAAGGAACATAACTCTGATCTAGTTAGCTAGGGTGTAAACCAGAGGGAATATCCCTGAACTCATATAAGAGAGGGTACAAAACCAGCCACAACCTAATTTAGACAACACAAAATTTGCTCATCCATTTCTGGAGTTACATGATCTAGTCAAAGGTGAGCAAATCCTTCTGCAGGGCAAATGGAAAGCAGTCCTTGCCTTCCAGAATAAGTAAGTCAATCTCTTACTCATGCTAGCAATCTTGTCCTTGCAAAAATAGGAAGAAAATTTTCAGATCAGGTCTAAACTACAGAAAATAGGGACTTTAGAAGACTTTAAAAGGCAAAAATATAACCGATTAAGATACTGCAACCTCTTTGATACATGGAAGCTAAAACATAACTGATCCAGTTCATATTACATTTTTTCAAATCTATGCAGTTATATCACAAAGTAAATAATTTATCCTCTTTTATGAGAAAGATTACTTATTAGACTAATGTAGAGTGTTTTATAACACAGAAATCACACACTGACATGAAATTTAAAATACATCTGTAGAGGATATAGGCCTACTAATGTCTTGAAATCTTGACTCAGCACAAGCCCAGTATGTGTTTGTAATGCTAGAATTCTGTTTGTAGTGAAAGAGCCTGATCCTGAAAACATTCATGCAAATGTTTAACTTCATTCAGTGCGTATTCCCATTGGAGTCAGTTGGACTACTCAGATATTTAAAATTATATACTTATGGCTGAGTACTTGCAGGATTAAAGGTTAAGTGCAGCTAGCAGGTCTGAAAATCTGTGTAGGTGTTTTGCAATTCCTCACTGCATAGTGGAAACAATGAGAAACAGACTACCTCCTCAGCTAAAGACTTGGGAGTCAACATGTCCTTTCCCATCTGTTTAGATGCCAAGAACTATGTTTGTTTAATTTTTCAGCAGAGTTTCTGATGCTACCCAGAGTAGGCAGACGTGCTGGCAATAGCATTCAAAAGTGGCTCACTTCCAGAAAATCTTGTTACCCTCCAAGAATGTTTTTTTAACTGTTAAAACCCCAAACAGCAATATTGTACATGCACATGATACCTTGAAAACAGTGTGTCACCATGCCTGACCACAGGGTTTGTCAGGTCCAAATACATTCAGGCATTGCAGAACTAAAGCTCTCTCATCCTAGACTCTGAATTTGAAAAGGTAGTATCTTCTCTTTTAAAGCATAAAGTAATGGCTATGTCCTCTGATAGCACTGCTCTTATGCTGTTTCCACATTAGAGATTGATCAACACATTACATCATGCTATGCAGCTATTGTAAACACTGCACTTTCTCACATGAGTTTGAAGTATCAGCTTAAGCCTTCATGCTTCCAAGGCAAATTATCCAAATCTGGAAGCCTTTCCTCTCTATTAAATAAAGTTTAAGGTTAAACATTCCTTGGAGTTCATTCAGTTCAACAAGGAGAGGAAACAGATTCTTTTCCTATGGGTGGTGAAGACAAAGAAAGAACAACTCAGCCTTTGCTTGGCCTCCCACTAAAGATGGCAGAAGCCAGAACAAACTGCAGTCCCACTGCCAGCTATTCTTCCTGAGTCACTTTGTATGTTGTACTGAACTTCAGCAGAACAAAACAAACCTCTTGCAGCAGTCTGTAGGCTGCTGATCGGATATCAAAATACGATACGGCTCAGAAGTCTCTCTCATAGAAGAGTGATGATAGATGAAAGAGAGAATCAGCCATGGAGAGAGACTTGCAGAAACAACAACCTCACCTTTAATTGAAGTAATTTGGCTCTCCTTCATTGGAATTATCTGAATTCTGAAGGTCATAGCTGCCAGAAGTGGTAAAGACTGATGATCTACGGTCTGAGACGAGGCAGGAAATTCCATCCTTTCCTCTTGAGCAACTCTACGTAGCATTGGAGTGCAGCTGTAGTACTGTAAGTAATTTGAGGCTAGGGGTAAACACTATGTGCTAATGCATAATACACAAGTCTATTTTTGAGCAACAAAAACAAATGTGAACCCATCAGACAATGGTGCTGTAATCTCAACTGGTGCTTTGTCCATTCAAATTTATAAACCACAGCAGTAAGGCTACAGCCAAGAAATTTGAGACTACGGCAAAGCACAGAAAATGTGGTTAATTTACCCTACAATCAGATTCATGGAGATTAAGAAAAAGTGTTTTACCAGAAGCCGGTTTTGCTCATATCTTTGCATAAAGATTTTCTTAGCTAGTTGCACCATGATCAGCTCACCACAGGGAATGTCATAGAAAAAGAGAAAAAGAAAGAAAAAAACATAAAGAAGACTGAAGGAGGCATGGTAAGAGGGGAGGTGAGAGTACAAGGAAGCAACATAGGCTTTTGTCTTCCAAAGCTGCTGCACCATCTACAGTTTCTGAATTGAAAAGATTGATAAGTGGTGCAGATTGCCAGCTACCCAGGATATCAGACCCAGATGGCAGGGAGAACCTGATGCTTAGTGAGTGCTCAGTCTAGGTATTGTAAATGTTTCTCTTCAGTGATTGTGTATCATTCAGAAGGGCAGAGGAGAAAAACTTTCCTTGCTACACAATATTTTAGATTCAGCTGGATAGCATTTTCTTACTTCTTCCCCACTTTCCTCATATTAGGAGTTAAAGTATGTGCTTTCAGTCTAAGACATGACAAACAGATCTCCAGTTCTTTGGAGAAACATTCTAATCAGTGACAATGGCAAGTAACATCAGAAATGCCATGTCATGGACAGGCTGAATACAGCTCAGATGTCTTTGATTAATTTTTTTAATATAATTTTCCATCTTCAAGCTATTGCCTCCCACTCAGGTGCACCTAGTGGAGCTCATGCCTCAAAAGTGGTGTGCTGCCCATAGCAACCTATTCCCACTGTACACAGTGCAATCTGACAGTTAGCAGTGCTGTACATCCTCTGCACCAGGTGAAGGACACCAATCCCCCCACACCTGCCTTAGCACCACATCTGCTTTTTGCATTACAACAGTGGCTAAATAAATAAACCCCAGCAATGTATTCTTATTAACACTATATATTGTACTCCTGGATATTGCTCAAAAATATTTTTCACTGTACAATTAAACATAGTATTTTCAGACAGCACATATTATCAATAAATACATTAGTTTGTCATGTTTCCTTTGCATATTTGCCAATTTGCAAAATTTTGTGTTTGGATCCTCCAATCATTATAACAAATTACACAGGTCATCTCTATCACACTCAAGAACGTATTTCTTATAATAGAGGAAAGAGATGTTTCTTTCAGTTCACATACTCTCCAGAAGTCATATATTGATTTCTCCCAAATTTAATCTTTCAGTACTTTGGAACAGACAGTAAATAGGCTCACTTACCACAAAAGATGGAAATTGACCCCATTTGTAACCTTCACGACCAGTTTGGCTTCAAACCTTTATCATCACCCATTAGAATCATGAAGGACTGTTTCTGAAAACAGGACCAAAAACAACACGCCTCAAGAAATTAGTTTTACACTCTTCCAACAGAAACAGACAGGTCCACCCCCTCCATAATACAACTGAACCACAATGACCTTGGCCCTAGTGCCTATCACAGAAAATAATTTGAAAGCAAAGCTGGGATTTCCCTGCAGAGACCATGTATTTTCCATCCCCTTTGTTCTTTCAAGAGTTTCAAGTAGAGGAGCAACTGTTTCCTTCCAAGGAGTCAAACATCAAATAAAATAACTTTCTGTCCTTGTCCTGTGAGCTGAAGGTGTGTGACTTTGTTAACTGAGGTTAATATCCCTTTTCTTTTCACATTTACCAGGATATTGCTCACTGTTTTGTCTAGCTTTCAAAACTATATCTGAACTAAGAGACATGCCGCTTGGGGAGAAGTGGTCAAATAATGATTTTATTTTTACTTGTAAATTAGATTTTTCCAGCACATAGGGGTGTAAATGAGGCTTCCCCTGTGAAAATACATTTTTTGCCTCAGGAATTCACCGTAAGTTCAAGACAGCAATATTTTGTTCAGTTGTAATCTCACACACACTGGTGTAAATTGGGAGTGAGTCTGTAGAAAGCCAAGTCATTACAACAAGTTAAATTGATATAAGTTGAAAAAAAAGAATCAGGTTTCCCATACAGCTCCTTCTCTTACTGAAAAATGGTAATATACAGTGGAGAAAAGAAAAGCACTTCCAGAGTCCTGCACTTCAGCATATATGTCTCACCAAACACTCCTAAAAAAGTATCACCACTGGAAATGTGCATGAAAATGCTCACTGGGCCACTATTCCAAGGGCTTGTGTGCAGCGATGTGGGGATGGCAGGGGTGACAAGGATAAAGAAGGCACAGAAAGAGGAAGAGGAAGAGGGAAAGAGAGAGGGAGAGGGAAAGGGAGCAGGAGAGGAAGAGGAAAGGGGAAAAGAGGCAAGAATTGAAAAAGAGAAGACGCCCTTCGCTTGGCAATGTATGGGGATATAGTGCTTGTGTCAGGTAGCCCAGCAATAGGGACCTGAAGCTTTTGCACTGTAGCCTCTCACACATCACTTGTTAAGGAAAGAAACCTCACACATTTTGGGAAATGCTTCCTGCTGTGATTCTGGAAATAGAAAACTCTGTGATGCTGAACAAAAAAAGTACTGTTTCTGGCATCAGAACTTTACAAATAGCAGTTTAACTGTATACTTTTTTTTTGGTACTGTCTGAGTCATCCCCTCTAGATGGATGTCCCAGGACACTCTTACGGGAACAAATATCCTTGAGCGTACTGCCCCATATAAAACATTTCCCAGCTATTCTTTGTGTGTCCTTGTTACAGAGGAGCTCACTAAATACTTACCTAGGGACACAGATGTATCTGCAGAGGTACAGTGTGACAGTGGTGAGACAAATATGCGTACACTGTACTGACCTTGGCAAAAATCCTAGCAGTCCAGCAGCAGGATCCTGTCTTTAACCCGTACGGCCCCTGCCAAGCCTGGCAGTGCCTCACCTAAACCATTATTTGTCTGAGCCATCTGCCCTTTCAGGATCCTGCATGTTATGTATGATGGAGCAGCTGAGGCATGGAGTTCTTGCTAAGGAGATGGCAAGGAGGATGATGGCTTGATGCTACAGACACCACCACACCTGAAGGCAAGGATCCTATCAGGAAAAGGGCCATGGCACTACACCTTAGCCAGGCACACACCTACACAGCACAGGAAACACAATATTTAAGAAATATCTCCCTGTGCTCCCACACTTCCCCAGGACCCTGTCCAGACACTGACACAGAATTTCAGCCAGAACAAAAGGAATATCCTCAGTGCTTGAGTGTCATGGTTTTCCCTGCTTTCTAATGGGACCCTGCTAAAGGCTGAATGCAATGGGAAGCCTCACCTACTGCAGGACCAGTGTTAGCTTTTGTCTTTCTCTTTCCTGCTCCTACTTCAGTTTTTCAGTTTCACAGATTTTGTCGTTCTTCCTGGCAGGCAGACTTCTTTCAAATTCAATAAAGGGCAGTGCATTTTCTTGCTTTAATTAATCACATATTTTCCACCATGTGAGTAAATAATAATAAACCTGGCAGCTGGAGGTACCCTGGGTTAGATCATGATGCTGTGTCGGCTTTCCACAATGTTTCCTTGCTGTCCATGCTAATTTCTTGGCTAGATTATCTCCAGGCATACCATGTGCTTGAGTAACAATAACAAACAGGAAAAATGAAGCAGTTCATAAGATTATTATTTTATTTAGATTTTCTGTTCTAAAAGCCAAAAAACCATCAGCAGGCGCAATACACTCAGGAGAGCTGCTTTGTTGTTTTTTTTTCCCTAGTCACTAGAACACTGAGCTGTTATACAGTTATATCAAAGAATTTGATAGGACACCAAACAAGTTCAGAATCCCACTGGTGCTTCAACAGCTGCATTTGATCAGCCATGAGCTCATATCATTGCTCATGGAGAGAGAGAGGGGGAGGAAAGACGCGGACTTTGGATCTCAAGTGCATGTCAGGGTCCCTCTGCATATGTCATTCTACTGGTTCTTGAAAAATTGTACTATGTCAATGCACAGAAAAAAAGACTTGAAAGAAAGGGATTCCAAGAGCCAGGAGAACCCTGACAGGGTTCCCACATCCCACACCCACAGAGAAGGAAGCAGGGTCCTGGAGGAAACTTGAGGCAGTAGCTAATAGATGCTGAGAGGAGTTAGTGTGCTTCTGACATTCTAAGAAATGCAGAACCAAAGGGCATGTACCTGAAAATATGAGAGAAGTCTGAATTTACCAGGTGGAGAGGTTTTACTTTGAAAGAATAATAAAGTCTTTAGAGAGGAACCTCTCCAGTGTAGGAAACCCTGCTAGAGCTGTGCTTTTATCCTGCATGGCCCATGGCAAGTGACATTATTTAAAGCTGAGAAAAGTTTGACTAAATAACTCAGCTGAGCCAAGGAGTCTTTTCAGTGTGTAATCAATTACTCCCTTCCCATGTAAGTCTCTCTGCCAAGATTTTCCTCTGCTTCCTTGAGAAATGCACAGAAGCATTCAGACTGGTCTTGCCACAAGCAGGGGCTTCATGTGTCTGATGGGAGAGCTGGCAGCCCCAGGCAGCTGGGAGCAGCACACACAGAACTCCCAGTCTCTGCCAGAGAGAAGTGGCTGCTCAGTCCCTCCCAGTGCTCTTCAATAGCTGTCTCTGAAATGGTCTGGTCTCAGCCCACTCAGAGTGGATCAGAGTCCACAGCACAGCTTATGATCAGCATTTGCACTTGTAACAGGTACCACAAGTGAGTGCCTACACTGCTCTTAGCCCTACTGTGCTGAGATACAAATGAGTTTAGGAGCCTTGGTAAAGCCAGCACCGTTCCCGTTCCTGCTCTATGGAAAAGAAAGGCAACATTGGTACAGAGGCTGTTGGCCCAGCACCATTCAGAACCATGAAATTTGCTAGAACCAACCAAAAATTGATAAATACAACTGGAATTTCCTGTACTTTCAGTTCATTGTTCCATTTAGATCTCCAGGCATGAAAACAACCCTACAGAGAAAACAAAACAAAACAAAAACAAAGCAATGAAACACTTCAAGTGGAGGCAGGATGGATACCTTCTGGGAGCAAAAAGATATATTTTGTCAACTGATTACACAGATGGGAAAATCATACAAGCAGTGGCAAGGTTGACAGCAATTTGGGAGAACTGGCAGCATCCCAAAGGCTAAGGAAAGTATCCTCTTCATCCAATGCTTCTTGATATTTTCTCAGAGACCAAGTTCACAAATTGTGCATTTGTGAGTTCAGACAAAACCTTCCAAGCTTGTCAAGAGTATAGATGCTGCAATTGCCAACCCAGGAGTGTAAGACTTCTAGAAGTCTTTCTTTCTTCTCTTTCTTTTTTTTTTTTTCGTGGAGATGGCTCTTGTAACATCTTGAGCAAGATGAATTCTGTCACTGTGCCAAGTCTTAGCACTAGGCGATGGAGGGCAAAGATAAGGCTTCAGACATCTTATATGTCAAAATACTGCAATATTGACAAGTACTTTAGTGCTGTACATTCCCTGAATACTAAACTTCTTCCTGGAACTATCTTGTATTATACAATATGGCTCTTTTTATACTTTAGTTTACCAGCATCTTTTTTCATTTGCAGTTCAGCTGGTAGAGGAAAAAGGCCCCTCACAAAAATTAGGATTGCATTTTCCCAATCCTTACTAAAGTGTGTAGTACATGCAAAATAGTCACACAAACTGGGATTAGAAATCCTAGAGCTAAGATATATTCCCACCTTTTTCATCCTGAAGTGTTCTTTATCAGCATTTAGCTCACTATTTATCTTTGAAAGGTTTAAAAATACTGTTTTATTACCTAGCTCAGTGTCTTCTTGCAATCCTCAGAGAAGATGCAGAGAGCATTTATAAAATTTGCTGATGACACCAAGGTGGGAGAGGATGGAAGTAATTCAGAAGATGGGATCAGAATACAAAATTATCCCAATATGTTGGAGAAATAGTCTAAAACTATCAAGACAGAATTTAGTAACAATGCATATGAAGCACTAAATGGAGAAATGAAAGATCAAATGCACAAATACAAAATGAGAAATCATAAAAGAGTTGGGAGGGCTGGGGAAAAAAAGGATGTGAGAACTAGAATATGACTCAACACAAATACGAGCAAAGCAGTTAAATCTCCTGAAAGACAAATCTCATATGAGATGCATTATTACAGGAGTGTCAAATGCAATAGGGAATTATTCAGGTCTTCAGTGCACTGATGAAGAGCCAGCTAGTACATTTGATCTAGCTCTGGGTAACTCTTTAAAAAAAAATCAATAAAACCATAAGACATTTATAGAATATGGCCTATCAGAAACACTTGTATAATTAGGTTGGTCACTCTAGAAGCTTCACAGGGAGATTTGATAATAGTTTTCCAGTATATGAAAGACTGTCCAAGAAAGGACAACAAAAACTTACTTCCTTTGCTCAGTTTTCAGGAAAGAGTCCCGTGGATCTGGTAGGATGGCAGTTGGGTGATGAAGGAAAATTCAGAGCTGGCTAATAATTCTTAGGAACACTTGGGACTCTGCTTGTAGAAAAGTTTAGGGAGAGATCTGGCAGTGCTACCAGTATATTTTATCCCACTTGGAGCAGGGAAATTTTCTCAGTGGTTTCATACAGCTTGTCAACATTCTCAATCCTATTTTATCCAAAGATCCATCCAGGTTTTTTTTGTTTGCAACAGCAAGTAGAGTTGAAGCTGAACTTCAGGTGCTTTTCAGACACTTCAACACTTTAGCAGTTACAAATTCAGGATCAGACACCTTTCCTTTCTCATGCTTTTCTTGGACAAGTGGGAATCATAGTCATCATCCTACTCTGCTCCCTGATTTCACATGTGCATTTTCCAGTAGTGGGAGTCCTGAGGAATTTCCATTCCCTTTTCTCTCCCTGGTGAGGTGTGTTCACAGCTATATGGCATGAGTAAACTCCAGTGGTCACACATACCCCCTTTCTAATCAGTCCTGGATCTTGTTCTGGTGTTGGACTCTACTGATAATATTTTCTAGATCACCCTGAATCTTTGTCCTCTCTGTAGTTGAAGGCAGAGACGGTTTATTCAGGCTTCAGCTGTCTGTGTAGACCCTTAGAATTCAATGTCCATCCCAGGATCAACCCTGCTAAAGGCAAAGCTTGAGTTGTGGGATGCTGGAACCCCTTCAACCTGAACTATGGGCTGAACTGAACTGAACCTGAACTGTGCAGGTGCTGTGTGAACTGCTGCACATGCTGTATCCCTGCCCACCAGGTCCCAGAAAATGAGGAATCCACAGCACTGTTCCAGTTTACCCCCTGCAGGTTAAAGTACAGGCAGTGCCTGTGCTGCAAGATGAAGGCACCACCATTACCTCAGCTGCTCCTCTCTCGCCGCTGAGGAGCAGTGTGGGCAATGTTTGTCTTGGTCTCTACTCTCTTGTGTGCTGCTGACAGTGGTGTGGTATCAACAAGCGTGAGACAGCCTCAAATTACAAGATGCAGTTTATCTGCTGGAGGATGGAGCACCACACAAGCTGATTTGCCTTGTTTCACTGTGACTCTTACTTGTTCACAGCCCTAAACCCACCCCCCCACCCCCCCCCCTCGCAATGCAATCAACTAAATGGCAGCCTCAGGCAATTGCACCTTTTTACACTTTCTAAGATAATTACTTGCATGAAAACTTCTACATTTTGCTTTACTACCTCTCCACACAGATTTGGTTGTCTGTTGGAGCAGGGGGAGGATATTTTCCAACCATAATGAAAACACTGCATGGTGATGCAAGGAAGATCTCCAGTCTGATGATGCGTCTTTATTTTTAGATTTTTTTTCAAAGATTTTAAGTCAGAATAAAGGAAGGCTCCTGCTAACTTGCTCTTGTTTGGCTTTTTGATGCATCACCTTGCACCAAAAAAGGTCACTGCATAGATGCACTTAGGTGACTCCTAAAAAAATCACAAGAAAACTTCTGATGAGATTGATTCACTCTTGCACCCAAATGCAGAGGCTTGTGAACACACAATTCAGTCACCACAGAACCTACCCAGTGCTCCTGCCTCTCAGCAGTCATGCTCTGCAGAAACTGAAAAATTAAGATTTGTTGCCACAATGTTCTGGCATCAGCCTTTCCATGGTAACATTGATTTTTCTTATTTCTCTTGCAGCCATCCAGTTCTCCATCTACTTCACCATCTTGCCAGATTCTTACTCCTTCTCTCTCACAGACAGGTCCTTTGCTCTGCAGAGCAACCCTCTGAGTTCACTGGTTTAATCACACTGAGCAGCAGATGTTGTGTATAAGGACAGTAAAGTCTGGTTCTGCTTGCTTTTTACTTCTTTTACAGCCTGCGTTTTCCTATCACTAACTTCAACATTATTTTTCACTTTTTTTCACAGGTCTTAATGTTTCTGTTTCCTTTCTTCCTGTTCCACAATTCCCTCTCCCAACTTCCCCTAAGAAAAATTAACACATGGTAAAATAGTCTGTTTTTCTTATTGTTTCTTCTTTCCTTCTTTTCCTGTCCTTTCTCTAATTCTATCCCATCTTCCACTTACTTTCCTTATGACACCCAGGACATGTTTCCTCAATTATTTATGGATTTATTTACTTATATATTTATTGCTTTTGGCTATTGTCCTTACAGAAGCCCTCACATTTTTCACATTTCCCATCATCTCCCAATTTTGACTTATGTTCCCTGGAGGTGGGGTAAGTTTCTGTTCCCTATCCCTCCAGCTATGAGCACACTACAAGCCAGAGTACAATTACAGCTGAAGGAACACCTAGTTTTACAATAGCTCAGTATGAAAAACAGAAGGACTAGAGCTATGCAGAGTTTAGCATGGACTGCAAAGTCTGTCCAGGATCTTAATAAATACATGGAGCCTTTGCTGTGGCTCTGCTCATTGCTGTGACAAAAATAGAAGGCCCAAGAGAGGTGTAAGCCCATTCTTGCATAGCAAAGTAGCTGTAAGAGGTGCAGCAGGGAGCTGACAACCTCTGTGAGCAGAGCATGACAGCCTTTAGCCACCTGTACATTACCCAAGGCCGTGCTGCAGAATGCTCTGAGAAATGCAGAAACTCTGCTGGGCTTCAAAGGGGGATGTTCCTAGGGCTTTTCCAGGAGACATGGTCCTGTCTAGAAATGGCAGTGGAGAGAACTGTGCCCCCTTTTCTTAAGTACCTTTCCTCACAACTCATGATACCTCAGCACATCTCTACCCAGAGTTTTCCAAATGCCCAGGAATATAGTCTTTCAT
The DNA here is from genome assembly GCF_024509145.1 of Vidua macroura. Taxonomy (NCBI): domain Eukaryota; kingdom Metazoa; phylum Chordata; class Aves; order Passeriformes; family Viduidae; genus Vidua; species Vidua macroura. The sequence goes on along the minus strand of NC_071573.1, from coordinate 43,255,292 downwards.
CTACTCCCTGCAGGGCTCACAAGGAAATTTACTTCACAAGGAAATGGCCTTCCCCCAGACAAGTGAGACTTTCTGTAGCCCCTTGGTGAACAGCATTTAGAAATCCAAGCAGGGAGGAAGGTAATGGAGGTTAACTTTTTGGCTGTGCAGCACCTCACATCACCTGTGTGCCCTGACTGTGTGCCATTCATGTCCAGGAGAATTTTGATTTGGTGTTCAAAGGAATGAGAGAAACCTTGTGGTGTTTGCTTCCAGTAAGATACAGTAAGATAGTTTTTATGCATGTAACAAGTGGTATAAAAGAAATAAGAGAAACACAATAAAAGGAAAAGCAGACTGGTGTGGTTTAGGAATGAGATACTGGAATTACCACTGCAGCTGATTTAAGTCCCAGTTTCTCAGCAAGGCTGGTTCCCCAACAGTGTTTGAATGTACAGTTAGCAAATGAAATAAGCTTGGTACCTAATGCACCAGGGAAAGCCTTTGATGGTAAGCCCCAAGGATAAGGGAGTGAGAGCCAGACTCACCAGAGCACAACATGCCAGTTTAACTTGGTTGGGAGTCAGGCTCTAGGTGCTCTTCTTACACAGTGTACAAAACCGAGCTCACTGGCATTGCTCAGTAAATAAATAGCAATAACAAAATCTGCAGCAGGACCAAAAGGATACCCAGAAATTACTTGTTTGTGGAACTCCCTTGGACATGGCACGTTGCCTTCAGCCCAGGGAAATTACTTCCACTGCAAGCTCAGAGTACAGTAATTGTTCCTTTTTACCAGTTACTCCAGTATGATAAAAACAATAATCTGCGGGTGTGGTAGGTCAAATAGTATATAAATCACCAGTCATATTTAGGCCCATAAACCAAAAGGATGGTTTCTGGGAACAATGACTGAAGTGTTAACGATATCTGGTTTTTTTCTTAGTGTACAGTCCAACCTTTGCATCTTGATGACCTGCCAGACTTGTCTTTGGTACATCACTTGATTTTTGTGGGAGAAGTCTGAGGGAAATAAAAAGTCTGGAAAAGTGCAGAAGGCCCAAAAGTGTGTGTTGATGGAACAACATCTATCTCAGAAATTGTCCTTTGTCTCCTGTTGTTCAAAAGTGAAAACTGCAGAGATAAAAGGGATTTTTAGTTGCTGGATACTGACATGCAAAGTTTTTCTGTGGGTCTGTACTATTCTTTTGAGAGTGAGTGCAGGGTACAAAAGAGTAAACTAGAGGAAGAAAATGCTGTGCAATGGCCAACAGGTAAATAATTCAGCAGAAGAACACCAGCTGTTTCAAGCTGGTATTAAATGTATCTCAATTTGCAATTCACTGTTTTGGATTGGAAGCTACTTGCTGTCAATTGGCACCTCAGCTATTCCCATTCAGGCACTTCGGCAAACATTCAAGAGCCACTGCCTGGTTTAGTGCTACCAGAAACATTGCTGATTGGGGAGAGGAACTGATCATCCCTCCAGATCAGCTTTGGATCCCCAGGTGTGACCAGAGCAGCACCTATCACAAGACATCCCCAAAAATCCACCCAGGCAGATGAGCTCTGCCCTGAGCCAGCAGGACCTCTGAGCCCCTGATGTGCACCTTGAAGGGTGATATTGATGACTTGCAGTTGTAATGGACTTGAGCTTGCCCCTGTCATAGATAGGGAATTATCTGAATTCCCACAGAATTCAGTTGGAAGCAGGATGAAACCACAGGATCGTGTTGTCCCTGCTGTGATGATAAGAAAATATTGTGTGATTGTTATTAATACTATAACTAGACAAGAATCATGCTGTCATACAAGCACCAAGGGGAAAAGTCTCTAAATCAAATACATTTAAATCATATTTAAGGCAAATCATCAAGTGCAAGAAGATCTGAAATTGAGAAATTGAGAAATTAAGACAAGGACTAGAAATTATAACATGCTTGTGTTCTGGGCACAGGTAGCACAGTTATCTTTAGAAGATACAATTAGGAAATACTGAAACCATGTGATTAACATCTAATAAACATTTACTCAAAACAGTTGAACTGTACTTCACAAACAACATGAGATTTGCAGAAGATGAAATGGTATTTTTACAAATGAGTTACTGAAACTTATTCTGGGTATAGCAGAGAGCAAGAAGAAAGCATAAAAGCCATCTGCTGAAATGGAAGATCACTCATTATCCAGTCTTGTCTTCCATCACTACATAGAGAGGAATATTTATCCCCTGTTGATCTTCTTCAGGTGATTTCTCACCTGTTCATCCTGCTCACATAAAAGCCACGGGCTACAATATATTGATAGGTCTGGACCAGATGACATGTGTCTCAAAAAATGAGCCTTCACATCAGCAGTTAAAAACAACTTCTCAGACAACATCTGGCAGAGGGAACAAACCTGGGATCTTCTGTTTGAAATTTTTTTTCTTTCCAAAACCCCAGGCACCAGCAGAGAGGGTGTGTCATATAGCCCACTCCTCAGAGGTGAGTCCTTCTATTTTTGGGGTTTGCCATGATTGGAAAACAGGGCATAGCTGACATGTGTCATGGACACATCCTTCCAGTCCAGGAGGACTGTGTGGGTGAAATGCAGTGCTGAAAGAAATTTGGATCTAGGGCTTGTGGTACTTGGATTTTCAGAGTGGTGTGTATTTTGAGGAGGAAGAAAATAAAAAGCAGCTCCAGGTTTAGATAAAATGGACTGGAAAAATAGATGTTTTGTGAAATAGATAACAGTCCATCCACAATTAATTGCATTAAATATTTTGTTTTATCTGAAATAAAATAGTTTGTTTCCATCTGAAGTGATGTTGCATAACTAATAATAATAATAATATTCCCAGGATTTTCCTAAACAAAACAAAATCATGAATACTGGTTCTCAAAGAGCTGCACCTCTTCATACACGCAACTACTTTTACCCTCTGTGCATTACATAGAGGCTTATAACACATTCTTACTGGGGGCTACAGAGTTGGTTGCCAAATGCTTCCCTGTTCTGTTCTGGATGAGCAGTTACTGACTTTTCAGGGGGTGGCATTCAAATAGCTCTCTCAAACAAACATTTAATTCAAAAGTACTTAAAATATGACTCAGGTTCCCTGCTGTGATGTTCTAGATATAGTTTCCAACAGCAAAACTGTCATTGTTCTTACCAGCCTTCTAACAGTCTGCAGTGAAGATTCTTCTATCTGAGTTGGCTGGGTTTGAACCCCATTATTTGCAGCACAGCAGTAGCAAACACTGTAATCTCAGTGTCATCCTATCGCAAGAAAAAAATTTAAGATTCTCCGTTTTATAATACTACCGATATACATCTACATTTTAGGCAAATTTGCACAGTACTTTCAGAACTGAATTTCAGGTCTTGGAATGCTTCCAGATCACCATGTCTCTTCTGGCATTCATCAAAGTACTGCACTGTACTGACAGTCTGCCATGTCATCGTGCTAAAATACTCTAAAACAGAGCTTTAAGTTCTATTTACAAATTGAAACCTGCAAGAGAAGCAAAAAAAAAGTAAACTTCCCTTGTTAAATAAGGTCTGATTTTCCTTAAAATTTACTGCATCTGGAGACAATGTGGGCAGAAGAATGTGGGTTTGTTCATGGTGCTGCCTTCAGCTGCAGGAATGTGCTCTGGGTGTGTGAAGTGATGGAGTTGAGCATGAGCCAACACCAGCACCTGCAGGCTTCTGGCTCTCACTCCTGTACTGAGGCCACCAAATGCCTCTGCTGACATGGACACAAAGGTTTTCACAGGAAAATCTTCACAGGATTGTAGAGAAGTAGGTTATTGCCATGCCTCATATCTGCCTCCAGACATCACTTGCTCTAGATGTCCTTAAACTTGGTTATCTCTCCAGCCACCTTTGGCATGGAAGATAGTCATGTTCAGGGCTTGTTGATATGGGGACATCCAGAAGAATTAAGTTGATTTATCTTTAGAAGGGGATTAGGTGATGACACATAATCAGCAGCAGATTAAACACTCTCATTCAGAAATAGAGTCCCTAATTCAGTTTATCTCATTTCACTCTGGAAGGGAGTTAGGGCTGTGACTGAAGCATAGGGAAGGCAGCCTTGGGCACAGCTGCTGCTGTGCTCCCACAGCTCTCCCTCAGCCATTTGGCAGGGGCTGCCAGCCCACCCAAAGTGTTGGGAAAGGAGGGGTGGGATAATCCTTCCTCACCCCCACATAGATCACAGCCCACATCTCAGGGCACCAGGTCCTTAGTAGGATGACTTGGGGTCTTAGCAGTGCCCACACCACTGCATACTGTGCCCTGGCCTGTTCCCAGACCCATCTTTGGAAATCCCCCTTTCTCCATCCCCTTTAGATATTTCAAGAATTGAGGTTCTAGCAGGGTCACATAAGAGCCCAACTGACTGATTAATCTGCTGCTGAGAATGAAATACAAAGATTTGGCTTTTGAAAGTTTGACAGCAAAAGATGGTAATGAAACAGGGCAACAAACCCTGCAACCTGTTTAGGTGCTAGCTAACATTGCTGCACCATGGACTCCCGCTCATCTTTAATTGTAGGAATTTCCCAGATGATGAACATTTGTTATTAAAACTCGAGCTGGTGTGTGTTATTTACTTCATGCTACATATAGAAAAAGAAGATGTATGAAGGAGTGAGTCCTCTTTATCAGGTCCTGCTATAACATACAATTGGCTTTCTCCCAGGTGGAGGCAGCCAAGGATGCAGGAAGCAAAGAGGTCTTTTGGGACCTAGCCTGGTAGCCATGAGAGCATGCTCTCCATGAGCATGCATCAACACCCTTTGCTAAAGCTGTTTCTCTTTCCCATTTGAAATCTCATCATCTGCAATAAGTAACCTCTTTAGCCCAGTGATGCTGATCAAGTGTCATGCAGAAAGTGGCTCACAGTCTGGTACACGCTCTCTCACAAGCTGCAGTTTGCTTTCATTTAAGGTTGCAGTTTGGGCTTGCTTTATCCCAACCAAAAATCAGCTGCTTTGCTTCCAGACACCTGCTCAAGCTCCCAGCATAAGAGCAGCTCCCTCCCCTGACTTGCCTTTTCCAGATGCTCATAGTGATGCATTAGACTGAATAATGGCAACTTTAAAAGAAATTGGAATCTCTTCAGACTTCAATTGACCTTAAATATAGGTTCTGTTTCGAAAATCCCTTCCTCAGCAAAAGTGGATGTCTGGGAGAATGGGTAATGGAATATGGAGCACTGCTGCCTCACCCTGTGCTTGGCAATTGCTGGAAATCGTTGCTGTTTGACAGCATCTTCTGTATGATTGTATACATCTAGCAGTGATGATCTTGAGTCCATAATTTCTACTAGCATGCCATTAGTTAACTGGTAATGCTCCTCTCTGTCATGGCAGCTCACCCAAACAAATCAGCAGTTGAGTGTAGATCATTGTAAGCTTTTACAGTCTGAGAACTCATAGTTTGTAACTAGTCAAGTTTTTATTCATATAGATCCCAGTTAGACTCACACAAGGAAATATGACCCATAACCATTTGCAGATTATTCCTGTGACATGAATTTTCACGCCTGCTAGCAGAAAAATTCCTCTCAGAAAGATGGAGCATGAAGAGGTGACTAGGGACCATCTGATAGCATTGTTTGGGGTGGCCTTACTGCTTTTGTGATATGTAGCTGTCTCTCATATAAGTGAATGCAACCTTTGTGTACATCACCCACTGCACACAAACACTCACATAAACTAACACGCACCCCCCACACACATCCCCCACACACCATTCTGTGGCTGAATTCGAGAGCCCAGATATGCAACCTGTTTGTTTGATTTGGTAAATCTGAAAAGAATAAGAATATTACTAAAGTGCAGTAAGACAAATAATCATATATCAGCCTATTCAGAAATGCTGTACACTCTTTCTAAATATATACAGAATCCTTAAAAAGAAAAATCCACACATATATGTGTAGAGACAGACAAGAAGATATCATTTTTGCCTATGTGTATACATACATATTTACACATATATAGAATATTTCAAAACTAAAAAGGAGATTTAGTCACACAGCTCCTTGATGCTAACTCATACTTATGTCTATCTGCATACACACATGCACACTCTGCTGGTACTGTCAAAGCCATCTGCGCTTCACTGTATAGCAGTTTTAGTCACATTTCCCAAGGATAAAAAATTAATTAAGATTTCATTCTCCTTCCACCTGCTTGCTCTCCTTGCAATCTCAAACTTTTCTGGCAGCTCCAAGCTTACCTGGAAATTACTAGTTTCTTACAGGATCAACAAAACTATGCATCGAGACACAGGAGAAAGCCTCAATCTGTATTGTGACTGAGGCAAAGGATGTGATATGAACTTATCCTCACTTTAACCTACAGAATCTGCAAGAGACAGCAAATTTGAAAGTCTAGAAATCTGAGGAAAATTAAATGGGAACTTTCATTCAACAACCAGACCCGAAACAATGGGAAATCTGATTTCATTGGTTCCAGTGCCCATGGCACTGCTTTGTTTCTGTTGATCTGAAGGAGGGTGTTCCTCTATTCATTTCTATATTGGATCTTTGGCAAATGCACTCATTCTGTACAATTCTGCTTTGACTCTGTTTGTTAAGGTGATGAATGACTCATTTGCAGAGACATTGTTTCAAATTTTGGGGGAGTGATATATACTTCTGTCAGAAGGAATTAGACCAAGACTTAACTGATGGTGGGGGTGGGGGGAAAGGTCCAAGTATAGTGATGATCTTTGGGTCTAGCAGCTGGAGAAAAATTAAACATTACATGAATATTCAATGTCTGGTTTTCTTGTTCTAGATCCTCAACTTTGCTCCCTTCCCAAAAACACAGAGCAGGGCGAAAAGTTATGCACAACTTAGCAAAATTTGCTAAGAATGGAAAGGGAGGTTTAGAGCCCACACAAATTAGTGGGAGAGTCTCAGCTGCATCGGAGATTCGTGTGTCCTGGAAGTTGTTCCAGGTGATGATGGAGAGAAAGTAGTTTCATATTTCCCAAACCTTCTCAGACTTGGGACCAAAACTCAGGCCAAGCTGGGGCAGCACAACATGAATTGACTCCTGCACAGCACTTTCCATATCCCATACTCCTGGAGACACAGGAGCCCAGGGACTTGAATACAGCAAGGGGCTCTGATTGTGGATCTCTAAATTTGTTTAGAGTTAGACACCTGGACCTCCAAAGACCACTCCTGGTGAAGGAAATAATGCACTTCCACACTGTGTAAACATACTCATAACCAAGAAGTTTGCACGTGATGGCAAGATAGAGCTCATTGGGATTCAAGTCATCTCACTCCCATTAATCATGTTAATAATTGAAAACATATGTTCAGTTTGAAAGCACAGCAAGAGAGTCAGGCAAGCCTACATGGAAGTGCATTGTTATCCAATTCTAATGATACTCATTAACATACCTTTGCCAATCTCAAAGAGAAAACCTTCCCACCAAAATCAGGTACAGAATTTGCTGTCAACTTCATCTGTTACAACCTGACAAAACCCTTCCACAGCCACTTGTTTCACCTTAGAAAGTCTTTTTCAGTTAAGTCTGTCCCTTCTTCCACAGTGTAAACACAGTGCTGGTGCTTAGCTCTTCTATACTGGTAGTGAACTACTTGCACAGAAAAGCATTCAGGCAACACTACCAACTGCATGGCTGGTCTGGCCACGGTCTGTGCCTTCCTCTTCAGCAGCTCTGTCACAGGGACAGGTGTCACAGGGACGTGTGCCAGCACGCTTCAGCCTGATGTTGGCTGGGGCCCCTCAGGAAGACCTTCAGATTTCCAATACCAAAAATAGCCCAAACAAGCTTAAATATTCACAGGCATTGATATTGCCCTCTCATTGCTTCCATTAAAGTGAAGACAATGTTCCCATTATAAACTTGCATTGGCAGAGCTCACATGATGGAATCATTAAAATTAATTCCAGGTGAAAATCTGCAATGCAAATTCTAACCAGAGCAGTGAATTTCAGAGGAAACCTCACTGCCTGTAGGCAGACAATATTCTTAAGATCTCAGCCTTTCCCAGCTCCTGAAACTAAAAGGGGGACCTTTTGCTTTCAACATGGCAAAGCTGGGCTCTTCTTGGGCCTGGACACACTATCAAGTTACCAGTGCAGCTCCAGAAACCACACTAAGTTCATTGTGTGTTTGAGCCCTGAGGGAAGGATGAAGAAAAGAGAGTAAGTTTGAACACAGGTGGAAGAAAGGATGGATGTTTTTTTTCTTTTCAGATGCACTTATTCTCCCAATGTGCATATAAATCACTTCTGCTGCTATTAGTAACAGCAAAAAAATAAGCCTCTTTGGAAATGAGTTTTGCAGTCCTGTAACAGGAAGGCAGGAGAGAGGAAAAAAAAAAAAATGTAAAAGCAAGCCTTGTTTAGATATTAATAATATGGTTTACACAGACTTCAAAATCCTGACAAACACTCTGGTTTAGATTGCACACTTAGTTCTCATCATCCCTTTTCTCCTCCTACACCCTTTCTCCACTGATCCATAAACTCAGCACAAGCAAATTCCTCCTATCTGGATAGAAATTCTCAGATGCTACCTACATTTGTGCTGTTCCTTACTCAAAGGAACACAGTGCCTTGCAGGGAAGCTCTGGACAAGGAAACAGAGGGTGATGAGGATCACAAATGTGACATCCAACTAGTGCCACTGTGGAAACAGGAGCCAGGGCAAGTTGGATCCCATGGCTGACCTGCTGACCAACAGAGCAGAGGGGATCTCCTGACCTCTTTTTCCTGCCAAATGACTCCCCTTAGCAGGTACTGGCAAAAGCAGTGCCTGTTTCTGAGCTGTACAGCAGCAGCAACGTGGAGAATAAGTCTGGATCCTACTGTTGTTTCATCTGACTTGGGAAATGGGATCTTGCAGGCCCAATTGCACTGTCATCTCATTTTTGCCACTTCCAGAGCTGAATGGAGGCAATGGGAGACGGATATTTTTGGGGTGCTCTTTGGGCCTGAAGGGGTTAATCAGTGTTGAGACTTTTAAATTCTTTGCCTTCCAAGGGGTGCCCCACAGCTTTTGAAAGTGGGAGCTGCATGCATTACGGAGAGTCTTCCCACAGGGTGTGAGAGCCAGCAGATAAACCCCAGGAGTATGAGTGCCTACAGATTTCATCCTGCACCTCTTAGCAGGCTGGAAGGGATTTCACCCAGGGCTTCCCTGGGGGACACTGGGGAGAGGGGCTCCCTGCATTCTCCAGCCCGCTCACTGAGGTAACCTAACCCTGTGCTGATCCGACCGCTCTGGTATTTTTCATTAGAAAATTTTGGAAAATTCTTTGGAAAATAGAGGCCAAAGCCTCAAGCAGTGCAAATCAGTGTAAACCCCCCCCCACCCCCGAAACGTATCACTAAGGGATCTATCACGTGAAGTGCTTGGGATTACTATTGCATAAACAAAGTGTAAAATCCTTGAGTCAGGCCCAAGAAGCTGGAATCCCAGACAACTCCATCATCCTTTCCCCAGCATTCCTACACCCCAGTATGCTCAGATCTTTTTCTGAGTGCTTCACTCAAGCTGCCTGGGCTCCTGAGCTCCCAGCAAAGCTTTAGTGGCATGCCTGGCACAGAGGCTTTTCTCTGCTTTGAAAGTAGCAGGGAGGTTGTGCATTGACAGCGAGGCAGAATATATTCCAGCTCAAAATGAATTGACAAAACACGCCCTGTGTAGGTATTCACCTCACTCTCTTACTGTGATAAAATTTATTTGCCAGCAGCTACTACTTGCAATAGGTCTCCTTCCTCACAGTGCACACAATAGCTGGATTTTAGAGGGCATGGGCTTTTAAAGGACAATATTGGGACTGCTGAGCCCAAACTCCAGCATTGGAGACAATGTGGGGTGAGACCCAGGGCAGAGGAACAGTCTACTCCACCCTACAATACTTCTCAGTGTGCCACTATAAATTCAAGTCTTGTAGTAAAAGATCAAAAGTTATTCCTGTGGGAGGCTATTCCCACAGAAAGATAATCCCACAGAAGGCCCTGGGAGGAGGTCTGACGCACCATCCTAAGTGGTCTGGAGGAGCAAACTGTGCCTCTCTCTGCAGAGGAGGGGGAAACTTAGTCACTGCAGCTGACCTGGGAGAGAAATCCCTTTTAGCCCCAAAACTGGCAAGAGGTTTATCTGAGCATGTGAGCAAGACGTAAAAGCCAGGCACTTCTGCTATCAGCTTGGAGAAAAGCCACACTAATGATCTCATGTGGAGGGGTGAGGGGTGGTATTTTGACAGAAAGAGCAGAATTAGACCCAAATTGTTGTTTCCTCTCTGCTTTCCAAAACTCCTCTCCCTGATTAAAACCAAACTCATAGTATTCTCTTCTTCCACATGCTAAAATTTTGGCTACATCTTTTCCTTTCCATGTCTGGCAAAGGACAGAACTGCAAAGGACAAAACGTTGAATAAAAGTTTGGGGTTTTTTCCTAAGAATCTCTCTTACTACTTACTATTTACTACTACTCTCTTACTACTATGGTTTATCCCAAAGCTACAAACAATTGAACAGAGTAAAACAGTTGAGAGAGAGATGATGACTGGGACAGAGACATGGGTCTGGGACATTTTTTCCTCTAACCCTGGCTGTGCTGCAATGCTTCTTCTCCTGAAGACTCTCCCTCAGCCCTGAGCCAGCCAAGCATGTGAGTTTCCTCATGAAAGTCACAGGACTAAACATGCCAAAAGCAAAGCACATGTGTAGCTGTGTTGCTGAGGCACAAGCCAAAGATCCCTCTTCAGCAGAATTCTTCAGTGTAAATCAATGGGACAACTCACACACTTAAAATAAAGGCATATGTTAAAATACCTTGCTGGATCAAGGACTTAACCTTTCTTTCTCACAGCAGAGCAAGTTTTTGAAAGGCTTTGAATACGTTTATCTTTTTTTTTTTTCTCCTGGCATTATTTGGAGCATCCAGACTAACTTTAATCAGTGTGTATAAAGGACAACTCTAATGGGAATGCCAAAAGTCTAAGGGGATAAGGGGAATGAATGGCTAATAATTGCATTTACTAACCCCATGGCTTTCTCCATTCTTTTTCTCTTGACAGGAGGAGCTTAAAGTATTTTTTAATCTAATTTCTCCAACATCCTTGCATGGATAACACAGGAAAACAAACAAGATTCAAATCATGGCACAATCACATGTACAAGCATTTGTCCCCACTTTTGATCTTCTCCAAAGTAAGCCTGATCCTGTTTCCTGTGAAGATCATAGTAGGAGCCCCCATTGGCCTCAATGGAGGCAGAAAGACTAGTACATATTAATTCAATTATTCCAGCCCTCAGGATCCTTTATTGCCTAGCTGGCTTTCTACCTGCCTACTCTTGCAATCCTGTCTGGACAGGATTGGATTCTGTCTGCTCCTAGACCTGAAGCTGATGGCACTTCACAGGTTACAGAGGAAGCTGCTTCCAGGTAACCACTGCCAGAGATGAAGAGGTTACAATGCCACAAAACTCTCTCTTAGGATTCCTTCCAGTTAAAGGCATTTTCAAGAAACTCCATATTAATGTGACATCAGGTTGGCATGTGTATCGCTGAGAGGCAACATGCACGTCCAGTCATGAAGAGTTTTGCTCTGGGTACAGATCTCAGGGACCTGAAGACACTACTACCACCCCCAGCAGATCCCATCACACTGTACTGTCTGGGTCTCACAGCTTTTCCATGGCTGCTACAATATTTCACAGGGATTGGGGCAGGGCCAGCAGGCTCAGTCAGTGACAGTTCTTTGTGTCAGCTGAGCAAGCCACAGTCAGGTGGGAGTCTGACACGGGGTGGAGAAGGCCTCGACAGAGCCAAGCCTGGCTACTCACTGCAGTTCTACTTGTGAACGTACAGGCGGTAGATAAAATTGTTTTCTACTGTCTTTCCATGTCTCTGTTTTATTCCCCCCAGTAAGTCGTTCTATACCACGCCTTGAGGTAAGACCAGTCTTGTTTTCCCCTAATACAGGGTGACACACATGGCACAAGTCAGATCTCCTGTATGAGAACTGAGAAGCCTTTTTGGATTAAATTATTTCTCTTTGCAGATGTCCTCAGGGTTTGCTGCATTTCCTTTTGTCCCTTTATCGTTTGATTGATTTCTTTTCTTTATGCTGCATCTGACATTTTGTTCAGGGTTGCAGTGAGGAGCAACAATTTAGGATGATGAATTATGGATTAAAAGAAAGGTTGGACTATTTCAGAATTACTATTCAGTGTCTTCTGGAGGGACAAAGGAATTCCAGAATGAGTTTTCCAATTATCTGTGTTGGATAAGAGGGAGAAGGAAGAGAGGGAAGAGAAAGCAAGCCAGGAAGGATTGGAAGGCAGAAAGGGAAGGAAGGAAGGAAATGAAGGAATGACAGAACAAAAGGAATACAATTTCTCCTGTTTGGAGCATGAGAAAGCAGTCCACTTTCTGAGTTTTCTCTACCATGCTTTCCAGGGTAAATTCTGAAACCCGTGACCAATTTTAGTTGTGCTTGCAAAAGTAGTCCCTTGAATCTTCTGGGAGCTACTCACAGAAGCATCAGCCACCCAGCAGTTGAGAGGGTTGCAGAAGGCTGTCCTTCACTACTGTAACTGAGTTTCCTAAGACATGAAATAACCCATGGGGGGCTCCACTGGAAATTTACTTAAAGCCACAAACAAATATTTTCTCAAGTACTCTGGGTAATATCTGTATAAATGCTCCCTCACTTGGCTGGAAGATGAGGGGAAGAACAATTGCAATTTTGCTTACTTAACTTCAGCTTTTAAAAACAATTAATAACAAGGCAAGGGGGAGCTTCTGTCATGGAATAGAAATTGCCATCTCTATACACTGAAATTTATTGAGCTCAGACAAAGATGTCCTTCAAGATCTTAGAGGGAGGAAAGTGCTTTATAAGAATATGAGGGTGACATTGCAACAGCTGGATTTTGGAGCAAAATCTTACTCTCCCTGTTAGATAGCTTAATATCAATTTGGTTTTTTAATAAACTCTCAGCAATCTACTCATTTCATGCTCCACTCCCCCCGTTTCTGTGACCCTGGCAATACAGGCATCAGGAAGACAGAGTTGTGACCAGCCAAGTCCCCACTGCCTGCCCCTACAGCTTTCCTCTAATCTCAGCTGAATGGTTTCATTACATGACATGTTAGTGCACCAAAAGAGCTGGAAAGGCTGAGTGCTTCTCTAGGTGTACACAATGTAAAATCATTCGGCTGCTCAGGAAGCTTCCCAAAAGCTTTCTCTCAGCAGTTAGATGGCAATTACAGAATTAACTGGATCAGGCCAGGTCTCCTCCTTGCTGACCCAAAGCCTGCCAACAAGGGGATACCATTTCAGTGGAAAAAAGGTCTCACTGGTCAGAAGAACAATATGAACATGAATAGCACATGGGAAGTATTTAACAGCTATCACAGCACTCACCTAACACCCTGCAAGTTTGAGTACTGCTTGGACCAAGCTGAGATCAACAGACCTGCCAATGACACTTGTGTTGCCCTTTCTCTGCAAACCATGTGGCTGATAAAACAGTGAGGGGACCAAGTTTCAGTCACTTGTGCTGATGGGGCAAGGGCAGCAATGACCAAGGGATGGCAAAGGGAGTTCTGGGGCACCCCACCTGCCTGCCCTCCCCACTGCCAGGGACTGTGTTGCTGGCAGAGGGTGCTGGAGGCAGGAGGTGAGTCTCCCTGGCCTGCCCCTGTGGTTCATGCAAAGCAGAGAGGTCCTCCAAAGAAGGACCTCTTGGGGGTTTTGAGGGAGGACCCCACTTCAAGTTACTCTTTTCAGTATCTATTCCTGATCTCCCTGCATTCCAGCCACTGCCAGCCCACTGTCTCACCCACCCTGACGGCACAACTAATGGAGCTGCTCTGGTCATGATCATACTAATCCGAGCCAGATGTGTCTCTAAGTGATTAAAAGTCAGACACAGCTTGTGATTTCATACTGGGCCACATACTTGCTGGGCTATTACTGTCATTTCACCCTCATTTCACAGGGTAACCATAATCTTTCCCTGAACCATCAGGTGTATAAACCAGTATAATGGATAACCTCCTTTCCTAGCTTTTCAATCTTTCCTTGTCCTCTCTAGGCCTGGTCCTTGTGCACCACCTTTCTTTCTTTCCTATATCACAACCCAAAGCTCCTTGTGCTCCAATCAGCTCTGCCTTTCCCTGTACCTCTGCCCCATTCCTCCTTAATGCTTTCCCTTGCTGCTTTTCCAGAAGCACGCTGGGATGCTGCTTCCCATACCAATTTGGTGCCATCTGTCTTGTCTTCTCCAGCCTCTTGAGCATCTTTCTCACTACCTCTTCAGCTCCTTAGGGTAACAGGATGAAAATCTCAAGGTCCACCAGCTGGTCTTCCTCCAAATGTCTCGCTCTTGTGGGTCTTTTCCACTCATATTTTTATGCAACGCTTTTACCTGCACCTTAGTGTGTCACCTGGAGAGGTCCTGAGGCATCCGCATCTGGAATACCAAACTCAGCTCATATATAGAGCAATGCAGGCTGCCAGGACTTTACCTGGTCCACAGCCTGCCCCTGGTACCTCTTCTCTTGGGAGTGGCCAAGAAGGAGTTTTCCCAGCAGCCATCAGGGCAGCTGCAGCAGACAGTGCATTTCTGTCTGCCTGTTCTGAAGGCATTTCTCAGAAAAAGGGTGGTGGAGATCAGGCAGCAGTACCGCCCTGGTGATGGCCACCTCCTGGGAGCTCCCCAGGAATGACAAGAACGTCATGGGCAGCATACAAAATCATATGGTTGGAGGGACCCTGGAGCTATCAAGCCTCACCATACACTAAACCTGCAGCGCTCCTGACAGATGTTTGTATAATCTGGTCTTAGACTACCGGGGTTGGGGACTGCTCACTGTCCCCAAGCAGCAGCCAATGACCTGTGCTGTCCAATGCACTAATGAAAGGTTGGGATTTAGAGTGCTACACTGTATGGTGCATGGGCAGGAAATCCAGACATATAGAAGAGAAATTGGTCTGGCATCCAGCCTACCCTGACAACAGAATGACATTATAGCCCACCAAGCTGGAAAGTTTGGGCTTGCTGCTCTCTATTTTCCTAGGCAAGAGCTTGTTAAGTGTTTTTACACTCTTTGCTGATGCAAAGAGCCATGTGAGTTAGGGAAAATGGTTAAAAATATTCATCTCTGGTTTGTTCCATGAGGGAAAAATCCATAATTTTACATTTTTACATCTTTTCTTTCACACTTACTCCATCCAAAGGGAGAATGAAAATAAATAAATAACTAAATAAAAAGACTAACAGTGGGGGGCATTCAAATAAAGCAGAATGATTTTTTTTTAATCAAATCCCAAAACTAAAACCAACCTTTTTTTTTTTTTTAAATCAAAACCCAAAACTGAAAAATATTAAAGAATCCCTTTTTGGTTTTTTGAGGGTTTTTTTTTGCCAAAGTACACTATTTGTCTCTGTGTGGCATTCACAATAACTACATGTGTTGCTTTGTGCTGGTAACAGACTCACTTATCAGCCAGCTCATCTGGGTAGACACACCAAGCCTCCCAAAAGGCACCTTTTCAGCAGGTGAAAGACATGACAGTGCAGAGATTATGAGCAGGGTCTAAAAAGAAGGGTAGAAAGTCCACAAGTAAGACTGGATAATGTGTGTAGCTACTCCTTCTGCCAGCATGCATCTGTCTTGTAAATATGGAAATGAACTCTTCAACACTCCAATTTTTATTCTCACATACAGTAAAAAGTAAAAGAAAATCAATTGGCAATCCATAGAGCTGCTAAAAGGGCAGCTGTGAAGAAGGACAGGGTTTGAACAGCTCAGCACCTAAAATAATGAGCATCTTAGACTAATATAACCATCAAGAATGCAGACAGGCTGTTCAGGCTGCAGCTGAGTCCTGTCTGAGGGAAAACAATGAACGTTAAGTTCACTTTTCAGTCCTCTCCACCACTGTTCTGGGTGTTAATAAAGTGTCCTGGAAGGGAAAGCAGTGCCAGGGAAAATTATCACCCTATTGTCCAGCTCAGTATCTGCTGGCCGTCACCTGGCCCAGGCATCTCGAACACCTGGGCATCTCAAACCTCTGACCTCACCAGGAAATCAGTGCCACCCAGAGAGACTCCCAAAGCCACCTGGGGACCAGATTTTCTCTGGTGCTGCCAGAGAGGTCCTCCAATTCCTAAGACATTGTCAGGTGGAGCAATGCCCGGGAACCCTGGACCACTCCAGGTCACCAGCTGCAGCTGTGGCACATTATCCAAGGGCACCTCAATTTTCTCTAAACATACATATGGGACTTACTGGATCAAGTCCAGTGGTTTCCAAGTCCCCTAAAGCAGCATGTGCAGGTTAAGTTGGGTGCCTATGTAAATCAATGCAGAGCTGGAGATTGAGATGTTTCATTTTCACTGTGAGTTAGATTTTCTAAATGTGTATGTAAAGTGCCCTACACACTTTTGATGATACATAGACAATAATTTTAAAGCAAATTAATCTCCTCATCCCACATCAGGTACCTTCTAGTCACCACACAAAATTTCATACTCTGTGTATAAAAAATGTATGGCAACAGCCTTGCCTGCCACATGCCTGCAGAGATAATTAAATGTTGATGCCAGAAAATTTGAAGCTGGAGGTTGGCAAAATTTCTCTATGCCTTTTCATCCATGGCTTTTGAGTTCATGCAAAAGGAAAATGGGAGTTTGGCAATGACAAGTGATTTAAGGGAGTCTGTGGGAACTTTTTTTTCTGTGAGCAGAAAGGGAAGATTTCATTAATTGTTTTATCTGCCAAGGCACTGCACTAACTTATACATAGCCATGAATTTTGCTCAGCGTGTGATATTATACTACACGATTGCTGGTGGGTTTTTTTGTAAAATATGTTTTAGCTAATTGAGTTGCTGTACCAAATCATTCACTTCTCTGTTTTCACCCTCCTTTTTTAATAAACATCACCTGCCATATATTATGTAAAGGCTCTCCCCATCTCACACACCACAAAGCAGAGGTGTAAATCCAAACATGAAGAAACAGAGAAACGAACCAAAGTGAATATAAACATAAACAGGACGCTGTCACAAGCCATGAGCAGAAAATACAGGATGAGTTTTAAAAGTACCGATGGTTAGAAAACGGCCTGTTTCAGGTGTGCGCTTTGGGGCAGAGGTGGGTGATGTGCAGAGGAAGATCACAGCAGAACCAATCCTTTCGCTGGACACCAGCCCCATGGTTTCTGGCCAACATCTTTGTTCACCACCTGCTCTGTCCAGCCTCTTTGGAGAAGACAGTGAAGCAGTATTGTTGGATGCAGCACAGGAACCAGGGGCTACTGTCTACACAAACACAGGGATGTGTTGGCATGATCTTGATATTTATTTGTTTTGCTCTCCCTCCTTGTCCTGATGTTATTAATGTCTTGGTGGATTTCATCAGCTCTCTTGCCAATTGTATTATTGGCATTTCAATTGTTTTCCTCATGTTTTCTCTTCCATGTGCTTTTGGCGACCTCAGCATCATTCCTGGCCTCCCCATGCTTCCTTTTTCAATTGCTGCCACTGCTCTTGGCTTCTCCCTGCAGCTCCCTTCTTCCTTCACTGTGCAGCTGAGAAGGTGTGAGCAGCTTCTAATCCCTCTTTTTCCTCTTTCCTGAACAGTCACAGCTCTCAGACAGGGATGATGCTTTCTCTGCACATCTACTTATTCTACCTGTCTGTGAATAGCCTTTTCTGCTTTACACATAGGAATTGTGGACATGGAATGATATATTTTTGCTGTTCAGGTATCATTAGGGACATGATTTGGCAAGGGATTTACAGGCAAGTCTGTTCTAAATCAGACTGCAAGATTCCACCTTCCTCCTTATCCTTTATCTTGGCTGGTCCATCACTCTCAATGCAGGCAGCTGCTGCATTTCTTTCCTGTCCCTTCAGCTGGGAAGTCTTCTCTGTCCTTCCTTCATGCTTTGGGGCTCCAAGGCTCTCCACTAAGTTCCACAGTCTTTTCTTTCTGAATCATGTGTTTTACATAATATGATGAAATTGCCCAGTGAGAATCTTACCCTGTTCCTCATCATCTCACATCTCTGTTGGTCTAACACATCCATTTCCCTGGCTAAAGCAATCATTATCCTTCAGCAGGGACAATGCTGCAGAGACGCACATCCCCTGCCTATATTCCTGGTGCGTCACTATTGCTATGATGAGTATTGTTCCTTTATCTCATTCTGCTGCCTGGGTAGGTTTTATCTTGAAAAAGTAAATAATTCAGGGCAAGGGCTTCCTTTTTTTTTTGTCCTTGCACAGCATGTAGCACAGTGGGGTTTCAGTCCACAGTCAGAGTCTCAAAGCGTTATTGCTAAGCAAAGTGATAAAAAGATAAATAAACCAAAAGTGGCAGTAGGTGTAAGCTGTCTGGTTTAGTTTGCCTCTTCTGCTCTCACACAGGTGGTCAAAACTGAATGATAGTGCTGTTGCCAGTGAAAAGATTTACAAGCCCTAGTAACTGGCAGCAGGGACAGCAAAATACTGGGTACTGGTGCACTCAGCCACCAGGTGTGGAGTCTCTATATAATAAATTCACACAGATTAAAAAACCCACCGGGTACCTCTCCGATTATTACATTCAACAGTCTGGAGACAGCTGGGTTCATATCATCTCAGAAGTCTTTCTAAGGCTGTAGTCAGTGAAAAAGGCTACCCTTACTTTGACTACAGACTATAATTTACCACAATAAATCTCTTCTGTCAGCACCCTTCTGTGTATTTGCTAGAAATGATGAAAAAACAGAAATAGTGTTTTATGAAATAGAGCAAGGTCATGTTCATTTGACCAAGTTTGAAGTGGAGCTCTTCTCCTTTTTCCTCAAATACTTTTCATTTTCCTGGATTTTGCCTCAACCACTTTTTTTAACCAACCCTCTTTCCCCATTCAATTATACATTTGTAAGAATTTGATTGAGATGTCAGATGATGCAGAAAAAAATATTGCACTGTGCTCAGTCCACTCTCTTTTTCCTGCTCCTGATCAGTGGCTCAAGGGGAAGATAGCAGTCTTTCTTGCTCATCCAGCAGGCTTCAACAGGAGTGCCAGAGGAGTTTGGTGTTAGGAGGCAGAGGGTGACTGGAATCAGATGTCATGACATGTTTCCTTCTTGAAAGGTGGTTGTAGTCAGATGGGGGTTGGTCCCATTCTCCAGGCAACAACTGACAGAAACAGAGGACACAGTCTCAAGCATCAAGGGAAATATAGGTTGGATATTGGGAAGAAGTTTTCTACAGAAAGGGTGATAAAGTTCTGGAATGGTCTGCCCAGGGAGGTGGTGGAGTCACCATCCCTGGATGTGTTTAAAAAAAATTGGATGTGGCACTCAGTGCCATGGTTTAGTTGAGGTGTTAGGGATGGGTTGGACTCGATGATCTTTAAGGTCTCTTCCAACCTAGTCATTCTGTGAATTCTGTGAATTCTGTTGCCTCATGACACCATCCAGGATGAAGTATATGGTGATGTATGGTGGGAAAAAATGTAGGGGGAAAAGAAGTAGGGAAAGGCAGGAGGAAGAATGAAGGTGTCTTTTGATGTCAGTAAATATTTTAAGTAAATATAAGATTGATTTTGCAATCTATCTACATATGAATCCATTGCCGGATGTGGCTTGTTTGGTTTTCATCTGCCAAATCCAACAAATGCTATCATGGTGGAATTTGGCCATACTTCCAGGATTCCAGTAAAGAAATGATGGTCTAACTGTGGGTACTGAAAAACATAACAGCACAGCAATCTTCAGAGTTTATAGAAAGAAACATGAGTAACATTAGAACATTACGAGAAAAAAAGGGGAAAATGCAACCAAGAAGAAAGTGTATAAATATTTATAGAAAGGAAATGTCATCATTAAAGAAAGGAAATGTCATCAGCATAGTGGAGGAATGAAAACTGCAGAAAAATAATGGGTCAATAAATAGAACTCTTGGGAGAAATAAAAAGCCAACTGGATGTTTTCCTAGTCCCTGAATTAGTTAATAACAAACCTGTGGAGGATACATGTGGATACTGAGTCCAAACCAGAGAGTACTGAGATTAATGAAAGACTGCAAAAGAGCTTCTCATGTAGGATAGAGACATAAAGTACCAGGCAAGTATGAGTTAATCCACAGTTAATATTGGAGATTAGGGATCAAACAGTTGGGCCATAAACTGTACATTCTGAGAGAATTATTTATTAATCACGAGTCAGGAGAGTTTTTTGAAAGGCAAATCATATCAGACAGATGTGGGTTTTCTCCACAAAGTACCTTTCTTTTGGAAAGATGAGGTAAAAAATTGAAGCATATTTTCAGTAAACTTCAGATCACACAGATGTGACAGCCAGGGGTGACCTTGGAAAACATGACCTGAAGGATACCCCTGGCTCATGCAGAGGTCAGAGTTCAATGTTATCAGTCCTGATTTTCTCATGGGTAATAAAGAATGAGGAAGCACCAGAAGTTTCAGATAGGTGAATTAAAAAGTAAAAATGTGATAAATTTTTTGGTGGGCTACAGAATTAAATTTCAGATCAAAGTCCAGATTATTTCTACCAAAAAAAATATTCGTAAGTAAGAGGATGCTGGGGTGAAACACAATTTTTTTGCAAGTATTGATAAATTGAAGTACTCTCTCTGTCAAAAAATAGCAACTTTTGGAACCAATGTATTACTGATTTTGATATAAGAATAATGTGCAAAGCATATTTGGAAGTGATACTAAAACAGAGTTGTTAAGAGACATTCAATACTGTATGTCTTAATTAGTACAGTAACATGAGCAACAATAAAAGGCTCTGAGTTACAAATTAACAGCCATCACACCAGTCTTGCTTTTGCTGCCATAAATTGGAAGCATTTCTAATGAAATAATAAAAAACCCCCCACTGATATAAAACACACACGTATGTGTGTATGGCACTTGGTTTTGTATGATTATATAATTAGGGAACATAATATCCCCTCAAGAATATAAAAAGGAAAACTGTAACCTTAATTATGGCATTTTAAAATTCCTTTTTGCAAACTGAATAATTATCTTCTAGTTAGTTTTGTTTAAGGGAAAGTAATGACAGGAGTTAATGAGTTGCAGACAAGAAAACACATACAAAATGGGCCTTTAAGAAAAGCAAGAAGGGACAAGACAAACTGCAGCCCTCTCAGTGATGGTGTATGTTTTAGCAAGAGTTTCTAATTGAGGTTATTTCACTCATCAGAATTAGGACAGCAGCCAAGGGGAAGACAGAATATGTATCTAAATAATTTAAGGAGGATTATTTTACAGAGAGAGCAATCAGGAGGTGACACAGATATGCAGCAGAAATGGAGAGGTCAGACAATGCTGATGTGAGCAAAATCCTGCCATCCACATAGACTTTAACTGATGTATGCTTGAGGTTAGCCAAGAACCCAGAGTACTGCAGGGAGCAAAGAATTTGTCAACCATCACATTTTTCTTGCAGGCTGGCTGTACAGGCCTGTTTGTATTATATCAGTTTCTGGGAATGTTTCTGCCCTTTGGCACACATTTTCCACATTTACAGGCCATAAAAACCAGATAGAGTCATAAGCCATGTAAATGTTGATATAAAAATGGTATTGTTTATAAAAGCAGAAAAGATAATTCAAATTCATACTTTCCAACCAGTTTTGTGATTGAGAAATGCCTTCTCTGTCAGCAAGCTCCCCACATCAGAAAGAGAACATGACAGAAACATTTCAAATGGCAGAAAACTTTCATTAAGGAGACTTCACATTCCACACCTAGTCCAAACACTCTGCCCAGAAAGGCTGGTAAAGTTATATTTCTTCTTACCTGTGTGAAGTCACTGTCAAAAAATTATTGTGCAATCTTGAAAGGCTGAAAAAATAAAAACTATATCAATTTGGATTAACTTTTCTCATGGCTGGTGAAAGAAGGTTCATGGTTTACACAGTCATGAAACTATATGAGAAGCTAATATCCCTCAAAACTCAGGAAAAGGATTTGTGAAATTCCATAATGAAACAGTACTTTTTTATTTTTGGCTTTCATTTAGAGCCCTCCAACCACCCTTAACATGTTATGCATGATGTTATCTCCACTTGAGAGAACCTAAATGTAGGCTAGGAAAGAGTTCACACAGACTGCCTGCAAACCCAGCAAGAGAGTTTGGAACCATGAACTAGTGAGGAGTATCCTTCCCTTGGTTTCCCTGCTGTGGTGTCTGGACAATGCTGCCTCCTGTTAACTCCTTAAGCACACACACACAACACACACCAGGTGCAAACACTGAAAAGAAGGGTCCTCTCTCTCAAAGAATGGCTCATTGAGCCTCTCATTGAGCTTCGCATTGAGACTTCAGCCTTCTTGGCTTCCACCCAGTGCCTGCTTCCAAAGAGCTGGGAGCCCAAATCAATATTGTCTATAGCTTCTCAGCTTGGCAATTGCAAACACAACAAACAGGCACTTTGTGTGCTTCTGCAGAAAGAAACAATCCTGCACCACTGAAGAACATTTCTTCTGCCTTTCATTCTTTGACTCAGTTGAATCCTGGCTTTGTCCCTTATTGCTGTTACAGAAATAACTGAGACAGAAGTGCTGTCTAGCAATCCAAGCAGGAAAACCAAGCTAAGTACAAAATTACCATCATAATCCTAACATAATTTGCTTGGTCAAATCTGAATCCATCTCCCTTCAAAGTCAGAGAGTTTTTGTAGATGGTGAGGAATTAGGCTGGGCAATAAAGATCTCTGTTTACTATCAGTTTGCAAGCTAACTGCATTTAATATTGTTATCTGAAATAAACTACTAAAATCATCAATGATAATGTTCTGGTTGAGCCTAAAAAGAAAGAAGCATGAAGTAGTGAAGGAGGCAACTCATTTATACAGAGCAATCGAGGAAGTTCATAACGTAGGAGCCAGATTGTGTCTATAGGAAGAAAGAACACAGTGATACATAAAAGCTGGACAGCAGGACACTGAAAAGGATGAGGACGATCAGTCTGAACATACAGCTTAACATCCTATGCAACAGTATGGTTATGCAGCTGACATGAGAAAATACCAAGGAGGTGGAGGAATCCTTTGTAAAAGGCCAGTGGAACTCTCACAGAAATACTGTGTCCATTTCAGAGACTCATGGAAATGCATTTGTGTGCAGGAGGGGTTGATGGGCCAGTTTGGTCTCCTGAGGTGTCCATGGGCAAATTCTGGAAGGTCTGTAAAAGAGCACAAAAAGAGTAGGCATATGGAAATTTTTAAAAATCCATTTACTGAATAAAGTTAAAATTGCTTTTCTGGAATGACCTCCTATATAAAAGAGCTTTATATGCTTCTATGGCAACAAAGAGGCTGCAAGAAATCTTAGGAAGCAGTTAGATGGCTAGGAACTCCTGCTGTTAAAAAGACTGGATCTTAGCTCAAAATGGAGCTTTGTAGCTGCAGCTCAAACTGTTGGATGCTGTAGGGTAAGGAGCCCTCCAGGATCAGATTTCTGTTCTTGGTGTAGCTATGTAGGCTATGGTCAAGTCTCTTCTGGGGTTGCTGTTACTCAAAGCAGCATCCCCTTTCTGGAAGTGCAGCCTATTCATGTTCTCCCTACAAGAACCACTTTTTGGCTGTACTAAAGCACACAGTATTTGCAGGCTCCCATTGTAAGAAGTAATTTGTCTTAATGGTGTGTCTTCATTATCCTCCTCAGCTTTCAATAATATTTGTAGATTTGCTTTTAAGATATCCATACAGCCAATGGTTAGACAGCACAGGTCAAAAAAGCCAAGGGTTCCCTACTAAATATAGCCCTAAACTCAACAGCAGGTTTTGGACCTAGTATGTTACTATATCTTTAATATGACTTCTTATTTGGAATAATTGTCAATAAAAAATATATTACAGTATCAAATACCTTAGACAAATATTAATAAATTGTTCCAAACAATTCTGCCACCAAATAAATAGATGTGGTGCCATGATGATATTGAACATTTTGTTTCCCTTAAGCCCAAACTGATTACTGTTAAGTGTAGTTCTTTTCTTTTTTTTTTCCTTGTTGTTAACGAGATTGCACTATTTTGCTCCAGCTCACTGTCTATGTCAGGCTGACATGTCTATAATTACCAATATCTGAATCTTCTTTTTCTCTAGGCAAGCCTTTCTAGCATTCCCATGATTTACCAGCTTTAATAGCCCACACATCTCCTCATCCAGCTCTTTAAAGTTCTTGCTGCATCCAGACCTACTGGTTAAAAACAGCCAGCTTATTAGCTCTACATAATGCCAAGTTACTGTTGGAAGGGAACAGATTTCATCTTCACCCTCTGTGAATTCTTCATGCAGACTTTTCAAAAAAACACTTGGAACAACAAGATATATTGAAACTATTTGACATTTCTACATTAAAAACATGTCTTTGTAGACTAGAATCATTGTTGGGAATTTTTTTTGTATTACCAGACATAGTCAAATCTTTCTTTTATTGCCAATGGCCCTCTTACCTTAGGTTTTTTCTTGGTGTCTTGTCACTTAATTAAGATTTTTTCTGGTTTTCCATCCTTCTAATTTATATTCTTTACTATCTCCTTTCCCTCTGTGTGTGTGTGTGCATTTGTATTCAGCTACATTTGCCTACTTCAAGCCAGTCTGGCTTTTCTTACCAGTGCAACATTTTTTCTCTTGGGAAGCTGTGTGGCTTTGGGGCATGCAGTAAGCAACTGTATAAAAATCCCAATTACATTTCCCATTTTAAGACCACAAGAACAGCAAAAGAGTGCAATCAAAGGCTCTCCAAAGTGACCCTCCAGCAGCGGCCAGCTTGCCTGGAGTACAAACAACAGAGCAGCACAAACACCAGTAGCACCTCCCCGTACCTCCCCTCCAACTCCTCCAGACTCCACATGTCCTCCCAGGCTGACATTGGAGGCCTTTACTGGATCTTTCTTCCCTTCCTTTGCCTGGTTGCTTCTGGAATATATATAGACTTTTAGCAGCCACACAGGCTGCATGGCAGGAAACATCAAAGTGTATGAGAGGGCAGAAGAAGCACCTTTTTTTGTTCACTCTGTCCTTTCATTCAATGCCTCCTTCATTATTGCACTCAGTCATTTCCTTCTCTGCCTCATTTTGAGTTACATTCTGCCACCTTCCCTCCTCAATCAACTTTTTTCCAAGCTGGCAAAATCTAGTCCATTTAATCACTCCATGAATGAAAGTATTTTCACTATATTTGTGACCATTCTTCTTGTCCTGCTCTGAACTTTTCTACTTCTTCTCCAAACTTTTCTACCTCTTCTTTACTCATTTGGAGCTGCAGGGAAACAAAACTACTGTGATGACTTGCATTTCAAATTGTTTCTATAGGACTATTTGGCTTTTAAATGTTTTTTACATCAGGAAACTGGGTTTTTAAACTACTAAGCTTTCTATGTTACTGACTTGGATTTTAGCTTCTGTGAATGTAATAGGGACACTCAAGCCACCATCCCTGCACTCCAGAGCAAGGCAAGTTTCAGCTCTGTGCCCAATGCCCCCTTCTTTCTGAGTTAATGACTCGTTCAGAGCTATATGAGGCTGAATGCAGTCCCCCAGACAGGGAATTGCCAGCTATGGGTTTTGGCAATTCTAAGGAAATTTTGTCCCTGCCTAATAAAAACTAAAACCAGAAAAGGTTCAGGTGGAAGCTGCAAGAATAACCCAAGATGGGACAACCAGGCTTTATACTAGAAGACGAACAAAGCTTAGCGCTTTTAGCTTATTCAAGAGAAGACAAAATGTGACTTGATCCTGACTTACAAACCATTATGAAAGGGATTTCTGGTGGCAGATGAATCTGTAATCTGGTGATATAAAGGCATAATAAGATTCCATGGCTGAAAGCTAAAAGACTAGAAACAAGAAAAAAATGTTAGCAACCAGGGTAATTATCCAAACAGCTTAAAGGGATGTACTGGATTCTGTAACACATAATGTTTTCAAACCATAATTAGCTGTCTTTTTAAAATATGTGCTGTTGCTCAAGCAAAAATTACAGTCTCCATGCAGACTAATCAGAACAGAGGTTTTAAGCCTGCATTAAGCTACAGGTCAACCTAGATGGTCTTAATTACCCCCTTGGCCTCAAGATCTATGAATCTAGAAAAGTGGAGATAATGGCATGTGTTTAACTATCTTTGTTTTGAACGAGAAAAACTGAGAGAATCATGCACAGTAAATAATTCATTCTACATATTTAGGCCAATTTTTTGCTCATAACATATCTAGGGACAGATCATTAACTCTTAAATCTATTTCTCAAATGTGATAGACAGCTATCTTGCCCAATATTTGACTTAGAGCTTGTAAGCTGCACTGCCTAATTGGTTAGCTAATAGAAAATGGGCCAGTTCACCTCTGATTGATTAACATGAAGGCAAAGCAGACATGCATATTTAAACATTTCAAATTCAGTTTGGGTGCCCATGTATAGGAACATTATTTTGAAATCCTTTTCTTTTAATCAAGCTCCACCATGTTTCCTCATGGTGACTGAGGAGTAGGCAGAAAAAAATGTGTAAGCACCACTTAAAGCAGATTCAATTATTTTAAATGTAAAGGTCTAATCAATCCACAGTCACAACACTGTGTTGCTCATCACTCATACAGGTCTAGGCCTAAAGATGCATTTTGTTTTGAAAATTAACAAAGTTCCTAGCCCCTTGCTTATACAATAGGTATGCAGTGAGCTAGGGGCTAATGTAATCAAAACAGCAAACACTGAAGATATCAGGTATAAAAAAAAATGCCTTTACATAATGCAGGTTGATATTCAGGGGAGGCAATATAGCATACAGGGGGAGAAAATAGGAGCAGGGGAAACTCACTTGGTTTTCAGTTAAATACTACAAAAACCAAGACTAGTGTGTTAACATAGGGTAACCACAAAGAGAAACATCTGTTAAAGAAAAACATCTATTTCAAAGCAGATCCTCTTTTGCTAATGAAACCCATTTAAATTATTTTAGGACTGTGCAAAGATATCCCTGGTGGTGTTGAGGTGCATCTGAGAGTGGTCCAATGTAGAAAGAGGAGGGCTTCTCCAGGACTGGGGAACCATCAAGTCATGCCTGTGATGCTGGACCCCAAAGGGAAGGCACAGCAAAAGCAAAGATCTAGCTGTTTTTTTAGGAACATGAAACAAACAAGGCACCTATTGAACAAAGTTTTACTACCAAGCTCTAGCAACCTGTGCTTGTTACCCATCTGCCTCCCCATCCAGCATACACACCATCCAGCATACTCCCCACACAGGGCTCATCCTGCAGCCAGGACCCCTCTGCATCAGCTCCCAGGCAGTGAGGCTAGGCCATGGCAGTGGCAGGGATGCTCCATCCTCACCAAATTCCGAGGGCCTGCTAGCAACCTGGACCATCAAAATGTGAGTAAAAGCTTGGTCCCCCTTCAAGTGCCAAGTCCTTGTTGTCTCAGGCACATGCACCGCCCTGCCAGGAGCTGCAATCGTGATGTGCACAGACACAGCTGAGGTCATGAAAGCACAAGGGGGTACCCAGACTGCCAGCAAGCTTTTACAGCCCACAGTTAAGTCTGTGCTTCTGCAGCATCAGACTTTGCAGGCCACCCTGGAGTACCAGCAGTCTGGGTAGTGCAGCATGTGCAGTCTTCCAGCAGCAGTGTGGAGATATTCCTCACAGGAACCGAATGCCTGCAGATGATTACAGCAGCTCAGTCAAGGGCGATTAACAGCTGTTTAGCCTGCAGTGAGCTTGTGAAATGAGCACAGTTTATATTACACAGAGACTTCAGGGAGCAGTGGGGAAACCTGTGACACGCAGGAGGGATTAACAGCCCGTGTCAGGGACCATTTCATTTTTCACCTGTTAGATGGCTTTCCTATTACGTCTCCAGCCTGATGTGGAAATTATGTTTGTTCTATGCCTTCAGTTCAATGCCAAACTGGAGGAAATATATGGCTGCCCTAATTTCATAATTCCCCACTTTCCTAATTCCTAATTCTCCCACTTTCTGATGGGAGATGTAATATCAGTTACCAAACTGCTCACTTCTGCCAGCTCCTGGGGGAAGTGGTACCCCCTGATACCTGGTAAAAAATGTGATGGTTTGGACCAGACTAATCTCTGCTCTGTTGATATCAAGAGCTGTAAGAGCATCAGTGCTCCTGGAGTCACACTGTGGTACACAAACAAGAAATAATTCAAATTTCCCTTTTTGCAACCCATGAAAACAAACTTCTGAGTCATAAAACCTTTGAGATAAGTGAGAAATACACATGTAGGGCAATGTTCAGCCAGCTAAGCACACCTCCTGCTGTCCTGTCTTGCAGTCAGGCAGGCTGCCTTCTCATCTCTCCAGTCACAGTGGCACACAGGCTACATAGCTACTTCCTGGTGTTTGGGACATACAACGTCCAGGTGTCTGACCCATCACTGTTGGAGCCTGTCCTTGCAGAAGGAGGCTGCTTTTACACCTGCTGAAAGCCACTGATGCCAGCAAAATCCTTCCTGTTGTCTCCAGTGACAGCATGAGGGCAGGCACAGACCCTGACAAAAGGTCTGTCCGTCCTTGCCCAGCAAGAAGAGCACTTACTGGCACGTTTGCAGCCTGTTTACAGCCCATGCAATCTTGCAGCACTGGCAGTAAATGCACAGGCTGTCAGGTCATACTTTAACTTATTGCAGTCTGAGCAGCCAGGACAAGAACTGCCTCCACAGCATGCTCCCTGCAGGCAAAGCTGCTCTTCTGCTTCCTTCTGGGTTTGTTGTTTGAGTTAAGTGGCAGCTGGGTTGACCCCAGCTCTGGATGATGAGCCACAAATAAAGTTATTTCTTTGACAAAAATAATGCCCAGGGCTTATTCTGCCTTCACCAGTGGTGGAACAGTGTTAATTTTTTCAGAATTGGTTCAATCCTAGACATGACCCGGACAATCATATGTAATGCTGCCTCTAAGGAAACAGTCTCATTTTTTCCCAGTTGTGATCCAACCCCACAGCAGGCTGCAGGTGTCGAAGGATTTTTGCGATGGGGAAAGGGGACTGGGTGCCTTCATCCAAAGACTTGGACAGGGGGTGGCTATGGCAGGCAGAAATTTAGATCCATGTCTAGTTGAGGTCCACTGCAGAAACTCCTTCCTTCCAGTTCTCCCTTCACCTTCCTGAAGCTAACACAGATGGTCTAACAGGCCAAAAATGGGCCCTGGAAAAAGGCCATCTCTCCCTTTCTTGCTCTCCCTCCCTTCCTCCTTCATTTTCTTCCCTGGTGCTGACTCAGACCTTCAAAGCCTGCCTGCATCTTTCTATACCACAAGGCTAGAGAGAGCTGGCAGTGAGAAAATTCATGAAAGTTCATGGCTTCATTTTAGAGATTTTGAAGGGTTGTTGCACATCAGTGGGCTTACAGAAATGCTCAGGTATATCTCACTTGGGATCTGTTTATCTACAAAAACAAGCATGCTATTCCCACCAGCTGCTGTGTGAAGGCCGAGGAAATGGAAGATAGGAATGCAATACCTGTTCTTTGATTAGTGTGGTTTGTACATCAAGGTTTTATTAGGTTTTACTGCCCTACTGACTGCTGCCTGCAACTGCCTCACACTTGCCTCTTCTCTAACAGCCCCTCTGCTCACTCTGCTTTCCTTCCTGCTGTCTTTGAGTGAACCTCTTTATTGCCAGCTCCAGTGAGATGATAAAATTTGGCATCTGTTGCTGGAAGTTTCAGGTTTATTAGATCTGTTAAAAATAATCTTTAACTCCGTAATGTGCACAGGGCTGGGTAATGATGGGGAAGCAGAAGGGGCAGCCCCAGTGTCCCTGTGCATGCACTGGGTCAGTACTGGGGGCAATTACCATGGGGTGAGCAGAAGGAGGGGTTGGGAGGTGATTTACAGGCTGGTGAGGTGATTTACAGGCTGGCTGTATGCACACATCTCTCCACCTACCTGTCCATGCGTACTTGCCATGTCTACGGATACATGTTCCAGATATGCATATTCATCTCAGAGACTTTCATGCCTTACTCAATGCCCATGCCTTCTTTTAAGTGCTTTTATTCCACGTATTGCCAAAGCCTTTGAAGGCCAAGGTCAGGACTAGGTCATCTCTGTGATCTTTTCCCTTTCTTCTAACCCCAAGCAGTTCTTTGTCCACTGTTTGTGAACTCTGGGTACTTCATGAGGTTTCATGCCTTCTCCTGCTAGTCTTGAGCTGTTTTTCCTGTGTGCCTGCATTTAGGCTTCTGCCCTTGGCACTCCTCCACAGGGGTCTGCCTCACCTCAAAGAATGTACAGGATTTCACCTCCAAAATTAGTTAAATGCTAAAATAAATACCTCCAACTTCAGCCTGTTGAGATCTTGGTTCTTTCTTTCCCCAGGCCCATACAAAAAGGTGTGCATAGAGAAGGTCTCTAATGTGGGAAATAAACAATTTTTCTTCTTCCATTGCCCTCCAGCAATTAAAACCTGGAAGAAGTGGGATATTTCTGGCATGTTTCTCTCCAGTGTGCCCAGATATGTGCTATGGAACTGAAAAGCTGCATTAAACTTTTCACACCAGGAAAAACATGTGTTCCAAAATGTCCTGAGAATGTGGAAAGGAGAGATAATCACAGAAAGTGCTTTAAACTTTACACAGAGTGGTCAATGTTGGCGATTTGCATAATAACCCTGGGAAATAAGCTATTATGCTTCATGACAGCAGCAATAATTACATACTTGAGCTGGTCATTACAAGAGTTAACCACTGATTAATTAGTCTGTTTATATTAAAAATCAAGCTTGGCTTCAGTAACTAATAAATTGCCTGTGTACAGCTGTTACCAAAACGATCTCTTGTTAGAAAATTGATTAGGTAATTTTTAAATTGTTTTAATTAAATTTCAGTAATTAGACTCCCCCAACTTATTTCCCTCTTTTTATGGAATGGGGAAGAAATAAACAGGCACTGAGTATGTAGAGGTGATATGAGGCAACAAAAGTATGATTGGAAACCTATAGGAAAACAAATATCTATTGCAATCCTCTTGTCCTGCTAAAGGCTTGTAGGAATCTAGAGAAAATTAGATTTTAATTTTATTTTATTTACTTTGCCTTATGGAGGCTTGGTGCCTACTTCAGTCCACTTGGTGAATCCATAATAGGGACAGAAATGCTCAAACCAGTAAATCTTTCTGTGCTCACTCCATTTATTATGCAAGATATTAGCCAGCCAAGCGATGCTACAGGGGACAGTTTACAGCTTAATCATAAAGTCTCACATCATAAAGTCTCACAGCTTCACAGTGCCAGGTCCTCTCTGGAAAGTTGCTGTTTGTCTTTTTCTGCTTTCCCCTAAGGGGGCCTTACCCTGTGCCCACCCTGAGCTTAGCAGGAGGCAGGGGCAGGGGATAACTGTGCTCGTGAAAGGGGACCAACACCCACGGAGGCAGCAAGAAGGCTATCTTCCCTGAACCAAGCTCTTAAAATTGCAAGTGTGGCAGATTCAACAAAGCTTGGCAGGAAAGAGAAAGAGAAGTTCTTTTGTTCCTGGAAATTCAGTTATAGGGGGTTGCTGTAAAAGCCCTCCTTAATATGTTGCCGCTCTGTGCATTATCAGTCATTACTGTGCAGCCTGCTCTTAAAGAGGGCTCTTGAGCTTCCATTGCACGGGGCTTCTGCATTGTCTCCCCTACCCATAAGGTCGCTTTGCTAATGACTTCATTGATCCATACCTCTGCACGGTTCAATATGCTATTTTCTGCCACACTATGGTGGTGTGGAGCTTAGCTTTGCAACAGATACATGAAGGCATGACACTAAGTTTTGCTGAAATACAGCTGTTTGACAGCATCCTGGCTAAGATTCAGCCTTTAACATATTTGCAGACTTAAGTTCTAGAAAGGCAGTAAAGGAATAAAGACAGAAAATCAGAAAAACGGGAATAATCACATTCTGTTATCGTCCAAAGCATTAACTACCTGTACCACACCTAAAATACAGACATATATATATACACACACACATATACTTCCCTTGCCCAGTATGAAAACAAAACCACCTAAACCATAAATTCACATCAAAAGTTTCTTCCCTTACAAAACATTAAATTACATTCACTTTATATCCATAATCCACCTGTGTGGCTCTGCTAATAACACTTCTTAGAGCCATTTTTCCTTCCTCTTAAGAAAATGTGATTGCTTTTTAATTGAGAAACAGTCTCATTGGGGAATGGCAAACCCAGAGTTATATCCCCTGGAGATTTCAAAGCATGCAATAAAATCCCTAGCAGTGAGCAGTGTAAATGTGGATCTACTTAATCTCTGTTAATCCCTGGGTTTTTGAGCACACTGGTGTTACAACATTTGCACCTCCCAGCTGAGGCGCCCTTGAGTATACAAATGTGAATGCATCAGAAAAAAAGTATGGATGGGTTCAGAGCGAGAAAGGAGAAGGACACTCCAGGAGAAAAGATGAAGGATGCCTGTGCACAGGTGTTTTCTCTCTTTCAAGGGGAAAATCTCCACTTGTCCTTTTCAGCCACTCATTGGGAATCACTGGTAAGTGACTCCTGCTCTTTATTTTCCCCTCAGTGATTAGTCCTGGTGAGAAGCCCCTGATTTTCATGATCCCATGTCTGAGAAGACAATTTTTTTTCTATTGGACACAGACCTTGCCTCATGGTCTGGACTGCCAAGGAGCTGGAGTGTGATGGACTGGTGATGAATTTGATGCAATGTCCCATCAGTAACCTTGCTGTGGCTGTTTTCATCTTGTGTTAGTTGGCACCTACCTCTTGTTGGGCTTTCAGCACAACTTCCCCATCATGTTCAGCACATCCTCACCTAGCAGCAGTCTGACTGCCAAGCCCCTGACTTGAAGGAAGAACACTCACTGGAAATGCTCCCTTCCAGCAGAAGAGAAGAGATAGGAAAGGTGGGAGGAGGTCCCCGCTGAGATCTGTGACAGCATCAACAGACTCACAGAGCTGCTACCATGGCCAGCCAAGCCCCTTATAGAACACCCAGAGCCAGTGTCCCTGCTCCCCCACAGATACTTTTGCCCTCCCTCAGGCTCCTAGTTATCCTTCTCTACACAGCACCATGGGTAATCCATCTCCCATTTCTCCTTCATTATTAGGCTGCCTTGCAAATGCTTGTTCTTATAGATCCCATTTTCCAGACCCTTTCTAACACCCCTGCCTCCAGGCAGCCTATTAAACCTCACACAGAAGCTGTCTAGACAAATTCAGAAAAACTTGGAAAGCACTTGGATGGTACTACAAGAGGCTAGGCAGGAAAGTTAATCAGGAAATTGCTGTCCATTTCCTCCACAGTACAGTTTGAATAGTGGATTGTAAAAAAGGCATGAGATGCACTCCGAATAATGAAGAGAAATGATGAAAAGTATGAAATGGCTGATCATGAGATCACAATTTATTTTGGATGGTGAATGTAGGAGAGGTTCCCAGGCAAAAATTAGTATGCAGTATGTAGGTACAAGATGAAAGATGGTATCATAACACATATGAAAATGGGAATCAAATTAATATTGCCCAGACAATCCTAAGTCTAACCATTCTTATATTCCAAGAGCTTAATTTTGCTGTTTAGAAATCCTCTCACATTCAGAGGATCAAGGTCTTATTTTGTTAATCTCTTGTATGGAAATGCTCCCAATGTGGAAAAGAAATTCAGTGACCAATAAAATAGATAAAATAGCATTCTATGTTTTTGTCATTTCATTGACATTTGACTTGTCTGTATATTGAAGTGTGGGGTTTCGGCCACTTTTTTACTTAAGAGCTTTGCTGAGCAAGAAAAAAAATCCCAGGAAAAGCCTAGTCACATAAAAAATGTTCTTTGCTTTTGGTATATTCAGAATTTTTCCTGAGTAAAGTTCACCGAACACTCACATGAATAAAGTAATTTTTTTGTTTAATTGGATTGAACTTGGAGAGGGAAGAAACCAAATAAATCTGTAAGTGAGGGCAGGGAAGGATGGGGAAAATTCTTCAAAGTAAAATGAGAAATGGTAACACTCTCATAGAAATTTCCTATGGCAGAGTATTATTTTTGATGCTGGGGTTTTTTTTCCAGACTCACAGACTTAAAGGCAGAAGGTTGCCTATCTCATTCATAACACAGGTCATAGGACTTCATCCAGCTGGTCCTGCTTAGGACATATCTGAAAGTGCTGAAATTTTCACAGGCAGACTCTGCTCCAGCTGAGTGGTGGGATGAGGAGGATCCTGGGAGAGGCTACAAGATTTCTGTACTATCCCACCAGCTTGGATCCATTTGGTGTCACCATGAGAGGTTTCTTACTTGATTTATTCATCAGCAGTGAATTCAGCACAGACAAAATCCTTTTTGGGTTTGGAGGCTCTAGGAACTAACTGAAGACTTAGAGTGTCCCATTTGGAGTACCTCATAGCATGAAGCTGGACAAACTTCAATCCTTTGCTGCTTCTTTAAAATTAGAGACCCCATCCCAGCTGAAGGGAGCCTAACTACCAGGATCATGCCTTCAGGATAGGTTTGACAGGGGTGGCTCAGATATAGCTTGGGATAAAACAGCAGTGGTTCAGACTGCCATAAGCACTACAGAGTTCCAGGCACAATTTTACACGGCCTCCTGGGCTTTGAGCTGCCTTGAGTTTACTGCTAGTAGTTTACAAATTAGCTGCATCAAGACTAGATCCATTCTGTTTATGATGGCTGCAATTGCAGCTCAGTAGCTTTAGCAGCTTGATCCCTTTTGCTCTTTTAGGTCAGCAATGAGAAGGATAAATTTTCTGCTCTGAGCAGTCTTTCTGCACGATGTCCCACAGCTCAACCTCATCCAGACACACGAAGGAGGGCTGGAGAATGGCTGCCCGGTGTCTACGTGGTAAGCACATCAACACTCACATATTTTTGTGTGCCAATTCATTTCAGGGCTATTGACTTCTGCAGGGATTTAACTTCAGGGTCAACATGAAAGTTAGATGAAAGAAACATTCACTTTGGTGAGCTCCTTTGTAGGGCTGGGAAAGGAGACAAGACTCTTTAATGATAGCAATTATCCTGAGGTGTTGGCAAACCCTGTCAGTCAGCAGGAAGCTTTTAGTGAAAAACGAAGCAGGAGAGTGAGTGTGATGGTGATACTTGAGTGCTCTGCACCTTTTAGTTACTACCTGTGAACGAGCTTAGGTAGGTCTTGCAGACTGGTGTCCTCAT
This sequence comes from Vidua macroura, assembly GCF_024509145.1. Taxonomy (NCBI): domain Eukaryota; kingdom Metazoa; phylum Chordata; class Aves; order Passeriformes; family Viduidae; genus Vidua; species Vidua macroura. The sequence goes on along the minus strand of NC_071573.1, from coordinate 43,220,104 downwards.
TACCAGATCAGAAACTGCCAGTGTGCATGTCATGTTGGTAATCCCAGGGGAGAAATCAGACACTGAGCTGGAATGAAAACCACTCACCTTTGCAAGGATACATCCACCAGAGCAGGATGGAAACATATCAACAGTGTGCCGTGATTTGACACAGCAAGCACATCTACTACCCAGGCTGGGCACAAACTGTGGTTGGAGAGGGAGTCAGGATGCAGAGTTGTTAATCCAGCACATCTCAAAAGCACTATAAAAATAGGAGATATCTTATTTACAAATGAGATCTTATTTTTAGCACTGGGGAGAAAGGAAGTGCAGAAGGCTGCGACACTGCTGTTCACACTTGTTCATTTATCCAGGCTTCCTCAGAGAGACCAGCAGCTAGCACAGGCTACTAGAGGAGGCTTGCAGTAGGAGAGCCAGTTTACACAATTTGCTTAGGAAAGAAGACCTTTTGTAGCAGTCAGAGAGCACAAAACTTGTTGTTCTCCACTACGGGGTGAGCTGTCTCAGGCAAATGCTACCTATTGAACAAGGAGATGAAAAGGACCAGATGGAAAGACAAATTTCCTTTTCTAGGATCCAAGAGAGTGGGCTGATGCTGTTGCAAGTGGAGATGAAGGCTGAGTTGGAGAGTGAGGATCTGGCTGCAGATCTAAAATTTGTTGGGTGGAGGGGGAGAGATGTGCTGGCCCAAATGTTCACACAGAAACTGTAGGATGAAGAAAGCTAAAGGTACTTTTAAATGTGGTTCTGACCTTCAGCACAGTAACACCTGCCTTCCATCTGTGTCCTTAAGTCAAGATGTTCGTGCCTTAAAAAATCACAGATGAGAACACCCCACCCTACATTACAGTGAGAGGGTGGTATTCACTTATTGACCATGGCAGTCCAGCTGTCAGAACATCTCCCTGGCAGCACTCAGGCCCATCCTCCCTTACTGGGTCCATCCCCCAGATGAGGACAGTCACAGCTCACAGATATATCAGCCTTCTCTTTGCCTGTGATGTGCCACTCCTCTCTGTCCCCATTTTCTCCTTTACTCCAGATCTTCCAACCTTGTCTATTACCCTGGACCCTCTCCAACACTGACTGTTCCTTGCCTCTGCACCTTCCTGGCATGACTGCACCCTTGAAATCTTTCCTCAACAACTCCCGTGTCCCCACAGGGTCATTCCAATCACATCTCTGCAGCTGGGAAGCTTTTCACTCCACGCTTTCGATGATTGGCAGTGTTTCCGTGCTGCCCATTGTCCACCACTGACACAGGCTGGAGTGCTCCCCTCCCTCTCTCCCGAGATAGCCACACTTCAGAGACAGCTGCATGGCTTTTTATAGATGGGACTTAATGCCACTTGACAGACCACAGCACTATTTTTGTGCCAAGTTAGCACAGCTTTAGTGTTCTGTGCGTGCTTCGCCCAAGACTAGTTGTTGAAATATAAATACCACTCAACCAAAGTTATTTAGAACTTCAGTTGGATCGACCTGATCCGAGCCAATTATTTTCCCTGACAGAATTAATTAGACTGCATATAAAGTGAGTGAGATGTGAAAGACAGGTCTGCAGAATTACTTATTCCATTAACAGTTGGTTTGGAAAAAAAGAGGCTCTGTCCTTGACTTGGCTGTGCCACAGCCTCACCAAGAAGAAGGAAATCAGAGTTTTCACATGGGAAGCTGCTCTGCTGGCAAACACAGTTCACTTGGTGTTAGTTTGCATCAACAAGCTCCCTGCTCTCTTATATTCATGAAGATAAGGTCTGGCTGTGTAAATGCAGTTGCAGAATCCAAACTCCCTCCCTGCTCAAAACAACTGTTGCTCAGACCTCTGTGGAACTAATTTATTGCCAGAGAGAGTGAAATGTAAATACTTGCAGCAGGTACGCGAGCAGTCGTTTCTTCACTGAGTATTACTTGGAGAAGAGCCAATCGGTGCCTGTACACAGAGCTAGAGGGAGCAGCTTTTCAAGCATGAGAGAAAAGTAGGACTGGCTTCAAAAGCAATGATTATTTTATGGGAATTACTCCAGAAAGGTGGGGAGGGACTGAGAAACTCATTTTTTCAAGATCGAAAAACACACTCAAGTTTCCTTGGGACTCATTCCGCCTACAGAGCTCAAAAAAAAAAAAAAAAAAAAAAAAAAAAGAGCAGCTCTGCAGCTCCAGTTTTATGTGAGTAGTGGGGTTTGGGGTAGTAGTAGTAGTTTGTGCCAGTAACTTAGCACAGACAAAGTCTACTTTTCTTTTAAACACAGACCATGAGGGAAAAGATGCAATTGAGACATAAGGCTGGGGCCAGTTTCCCATCCTCTGCACAGGGAGAGGTGTTCACACCATCCCACTCAGCCTCCCTGTGCCCATGTCATGGCTGCTCCAGTAACAGAGGCCTGGTTGCACCAGGGCCTTTAGGGATTGGGGAACCATCCCCAGCCCCAGAAACCTACATTTTACATCTCACAGCCAGTGAACTCTGGCTCTCTGCATCTGCCATCCTCTCTGACAAAATGCACCAGGGCTTTTCCTGTGTAAATCACTGTCCCTGATGTTACAACCAAGGGATTCTCTCTTGTGGCAGATGAGTCACTTGCATCCTGTTCTTTTCTAAGGCCAGCTTCTTTTCAAACTCAGAGCCTAGGTGTCCAGCCTTATGGGGAGGGAGGCTGGGACACCAGGGAAGACACCACCTTGTCCCTGCAAACAGCTTCACCTCTTCCTCCACTGGGTCTTCAGGTCTAACTCCTCAAGAGTGGGTTAATATGGAAAAAAGAATGACCTACAGAACACCTAATAGTTGTAAAACATATTGCACATAAACTGCAACACCATCACCCAGACTTCAGGGCAGACCCCTCCACAGCGACAGGATTGCCCCTGCCACCTCTGCCGGGTCAGACAGAGCTTAGGACTCCGCTGTGATACAGCAGAAATTAAAGGTATTAGTTCCTATTTTGTGGGGTTATTTTAAGCACCATTATCCTGTTTCTTGAAATACATTAATGCTTTGCTGTTAACTGTGCTTTGGAGAGAAGGAATGGACTATATAGTCTCCCAAAATCTCTACCCAGTTCCATAGCCTGGCTTGAGAAAGAGATCAGAGCAATCTTGAGAGGTGCTTAACTCCATTTCATACACCCTTTTACCTGCTCTGGGAGGCTTTCAGTGAAGGTAATTCTGCAATATCCTTCTCCTCCCCATGTTCAAGGTTTACAGCTCTCCTACAGGCTGTAGGAAATTACAGGAGATTACACCTTTACAGGCCAATTATTTATCATCCTGCCAGCAGGAGACAAGCAGGAAAGTAAAAAAAAGCTCTCTGTGTATTGAAAGCTTTGTTATTGCCTTCAGTTATCTACTTTCTAGACAAAACCAAAACCACTTATCTTGTGCCTTCTAAAACTTTTCCTTTTTTCTCTGCTTTGCCCAGATTGTCTCTGACATGATATCCAAATCTGGCCACATTACACCAGGTGGGATCTCAGCAGCGCTGGGTGAAGTGGCATAAGTAGCTCTCACACTCTCTGCCTGCTAACACCTCCTACTCAAAGATTCACCTTTCTCAAAACATCAACATACTATTGGCTTGCTCAGTTTGCAGTAAGCCAAAACCCCAGCTCTGGTTCTTCTGTACTGCTTTCTCAGCATTTATTGTGCAATCTGTTTTTATGCATTTGATTTCAATGTGTAATACTTCCAAATTTCTCAAAATAATTCCATCTCACTGGGTCCAGACCATTCCTCCAGCTCATTGAGATCAGTCTTTTTCTTTTTATGCCCTTCAATCTCATTATAGCTCCTTCCTAGCTGGGTGTCTGCTGCACATGAAGTCTCTTCCATCATCCACCATGATAATGAAGACAGTGAACAGAAATAGTCCCAAGAAAAAAATTCCCCTGCAGAATCCAACTTGAAATGCCTTCTCATTTTGACAAGAGACTATTGCAAACCAGTCAGTACAGTTTTTTCAAGCACTTCAACGAGACTTCATGGCAATTTCTTTTCTAATGAAGATGCACACAAAAAAAGCATTGAATACTTCAAACACCTCTTTATCATGCTTTATTTGTTCTCTGTGTCCATTAAGTAATGGAGCTACAACTCCCTTTGCCTCACTCCTGCTTCTCACACAGTTATGAGAATTGTTTTTGTTGTTTTTTTGCCTTGTTTTTACTATTTGCAAGACTCCTTTTTTTTTTTTTAATTTTAAGTAACGACACACTCCTGATGCAGCTATAAAGGTTTTACTGTAGATTCTATTGCTTGTCTACACTGCTTCACTTGTAATATAGCCATCAGCTTTCTGCACTTCTTCACTTAGAATTTCTTCCTGAGACTGTGCCTAACTGCTCTCTGAATTTGCTGAAATCTGCTTTTTTTATTTTAAGACCAGATTTTCATTCTGTCACACTTAGACCCTGATTTGTTCTTTGTCCTCAGTTTTAGTGGAAGATGAAACAAGACACAGAAAATGTCCAATTGTAATTTCTTATATTGCCCCTCTCCAGGGAAGAGATGGATGGACAGGATAATCTGCTCTCTCTCCTGTGCTTAATCTGTAGCTAAAGGACTTTGACTAACTGAGTTGTAAACCTAGTAGGTTTTGTGAGCACACCAAAGAAAAGGGGGAGGGAGGGGAAATCCTGTTAATCAGGGCAAGGGCAGCTTAATTGACATATGAGAGAGTTATATTTTAATTTGTTCTTTGAGAGATGGACATGACTAGCCACAATCTGGGATTACTGGATAACTCAAGCAGCTGTCAGAATGGACAGAACATCATTTACAACATCCAAATCAACTATCAAGGGAAAGAAATTTGGAATTAATCTAGTAGGATCAGAAATCATCCAGAGACTTCAACAATAGATGTGAAACACTTATTCTAACATAGCATTAAAATTAGAAATTAAAATCACTAAGGAAGTCAGGAAATTTGCTGAGCATGTACCCTTGGCTCACTTTGCATAGCAGTGCCCTTAGAGGAGGAGGCACAGAGTTTTTGGTGCCTGTTAACATATCACTGTCACTGTGATGGATGAGAGAAGCTTTTGGTGTGGGAATTCAGGGGAATAAGGAAAGTGTTGACTTTTTCATTTTCTTAATGAATAAGGGTTAAATACTGCAAAAAGAGGTTTAGAAATATTTCAAAACCTAATTTTACTATTTTATCAGTTTATAGAGGAAGAATCACATATGTGACTTTCTCAGGAACACTGGCAATGAGCCACATCACAAAAATACTTATTTGCACATACATCAAGAAGAGACCAAGTGCGTTTATGATACATTTATTAATTCCTGCTAGACACTACAGCCACTGCTTGAGTGAGGATCACAAGCCTTACCCTGAAAGCTATTGAGTAACATCAGTAAAATTCAGAAAGAAATGTAGATGGCCAGTGACTTAACTCTGTTACCTGGAAATTTGCACAACCACTTATGCATCTTTATAAACATCGTCTTTCTCCCTATCTCTAGCACCAAGTTTTTTTCAGATAAGGGTCTCAAATATCTGAGCAGAGAAAGGTTGTTTCACTTTGGAGTGAAAATAAGTGGAAATGTGGTCTCCTTCCAGATCTGGAAATGCTTCTTCAGTGGTGACAGAGCACCTTTAGTAAATCCCTCAGCTGAGCTACAAAAAGGTTGGTTGGGGTTTTTCAAATCAGGTGTACTAATTTGGAGTAAGGAGTAACCTAGCTTTCTGAGGTAATTGCTTTTCTGTTCTCTTTCTCTATCTCTTTTTCAGAGGCCAGGTTTGCAAGCAGCTTGACCTGTTTCGCATTTTCATGCCAAATTGCTCCTTCACTTCATCCTCTCCTCCAGGCAGAAAGAGGAGTATGTGGAGGAGACTGTCAGGCTGATGTTTCCTGACAGCCCTACAAAGCATTACTGCTTTCTAAGGAAAATGAAGGCCAGCCAGACTGCCTTGCAAACAAAAGCCCTGCCGCAGGAGGCTGCCCACCCAAAGGATGGGGCAGAGAAGAACTGGATCCAGCAGCCACTTCCCTGGAATGCACAGGCTTAACCAGAGCGGCACTGGAGGGAGGGAGCTGCAAAAGCTTTGGCAAGCCCCAAAACATTCAGTCTGGCTGCGGTACAGTGGCACCATGCCACTTCTTCAGCCCAGCTCCGCAGGCCTGCCCGGACACAGACGGCAAGAGTATGGAAGGATGTGCTGCTCAGGGCTGGTCTGAGCCTGTCCTTGGCTCTACTGACAGCTGGAGCGCATTTGGTCACCCAGTCCTGCTAAACTGACTGCCAGCCACGCTCAGCCACCATTAGTTTATAAGAGAGACAAGGCCACCTAGACCGTGAATGCACACCATGAGCTGCAGCTCTGTATTTATGTGACATTGACAGTGGGTCACTCTGAGGGCATGGACCCCTAGGGAAGATGTCAACCCTAAGATCAGAAGTGAAGTTACAGTCATGTGTGTGCTTGCAGGCTCTGCTGAGTGTGAGGAACTAACCTCACTTTCCTTTTGCCGCAGAGTAAGGGCATGAATGTGAATTATCGCTCTAAACTAGCTGACAAGCTTCAGGTTGGCTCTCCAGCTTGTTCCTGCTAGGATGCTTATTTGCCCTTATCCTCTGGGTCCTTGGGTTTGATGCTTGCTCCTCTTGTAGAGTAATTTTGGGCATTTTGGTATATGATTCCAAGAAAGAATAATAGCATTTTACATGTGTAAATGAGTATAAAGTGCACCAGGGAAGAGAGAATTAGACCCTTATCTTTTGAAAGAATATAAAAAAAACAGGGGAAAATTTGGACTTGAGCCAAAGGATATTTCCTCATTTTGAATCTAAAATGCTAAGAGAATTGTATTAAAAAGGATAATTATGGAAGAAAAAAGCTTTAGCTAAGGTTGTGTTGCTAAATATTCAAAATCACCTTCTGCACAAAATCTTACCCCTTCAAAAATCCTCTGAAATTAAGATAATGTATTCATTAGAGTACTCAAAAGATTTCCATTTCAATTTATTGTCAAGGTTGAGAGGTTCTGAATAGGACTCCTCAGGAAAAGGGCAAGTTCTCTATTGAAAAGATAGGACTTTACTGCCTGTAAGTCATTTTCAAACACTGACTAATTTAGCCACAGAGTAACACGGTGGCATTGTGTTATTTAGGATAGCTGTGATTCCCCTTGCAATTCCCATTTCATAGTGGGAAGCTGAGGAACAGCTGTTGAACACTTTCTTCAAAGCAACAATCAATGGCAAGGCAAGTCTTGGAGAGGATTCCTAGACTCCAACTATGAGCATGATATGAATACTTCACACAGGTTATCAGAAGCTTTCCTAAATGCCTTCCATGCAGTCAGAATAATCCTAATTCTGCCTTCTGGCAGTGAAAGGGTGAGTAACTCTCTCAGGGGGAGGAAGAACAGTTTCTTCATGTATGACTCATATGGACCATTTCGATCCAAATGGGTTTTTTTTTGGGGGGGGGGGAGGGGATGTTCACTGTTTTTTTTTTGAGGAGGAGGGGGTTGGGGTTAGGGGTTGTTTTGCATTAAGGAAAAGCAATAGCCACCCACACAAAATATGTAGATTCCTAGAGAATCCATTTGACTGGCTGCAGTATCAATTGTTGCCCTTCCCTCATGGAGAAGACTCATCCTAGCTCCTGAGCAGAGGCTTCTGTGCAATAAGCTGACTCCTCATGGGTCTATGACCCTAGAATTGCAAACTGGAGGGAGTCTGTGGCACCAAATTCATTTCTGTGATGAGAAAATTTTGTGAACTGCAGCTCTGGAAGATGCTGGCTCAGTCTCCTATACACTGGACAATGAGGAGGATGCATTCAAAGCTGGAGTTTGTCCAAGAATTATGCAGTAGCTGAGCTCTGAGAACAAAATCAACCTACAGACAAGGAAGTTTTGATTTCCTTCAAAAAAAAACCCTGCCATTTTAGGTCAAGAAAAAACTGTGGGACATGTATGAGTGTGGCTTCACCACATAACCTTCTAGTCAAGGTGAGGCATCTGTCTCTGTTCAACTATTATTACATCAAGCTGAGGAGGAAAAATCTCCAAGAGGCCTTGAATCAGTCTTTAAGAATAAAAGACACTTGTGCAAGTGACAGTCTCTAGGGAACAGACTCTGTAGTAATGGTCTCTCTCCAGGAACAGGAAGGAGTTTTGAACAGAAAGGCCCAGAGAAAATCTTGTTGATGGATCTGAGCCCCAAACAGTGGAGAATCTTGATTTGAGCTGGGGGACATCTTACATAGTCTTAGTGATGAAAAGAGAGAAAGGGACTTTACATCAACTCCTAGAGTTTAAGGCTGGAATTAACTCTAGCAGGTTAACCTGCTGCACTTCTAGGCCTATGGATTGTGCCCAGTTCCCCCTTGCTGATCCTGACCATGTATATCTGACAGTGCACATTGTGTCCAGGTAAGGCTTCAACTGACTTTTATTATGAAGGAAATATCTGGACCAGTCAGATGAAAGGTTTGTTTGTTTGTTTGTCTGTTTGTTTCCAGTTTGCTAGAGGTAGAAGGTTAGGAGAAACACTCATGGCCTAACTCAGCAGAGACTCCCTAGCCTCTGAGATTAGTCTACTAAGAAAATAACTAAACACACGGGACTGAAACACACTGAACTGTGTTTCCACAGACATTGTTTAGTCAGATCCAATCTGATTTTATGAGTCACTGCCACTTCCATGGTGCAAACAAATGGCCAAGTAGAAGTGGATGGAATTCCAATGGCTTTGCTAAGGTGAAACCTACATTCCCCAGACTTGGATTTGACTAAATGCACATGAGATTGATAAGTATTCTACAAAGAAAACACTCAGCAGCATTAAATTTGAGGATGGCCCATCCCTGGAGTTGTTCAAGGCCAGGTTGGATGGGGCTTTGAGCAACGTGGTCTAGTGGAAGATTCTCTGCTTATGGCAGGGGGCTTGGAACTATGTTATCCTTAAGATCCCTTCCAGTCCAAACCTTTTTATGATTCTATGAAATTGTTCTGCCAGATCTCTGATGAGCACTCAATCAAAGTTGTACATGCTAAAAAAAAAAAAAAAAAACATTGAAAAGACTCAATCAAAGTTGTACATGCTAAAAAATAAAGAACATTGAAAGGATGTTCCCCACAGGTAGACAGAGCATTAATGAAATGAAGTATTTTCCTCAAATTATCCCCAAGGAGAAATTAATTACTGGGGGAATGAGGGAAGAAAAGGATCTCTCCCTTCTGCAGTCTCAGGATACTGTGCTATTTTTGCCTCTTGAAATCTAATTTCCATGAAACATTTCTGCAAAGTGCATATTTTCTAAACACAAGTTCCTTAGCAGCCTCGCTAATATAAATGCCGTAATTCCAGAATAAAGAGACAGTGCCCTGCTCCAAAGGCCTCTGACTAGGAAAGGCTGTATTTCAAAGGGATCCTACCACTGCCAATGCTATGGCATTGTAAGTAACCGCTGCCCAAGTGGGAGTCAGACTGACAGAGGGAGGCTTAAGCTCCCCAAAGGTAGGTGGTGGGGATGGTGTATATTAACTCCAGGGTATAGGCTTAGTCCATGCCCAGAATACAAATACAAATCCACTCTGATTTTTTTGTCCCATGCTGGCTCATGCTGATGCCAGATTCTGGCATAAAACTGTGAACAGCATTTGCTTGCAGTTGGTTTCAGTCAGGGAAGTTTACAATAATGATGATGTAGCTTGCAAAGCATTCCTAGAATTATGTGTATGCTTCGAGCAGTGCTGCTTCAAGGCTCCCTGCTTCTCCAGCTTGCCTTCAATATCCTTTTTTATCCCATCTGCACCACTTTCCCACCCCTCCTGACACCCAGCAGATATCAGAAAAACACTTGGGCTTTTTCCCAATCAGCCTCGTATTCAGAACAGAAGAACAAGTGCCTCAGATGGGCACACTGAGATAGGGCCAGCCCCAGTGAAACATCTGCCTAAATACACTCCCCCTGCCAAAGGTACAATTCTGCCCCTGAGAAGTGGGATCTAGGCTCAGGTCCTACTCCTGAAACCACCACAACAGTCTCACCCCTCAGCAGGAGCTTCCTGGCTGCTGCTGTGGGAGATGCTGCCTCACACCCCAGGATATCTGTGTAGTGGGCTGGACCACAGACTGGCTTTGTCCCAGGAGGATTGCTGCTAACTATCCGCAGTGAAGAACAAAACCCTGCATGGTTTTATCTTTGAAGACAGAGAGATGCATGACAGAACCCTGTTTCCAGCACTTCTTTTTGGGCTACTTGATCTCCTGATTCTGTTCCACACCACCAGCCTGTGTTGCCATCCCACACCTTCTGTCATGGCAATGGAAGGGAAACCAGCACAGGGGACTGGTATGGACTTGAGAAATCATCTGCTCTTCATCCCATCATCTGTCATTCTTTTAATGCAGCACTTCCATGCCTACTTGAGGTTTAGGCTTGCCATCATCAGCCAGTCTTGTCCCCAGAGGTGAAAGCCTTTCAATATGGCAAGAGGTACAGCAGAGGTGCCAATTTCCACAGCAGGCAGGTGAGACAGCCTTCACTCATGCCTCAGTTTCTGAAGAACCTTTGGCCAAAGAAGAGAGGAAGGAAAACCTTCTTCATTGCTACTGTCAGAGTGAGAGGAAAACAGAATTTGGTGGTGCATATTCTATGAAGTTGGTATTAACCCTGGCAGGAGCAACAAGACAATGCTCAGAGCCCTGCAAGTTGTTTCCATTCTTAGGGGAAGGGGTGTCAGTCTTCTGTGTCTTTGATGGACCCCTGATCACTGAGTAAATCCTCAGAAGAGTTTGATTTTCATGGATGCTGTAAGCCTCAGAAAACAGGAGATTGTGCTCTGTCCAGAGCCTTGATTTGACTCAAGAATTCCCCCGCCTCTGGAATTTCTTTCGGTGCCTGACTCCCAACACCTTTTGAAGTGATACTGGAGACTTCCTCTGCTGCCTTCATTCACAGTTTCTGTGGCCTTCTTGCTCTCCTCTCCCAAGTGTGCAAACTCCCCTTGCTCACACTATTCCCTTAGAATGCTCCCAGTTTTGGGCACTGAATGACCACTGTTATTCCTGTTCTTTGCCTGTGAAGAGGTCTTACTCTCTCCTTAAAGTTCTTGGAAGAAACATCTTATGTTCCTTAATGCCAGAAGAAAGTGTGAAATATTACCTATATTGTCTTAATGCCTCAGAGGCTCATTTACAGACCCACTACAACAGCACAGCGTTAATCTAGATGTACATGGCATCATGACTGTCATCATGGGCTATAATATGCTGAACTTTGTGAACACAGCAGTTTTCCTGCTCTCCTTGGTTGTATAACCAACAGCCTCTGTGCAGAGCAAACTCAGAGGCGTGGCTGTACCTGAGACCAGTGCCTCCATTCTCCTTCAGGTCACAGGAGAGAAGACATGCAATAAAGGGATTTTGCCATTCAGATTCATCTGGCCAGTGTGCCATGTCCTCAGAAACATCCTCCCTCCAGGCTGTGCCAGCCATGTCCTACATGGTTCCACGTCACTTGCGTTCGGACTGAGTCACCAGGCCCTTTGCAGGCATGTTTCCACCCTGCCAGCCAGCCAGGGCTCAGGCTCTCCTTAGTGCAGAACATTCCCAGATTCACAAACAACTCTCACTATGTGACACCACTTCCTCTCTTCAGGAACAAATAACTCAATGCGTGTTTTCAAAGTGGGACTCTTGCAGTCACTTCAGTGTCTCTGCACAGAGCAGGACTGAACCACACACAGGTGGGATGGTGCAGTGGGATTTGTGCTCAGGCAATTGCCTTGCTCCACTCTGGAATGTTCCTCTCCCCACTGCAGGATATCTCAGGTGCGCCTGAGGTGCATCCTAGACCCACACCAGAAAGTGTGTCAGAGTGCAAATTGAACAGGACCCTCCTTGGAGGGGACTGCAGGGGAAGCTGAAAGAGTAAAATGCATGTCTGGAGGACACTATCCTCACTCACAGATCAGAGACCTCCTTGAGAGCAGAACCAAAGTGAGAGCAAATTTCCTGTGAAACACTCATGATAACATTTCTAAAATCTATGCTATGCTCTCCAGTTCAGTTTCTTACAAACAATCCCATTTAGAGGCATGAATTGTAAAGTGCCAGTGGATAGCTGTTGGAAAATGGGATTTTTGAATTTCAATGAACTTTCAAAGCAGACTTACTGCTCAAGACAAATGCACACCTTTCCTCCTCTTGAAGTTGTAGGAAAATGAAATCCAAGTGTCAGACAGGCAAGTTGATCTGAAAATGCCCAAAAACCAATAAACCCAGCCCTAGCTTCAAAACTACCCACAAAACTAGTTTTATTTTTCCTTTCATTATTGTTTATCTCACCTATTAAAATTCTGCTGATACTTTCAGCAGCATATGAACTGGCCAAGTCTCTTATTTTAAATCTCTCTGCAGAAACAGAAAAAATACTCTTACTCTTGTTAAATGCAGCAGTGCAGGTGCTTCCTGCAAATAAGGTAAAAAAGCAACTTCAAATATTAGTAACAATTTATGGGGGACATGGCTGAATTTTTAGTAGCTGAGTACCAGAAACAAGTTCTGGGATAGGAGTACATATTTAATATTTGTCTTTATTTGAGCACAAAAATATGGGTTCAGAGACAGGTTAAATGATCGTATTTCTCCATTGTAAGAAAAAAAAGGTGCCAAGGTTATGTTCAGTTCCATCCGATGCGAGCATCTGGTTTGTTTTGTATTACAAGATCAAACAATATTAAAAATGTCCATTTTGGAGATAGCAGCTGAATTCCAGCAATCACAAGAGGCCGCTAGGGAAAGAGACTCATTTCTTAAAATATATAAAAATGGTTGCTCTGAATCATTCAGCACTTCACCTGAGGCAATGAGCTATGGCAGGGTACAGGCCTGCCACAGCCACCAGTCAAATCAGGCCCACCCAGCATGGAGAAGCAGCACCAAAACCACCCTGCTTCTCCACCTCACCTCCTCTCCACCAGATAAGAGAAACCACAGTATCCTCAACCTCACCATCTGCACTGCATCCCATGCTGACAAAGTTTATTCCCACTCTGATGGAGGGTACTGCAAGGGGGCAAGCCAGCCCCCAGCCCCTCATGACAGAGACCCACCTCTGTGGGTCTCCAGGTACAAAACTGTGCCGTACCCAAGCACAGAAGATCACACTGGTGGGTCTTATTACCCCAGTTTGGGACCCAGACAGAGGCCAGGTTTGCAGAAATGATGCTGCTGTGGAAACCTGGCTTTCAGGACCCAGGACCCTCTTTTCCAGGTCTGGCGGAGGATAAGGGGCAAAGAAGATCACTGGGTGATTTGGGGGGATATGAAAAGTGCAAAGGTGTCTGCTTCAAAATGCATACCCCAGGGCAACCAGGAAAGTTGTCCCATGAATTACTACAACACTGACTCCTGATCTGGTCTCTAAAGGTATGTGACACAGAATTTTTAAAACTAATTAGCTACAACCAAGTATTTTACATTTTTGCCAGCCCCACACATTGAATTATAGTTTCTCAGATCTTTTATGAGTTGCAGTTGAATTTCTTTTTCAGTATCAAAGACTACATTCTTTTCCTCTGTAACATATTTTTAAGAGTGACAAGAGATCAATAAAAACATGTAATTTAAGGATCCATAAGCCCCACATAATTTAGCTTCATATACCATGCTCTAATAAAACAAGACACACCAGTCAGGTGGGTTGCATGCAGCTGTATACATGTATGTCTCTTTGGTTTATGTTAGGCTTTATGTTTATGAGCTCTGACAGGTATTTAACACTTTATTAGGAAAACAAAAATGCAATTAAAAATTGTAATGTGAGTCTCCTCTCCTTGGGTTCAATTAAAAACAATGGCCTACCCCCACCTTTTGCATGAGGAAGAAAGAGAGAAAGAGAAAGGAAGAAAGAAAGGAAGAAAAAGAGAAAGGAAGAAAGAAAGGAAGAAAAAGAGAAAGGAAGAAAGAAAGGAAGAAAGGAAGAAAAAGAGAAAGAAAGAAAGGAAGAAAAAGAGAAAGAAAGGAAAGGAAGGAAAGGAAGGAAAGGAAGGAAAGGAAGGAAAGGAAGGAAAGGAAGGAAAGGAAGGAAAGGAAGGAAAGGAAGGAAAGGAAGGAAAGGAAGGAAAGGAAGGAAAGGAAGGAAAGGAAGGAAAGGAAAGGAAAGGAAGGAAAGGAAGGAAAGGAAGGAAAGGAAGGAAGGAAGGAAGGAAGGAAGGAAGGAAGGAAGGAAGGAAGGAAGGAAGGAAGGAAGGAAGGAAGGAAGGAAGGAAGGAAGGAAGGAAGGAAGGAAGGAAGGAAGGAAGGGAGAAAGGGAGAAAGGGAGAAAGAGAGAGAGAAAGAGAGGAGAGAAAGAGAGAAAGAGAGAAGAAGAAAGAGAGAGAGAAAGAGAGAAAGAGAGGAAAGAGAGAAAGGAGAGAGAGAAGAGAGAAGAGAGAGAAAGAGAGAAAGAGAGAAAGAGGAGAAAGAGGAGAGAAGAGAGAGAAGGAGAGAGAAGAGAGAAAGAGAAGAAAGAAAGAAAGAAAGAAAGAAAGAAAGAAAGAAAGAAAGAAAGAAAGAAAGAAAGAAAGAAAGAAAGAAAGAAAGAAAGAAAGAAAGAAAGAAAGAAAAAGAAAGAAAGAAAGAAAGAGTTAATCACCTCCTATCCTTTGCAATTTTTATGGGCATTTGTTGCAGTTAAACAAACAAGCAGCATTTTTCTGTAGAATTTCCCCTCTAGACCTGGATGACTGCAACAGATAGTCAGGAGCCAGCCTCAATTATAAATAACTTTTGGACATTTAAGATGATCCTGCCTGGAAAAAGGAAAGCTGTGAGGCAGAGAGCCCCGATGCTCTCCATAGGGACCTTCCTCCCTGCATAAGGGACAGAGCCATGAGCTAGACAGAGAGCTCAGAGCTGCCCAGCTGCTCAGCAGCAAGTCAGTGTGAAGAGTCAACCAGCCACACTAATATGTCCCTCGATTGCAGCCAATGTCACACCAGGCCAATGGAAGGAACCAGGAGAAAACTTTCCTTCTGTAAGAGTGGCAAGCTGCTGAATCACTCTGGCAGGCAGGAGTCAGCATGTCTAGGGGAAGTGAAAGTCAATGTCTCCTGGAGGAAATATTAATAATAAAAACCAAAGCAAGGACATTGAGAACTCAGAAAGATCTTTACATTTAGTAAAAAAAAAAAAATTCCAAGAGTGACTCCATGCACCAATTAATATTTCAGGAACCGTAAACCAATATTCATTTTATATTTATGATACAACATTATTCATCTACTCGAGTTTCAAAGTATTTTACAGCCACATGCTAATAAAGCATCTCGTTTGCTATGAAATGCAGCCATCCTGTCACTGGAGCACAGCAGCTGACAGGACTGTTGAGGGCACAGGGGAGAAAAAGCTGCCCTCAGGGGAATTTGAGAGAGCTCAGAACTGCTGATCTTCCTTTTAAAGTCCAGGATGGGTCAAAGGAGCTGGGCTTAGGGAGACAAGTGGAAAAAATAACATGGTTGAATAGAGAAGTTTTAGACAAGTCCTTGTTGAAATCAGACTGGCCCAGTGCAGATATATAAATACATAATCAATCATGCAAAGTAGATTTTATTGTCCTTCCTCTCATTTGTGTCCTAGCAGAAACTAGCAACAGTCAGGAGCACACCACCTGGGATCCCCTCCTTGCTGGGTCTCACCCCTTCCTCAAAAGTGGAGAAGGACCCTCCATTTCTCCTTCTTTCCATCACTGGCAGCTCTTCCCCAGCAGAGGAAAACAGATGCAAAGTTAACCCCTTTGTTTACTGGGGACTGTCATTATTCACCAGTCCAGACGTATATCCACCTATTCCATAGAATGGAATTGATGTGAACAGTCAATTGAAACAGTAAACACTAATAATATTCTTTAGAAAAAAAGTGCAGAATGCAACACCTTTGCCACCAAACTAAATAATCCTGTATGCATAAATATTCTTGAAATACAGAATTTGTATCAGAGGCAGCAGAAGCTGTGATATGCGATGTGCTTTGTTACAGTCTGATGTAGATTAAAAGTCAAATAATGCATCCGCAGAGATATACGGGCCCAAATCCAATTTTCCTCTCAAATAGAAGTACAATAAATAAAATAGGCATCCAAAACCGTCCACATAATTCCAAGCAATGCCATGCACTTGGTTTTTTATGTGTTTAGGAATATATATGTACATAGGGATGTACATACATAGGAATATGAATTTGTTTATTCAGGGATAGAGTTTGCTTTTGGTCTCACTATGAAGATTGAGTATTTCTAAAGTAACCATTATAAATCAAATGAGAAGGGAAAGGGGAAAAAACTCTTTAATTTTCATTATGAAAAAGTTCCTCCTTATTGATGGGGCTTCTGTTTGCTAGAAAACTTTGTAGGAAAAAATTGGAAGAAAACATTAGCTGCAGCTTACTAATGCAAATGCAAGCATGATTTGACAGAAACATTTAAGTTAACAGGTGTCAAGGACTGTTGATTCAGAGCATGACAACAGCCAACATGGGCCACTTGAGGGTTTTCAGCTGAGATATTTTACACAAGTCTTTCCAGCTGTGTGTGGTATCTCAGACAGCCTTTCTATCTTCTTGAGAAAGTCCTCAAAGGTCCCTAGGACAGCAGCTCAGGTGCCATGTGTTAGCACTGTTTCACAAGATGGGCAAAGCAGACACTTGTTTGGTCACTGCAATATAAGAAAGATACTAAGCCATTAGAGAGTGTCCAAAGAAGGGCAGCAAAGATGATCAAGGGCCTTGAGGGGAAGCCATATGAGGAGCAGCTGAGGTCACTTGGTCTGTTCAGCCTCGAGGAGACTGAGGGCAGACCTCATTGCAGTTACAGCTTCCTTGTGAGGGGGAGAGGAGGGGCAGGCACTGGTCTTTTCTCTGCGGTGACCAGTAACAGGACCTCAGGGAATGGCCTGAAGTTGTGTCAGGGGAAGTTTAGGCTGGATATTAGGAAAAGGTTCTTAAAGCTTCCACCCCAAATGGCGGTTGGGTACTGGAACAGGCTCACCAGGGAAGTGGTCACAGCACCAAGCCTGACAGAGTTCCAGAGGCATTTGGGCAACACTCCATGTGGTGTGATTTTTGGGGTGTCCTGTGCTGGATCAGGAGTTAAACCTGATGATCTTTGGAGGTCCCTTCCAACAGGATATTCTGTGATTCTGCCTTGCCTTGAGAAAATCTCTCAGTCGGACCCTGTAAGTACTGGGGTCAGCAGCCTGCTCTTCCAAAACCCTCCTCCTCCAGTCTAAGCATTGCCATGGGCTTGCTGCCCCTCTCAAACCTGAAACCGCTCCCAGTTTTATGGTATTTCTTCCATCTTTAAACATATACACACTTTCGAAAACCTGTCCCCCTATGGCTCTGTGTACACTGGAGCATCAGCCATGCAAGTGCTGTGTACATGCTTGCTGAGTAGAGTGGAGTATTTGGTGTAAAAATATTTGAGTCCAAAGGTGAGTTAGAAATATATCAGATGAGCAATCCAGGGGAAGACACTAATCCAACAGAATTTATCTGGGTCTCTGCAAGCAGCAGAGGGGAATGCCTACTGTATCTGAGCTTCCAGCAAGGTTATCTGTGCCATATTGCCTTAGCAAATTTCCATTGGCTGCTCAGGCCTCAAAACTTCACATAGCTTCCAATGCATTCAGGAAAAATAGTAACTTTGGTAACAATTAACATATACAGTAAAACTTGTACAGATGAGAAAAAGCAGTGACTAGTCTATCCCATATTTTAGTCCCAGTTCCAAAACCTCTGGTAAATAACAGGAGGTTATTTATTCACTGAGCATTTTCTAGCTCAGGGCTCAGAAGCTGGTAGCCTCTGTGCTTGTATTTGTCAGGATACACACATAGTCAGGTTTTTCTTTAAGGTGAATCTTTCAATTCAAACATGAAAATCTTTTAAAAGCAACCCACTGCCAATCTATTATAAAAATGGTCTCTGCTAGTGAATCTAAGCCAAGGACTCTGGGGACAGTGAGCACCTTAATGATCTAGGAAAGTCATTTAACATCTGTCTCTTTCTATTTAAACCATGCTGATCACCCCATGGACCTAATTTTCCCAGACATAAAATAAGCCAACAATATCTACTTACCTGGTTTGTGCATAGAGATGTCTGCAGTACAGGGTTTGAAGACTGAAGTAATTAATTAGGAAGACCTTTTTGCCTGCCACAGTCTTTGCCATCTGTGTGAGGACCTAGTGTGCAGATCAAGTTGAGCAGCTGAGGTACCTGATAGAGTGATTTATACAGAAAACTGAGTCAGAAGTTTGCTGAAAAAAGGCTGCTGTTGGAAGGCACTGTGGGTCAGGGGGACATCTGCTGCACTGTCTGGGACAAAAAGGTGAGGTGGGTGAGATGTGGTGGTGGAAACAAACCCTCTCTCTGCAGCACCAGCACTGGGGTTTGGCAGAAGGTCTGATTCAGGGTAGGGCATGCAATGGGGAGGCAGAAGTTTGTGTTGAAGGATGTCAGTCTCCTGTTTCAATACTATTAAAGCATAGATCAACATTAAAATGTCTCCATGACAGACTCCCTGGCAAAGCTGCAATGCAAGCACCACAATCCAACCCTTAAAGATCTCTCTATCTGTGGCTGCTCTCAGCTGATGCCCTTGCAGGACTGGGGAGTCTCTCTTCTCTGTCTCCCAGGGTGAGGGCAGGGAGCAGATTAGTGCAGAGGCAATTAAGGACTGTCTGTCAGTGCCACAACTCAGACAAAATCAACAGGTCACACTTCACTGTCTAATTGCCTTTTTCATCCATGGTGCTTTACCATCAAGAAATACAGGAATACAACACTAGAAAGGACAGCTCTAACATATCCAACTAGTACACCAATCCCTTTGTTTTACCCTCCCTTTGTTCTAGGTGTCACCTCTATTCTAGAGCACAGAACCTTACTCACCCCCATCCTCCACTGGCTAGAGCTGCTCCTGGTCTGAACCTGGTCTGCATAGCCACTGACACCAGTGACAGCCCACATCTCTGCTGAGCTTACTGAAATCTGCCCCCCGAGTGCACAATGAGGCAGCTCGGCCAACTCATGGCCCTTCAGAGGCACCTGGTGCCATCCACCGAGCTTTTATAACCCTTGGAGGAGGAAGAAGGCTCTGTAGGATGGGCTGAGATCACCAGTGGGTTTGGCATGGGACTGGTCACAGGCAGGGCCAGATGGCACCGCAGGACTCCTCTCAAACACATCCCTCCACGGACTTTCTGGTTATCCAACAAATAATTACCATGTCCCTTTAGGATGTACATAGCATGTGCCAGCCCAATTACAACATATGGAGTAGGAGGGGATGGTGCCATAAAACAGCAGCTAATAGTGAAAATTAGCCCTGAGGGAGGCAGGAAGGGGGAGACAACTTCATTTTCTTCATTTTCCTCATTTTCCTTTCCCTATGTTTAGCTTCTTTCACTTTTTCTCCCTCAACTTCTTTTCTTGCTTTTGCAATCACTGCACAATTTTTTTTCAGTGGTTTTTGTTCTTAATGAAAGCAGGCTTCCCCTTCTGCCAGGCAGGGGCAGAAATGCTCGAGGGCAGAAGCACTGCCCCTTTCAAGCCAGTCACCCATGAAGGCAGTTCCAGATGACCCACAAGCAGTGACACAGCCACATCTTGGAGCATAATGCTCTTGTAAGGCTGCTTATGGTAATAGAAACTTAACATTCGCTATGAATAATCACAGATTTTATTTATAGTGACAAAATGAGAGGGCCTTTTATGCAATATTGACTCAGGTTACCCAGGTCAATAGCAGCCAAGTCATAGTGACTCATACTGTGGAATTAAATATTTTAAACATAGCACAATTATAGTCTGAGCCTGACTTGCCTTCAGTAACTGCCTTGATCTCATTTTCCTCCTTCCTCCCCCAAAATAGACTAGAGAATTCAAAGTATCCCATGCAATACAGCACCTGATGATCAAAGACAGGGAAAGGAGTGCTCACACTGTCTTTTGGAAGTCTTGCCTAGTGATCTATAGCAATCAGGGGACATGCAATCATGTAGGATGCAGCTGTGATGCCAGGACACAACTTTTGCAGGGTCATGTTATTGCTGCTTTTACAGTAAGGTTACTTGAGGACACAGGTAGCTGAATGATTCATGCAAGGTTGTTGAGAAAACCAAACAGAAGTGTCAGGGATGGAGTTTTAAAGCTCTGAGCTCAAGGCCCCACCAGGGACTTGCCTGCAAGTTTTATAGTTCAGATGACTGAATGGAAAATAATGCTTGCTGAAGCCTTTTGACCTCTCTTTACAAGGTAATAACAGACTTGTGCACTTGGTCCTGGCACAGGTCCTGCTGTCCCAGTGTAGCTTTAACGATGACGTGATAAAGAATCCCCCACTGGAGGTGCAAGTTGGTACCAGCACTGCCCTAAAGCAAAGGCTGGAATAAAAGCATCTGAGAAACAGAGCCACTTGGGCTGGAGGACTTTTCTCACCTGGGTCCTGAAAGTTATGCTGTGAAAAGTTCAGACCGGTCATCAGAAAGGATTTGAGTTCTGTATGGTCAAAACCTGTGTACCAGTGTGTCCCCAGTCCCAGGACGATCCATCTGGCCTTGCCTATTGCTAGGAACAGAGGAGAACCACTGCATGAATCTACCAGAAATAAGGAATTTAATGGGGACACAGGTTTTTTGTGATTATAAATTATCTTCTCTACAAGCTTTCATGACAGACTCCTGCATTTTTTACCTTATTGGGTTAACTTTGGCTGTCCCTGAATATATGGACCCAAACTACAGGCCTGAAACAACTTACAAGTCAGGGCAAATTAGGAATGACCCCTCTGGATGCCACAGAGCCTTGACTACTGGGAGGCAATTCAGACTCTGCTTGCCTCGCATGGCTTTGGGGTATTGATCGATCCCCACGCTGCCAGCATACCAACTGTGCTCTGGCACAGCAGGCACTGGCGCAGAAGGTTCAGTGGCTGTGTCAGCCCTGGGAGGTGACGTGTGCTCTGAAAATGGTTTTTAATTATGCCATTCAACATGGCTTCCCAAGACCATGGAGCCTGCAAGCTGCAGCCATTTTTCACACTGACATGTTTTCAGTGTGCCTTTTATTTTTCCTTCCAGTAAAACTGACCAGAAGAGAAACTACACTGAGACAAGGACTAAATTACTCTGATTCAAGTCTTTCCCATTTGGAAGGGATATTATTGGAGCAATGGATGTAATAAAGTGATTCTTGTTTACATGACTTTTCCATTAGCAGAGGAGGATTTGTGGGAGACGTAGGCTTCTCCAGACATTCAATAAGAGCTGTTTAATGAAACATTATAACCAAAGCATCAGGGTATAAGAGGGTGATTTACCTCAGCTTATTGCTTAGTTAAAGGAGAACACTTTAAGTGAGTGCGAGTGGGAGATGGAGCCTACAGTCTCTCTCTACACATCACAGTACTCAACAGCACACGCAATCTTCTCTGACCAGAGAAGAGTCATTATTTTCCAGGCCATAGTCATTATTTCCATGAGGTCCATGGCATCCCCACTAAGTCTGCTCAAAGAAGGAAGGGCTTCACTCAGCAGTCTCTAGTTACATGGCTAGGTCCTTCAAGGGCAACATTGTCTGTGTTGGTGAAGGCATCATTGCTATGTGTCACGTAGCATCTTTGGCCTGAGTAGTGGAATCTCTCTTACTAAAAAAATAACAAATGTTCAGCTAAAAACTGAAGTAATTTCTTCCCTCTCCAACAGAGCCACTTCTGCAGCAGGGAGGTGCAAAAGGACTATCCATTTACTCTGCTACCAAAACATTGCTTACCTCTGAAGGAGCAATAACTCCCTACAGCTGCCCTAAGACAGTCAAAGTGGTGTGAAAACAAAACTCTGTCATAGGGCTTGAACAGCAACATGACACCCACCACTTGGGATCTCATTGAAGGGATTTATTGTGCTCTGCTCTGTGCAACCAAGCCTGTTTGGCTGCTGAGTAAAGACAGCCCTTAGCAATTTTTGGGTCAGTGTGATACCAGGAAAAAGCTCTCTCCTACAGCAAAAGCAATCATCTTATGGGGTGTGTCAGTGCTCATTGTAGGGAAGGATTCCTAAAGCAGGAGGAATTTGTAGTTCACCATATTGATAAACCTATTGACAAGGCAGCATGCTGTGGAAGAGCCCAGTGCAAATGGAAATGGAGTCAGAGTGGGTCAGGATGCTCCCCTAATGGTTTGAGTATCAGAAAACACAGATAGCCACCGTGCTGCCACATGGAAGCATCATTTGCTGCAAGTCAGTTATTGATCCTTCATATAGCTTCTTCTTATTTAATTAAGTCTCTGGAGATGATAAGGGAGAAAACTAACTTCAGAAATGAAAAGTATCAATAGCTGTAGCTGAGGTTCTGAAGAGCATTATGAATTCAGGGTGATGGAATAATAAACACCACCAGGAGCTTCCCTTGCAGAAAAATGATGTTCATACATAAAAAGTCAGCTGGAAGTCAGATTAGGGCAACTGCTACTGCAAATGGAGTTATAAAAGGGAGAAATTTTACCTTTGGGAGAAATTTAGTTTTGCCTTTGGACATATCTTAATACAAGTTCTGCTGGGAATATACTGGATACAGCAGCCCATGGTTGGTTCTGCTCTCCCTGGAAGGGCAAAGGTGTTCTGCCCTAGCACTGATATATGTTTCAGACCCTCCAAGCAAAACTTCTGGGGCCTCTCTTTCAAGCAGTTTCCCACTACAGTAACTCAACTCTAATAACAAACTTGCACTGCCACATCACCAAACTGAAAAAGTGTGTATTTCTATTCTAAAAGCCCTGACTTTTCCACACCAGTAAGCCAGCAACACTAATAGCTGCCATTAGCTAATAGCACTTGGAGCATCTTTATGGGTCAGCTGTGAGTTTGTGCATGACATCCATACATGACATGAGGAAAGAAGTTCCCTGTATATGAAATCAAGAGGAAAAAAAAAAAAGTGAAGAAAAAAAAACAATATTGCAAGGAGAACACAACAGGAAATACAAGTGATTAGGTGATATCAACATGGCCAATGTAGTTCTCACTAATTTTGAAGGACTTGGTGACCCCATAGTTCTTACATTTGGCATTACAAAACTGGAAAACTCTGCCACAGGAAAAAATGTTAAATGCACTAAGATGCTCTCAGAGTAAATGTATGAATAGCTTGATTTGTCTTGATGGATGGATAGACATTGTCACAGTTCACTTCATCTGACAGAACTAAGACTCATATATGGTACAAATTGACTCAGAAAAGAGAAGCCTACCACATGCTATTACTGCTACATTTGATCTTAATAACTATGTACTATAAACAGATTTTGGTGCACGGCTGCTTCCAAGGGCAAAAATGAAGAGCAACCCAGCAAGAATCAAAAGCTCTCCTGAGTATGTTCCCCTTTGCACACCCTGAGCACTTTGAAGAGTGGAAAGAATCCAGTTAAATCTTATTCTGCTTTCCCCCTTTCATCCACCTCATCATCACCATTTATTTGGTACTCCTAAAAGATTTGCTAAGGCCAGGGAAAGAAGGAACTCGATCTGTGTTGCATGTGTCTTCCTGATGTTAAAACCAAACACTCTTACAGTTCTTGGTTCTTCTTCTCATGCCCTATTTAGAGAAGAAATTCTGGGTTTTGTTTAACTTCTCATGCAAGACAAAAAGGATTTTAGGGCTTTTCCTATATACTCCAGCCACTTTTCACAGTTTCATATCCTGGACATACAGAATGGCTGCATCTTTAGGGAAGAGGAATTTAAATAAGGGGTATCATTGAAGAGTAAAGGTAAACCTGTCAAACCCAAAATCTACCAAAAAATAAAGGAAAATAGGTGGTGGCAACACAGAAGCTCAGGTAACAACCTCCACCCCCTCACCCACTGCATGTCACAGCAAAGGCTGGACAAAGGAAAAATTCTGCAGCTGGTGACATGGCTCACTGCTGGGAGGTTTTCCAGCAGCTCAGGAGAAGTGTCCAGCCTGGCACAGAAAGCCCTTCCCTGTGTTCAAAGAGATGACACTCTGTCCTTGGCCCTGCCCAACACTTGCAAGGTGATTCTGGATGCATCATTGCCTGTCTCTTTGCCAGCAGTAGAGCAGCCTCCCATGAGAAATGGGGGGGGGGGGGGGGGGGGGGGAAAGACGTATTTGTTTTTATGTGATCAGTCACTGAATATATTGGGGTTTTTTTCTTTTTCTTTTTTTCTCATAAATAGCTCTTATTTCTTCTTGGGTACTTCCTGCCTACAAGAGCAGAGGAGGAGAGAAACAAGGTATAATCTGGGTGCTAGCAAACATCACTTTTTGTAATCAGAAAAGCCCTAAACATCTTCCTTTTCCTTTTTTCTTCTTTTTCTCTTCTGAAGCAAACAATCAAATACTATCCACTGGGGAGTGTGATTCATAATAAAATCTCTCTGTCTAATCATCATGCCCAAAAAGACTTTTGTCTTCTTATAATTACATGGAGCACAGAGGTTTTAGCAGGGCTCCTTCCCAGTGTACATGAACCGAGTGAGACAACCGTTGAAGTCCCACAGCCTCTTATCTGATGGGCAGCCTCATTCCTTGGTCACAAAGCAGAAGTTTAAATTGGTTTCATTACTGTGAAGGGCAAGTGGTCTGACGCCAGAATATCACACTTCTTCCCACTTCCTACTGCTCTCCTCATCCCAACACTCGTGGGCATAGGCACAGGTCCACTTGGACACACTTAGTCCCCTTTCCTTTTCTGTGTAGCGTATCACCAGTTGATCGTGACACCTATAAAGGCAGAGGCAGTGAGCTGGGCATCTTTACCAAGAAAAACACTTAGCTGCAGCATGGCAAGCTAGAAGGTGAGGGAATTGGAAGGACATAATGAAGAAAGCATCGGTAAATGAAAATATGGAGTGGATAAGTGAAGAAGAAAGAGCCTTTAACA
This sequence comes from Vidua macroura, assembly GCF_024509145.1. NCBI lineage: Eukaryota > Metazoa > Chordata > Aves > Passeriformes > Viduidae > Vidua > Vidua macroura. The sequence continues at coordinate 43,195,188 of NC_071573.1, read as the reverse complement.
AAAATGCACTGCAAATAGAGGAATGCGGAAGATTGTTTCTACGGCAATGTAAATAAGACCACGAAACTGCCGCCTGCAAGCAAATGTATTTAAAATGAAACATGAGGTAACTGAGGTAACAGAGTCTGTGGCATTAATGGCAAAGCAATTTAGCATCACCATGCGCTCCCCACACTTTTGCCACAAGGCGCAATGGGACTGCCCAGGTTTTAGCTCTGGGGACAATGTCCAGGCAGCACTCAGGTCACAAGTCTGCAAGGGCAGGCCAGAGAAATGAGTCTACTCCCACATGGATCAGGCTTGTGTCTTGATTCAGCCATGCTGACTTGAATAATCCCTTCCTGCAGTTTTTGGCAATCTTAAAAATTGAGCATTTTAGACTCCTGTTGAATCCCTGGTTGAATGAACCCTGTAAAGGGATTTACTCCTCTCTCTCTCTCTCTCCCCCTCTGGCTGCTGCATTCTTGGTCAAACCCCTGCTTCTACCTGGTCTCTGGGGCCAGGGAGCCCTTCTGGAAAGAGGTGGCAGGACAGGGCAGACAGGGGCAGGTAGCTCCATAAAAACAGGAGCTGCCTCCCCTCTCGTGACCCCAGTGCCATCAGCTCACCAGCACCCTGTTGAGCCTTCCTCTTAGCTTGACTTAGACAGGTGATAAGAGATTGTTAAAGCTGTGTGCACATAACATACTCTAAAATAAAACATGTTACTCTGTATGTGGTAGATTAGGATAATTTTTTGGTCAAATAGACTGAACTAAAAGATTAAAATAGAGGGAAAATAAACTCCAGTACAACTACCTGGCTTTATGAGCCTGTTCCTAACCTGCTGCAAAGAAGGCAAGATTATTAAAAAATGAAATCAGCGTTTCTTCCACATGACCTTTCTTTGAGACCCTTGCCATTCTTTCTTGGAGACATACAAGACCTTTCTTTCCAAACCAGGACTCAAATGAGAAGCCATGCATGCTTTGGAAGGCAGGTAGCCAGCCACCAGCAGCCCCAGCTCTCCCAGACTCTCCCACTAATCCCCAGCAAGCTGTCTGTGCTATACCAGCATCAGAAGCAACAGGCCAAAGATGACAGGTGCACTTGTCTAAATTAAATGTTGCCGAGTGGTTCTCAAGGAAAGGGCTCTCAGCAAAGTGTAAGATGTAAGTCAAAGTGCAGAGAGAGTGCTTCAACAGACATTCTTATCAGTTGTGCTGCTAGACGCCCTTTTTCAGCTATATGACATTTCGGTTCCCTAAACTCTATTATGCCCTATTTATTTCCATTTTCTGAATAGTAAAAGCTGTAATATAGCACCTCAGGCACTGGTCTGAGGCTTTGGAGAGTTGGGTCTGGCTTGTTGCTGTGCATGCAGCATGGCAATGCCTTTATTGAGAGAACAAGGATAATACATCCATGGTGCAACTGAATCCAGGTTATAAGAGCCTCATATGAGGCTCTGTTGAGTGCTGAGGGTTTGTGGTGCTACATGTATTGGTTTTGAATGAAACTCAACCTTTTTGCTTTTTTTTTTTTTTATGTAAGACAGCTTATTTACTCTTAGTGCTCTTATTTGTGCTATGCCAATGCCATTTATCAAAATGAAGTTTGTGTCAGCTATATTTTGCTGCTGTCAACCTGAGCAAAACAGCAGTGAATGAGGCCCTTTCCTTTTAATTATCTGCCTTTTTTCCCCAAAAAAAACTGTATCTGGATATAGTTTTCACTATATTAATCAAGGGGTACAGAGCCTTCCCACTCACTCCAAGATGTTGCACAGGCACCACTTAGCTCCTCTGTCCATTTTCTGCTCATTATGGGACAGTGCCCATGACTATAAATCAATTATGTATGCAAGGAAGGAAGCCAGGCTGGTGCCTGGAACATTCTCAGGTGAGATGATACCTGCTTTTTCTTCTCAGTGGTCCAGACTTCTCTTCACCCATACTCTTCCCTCCCACCTTAAAAGGCAAAGCTTCCCTCAACCTGCTGGTAGTTTGGGCTGAAAGACACCTCTCCTGTTAACATCAGATTTCCCCAGTTCTCTCTTTTCTTCTCCCCTTCAAGTTCAGGGTTTGTTTTAGTAGCTGGGGTTTTCTGTTTAAAAACAGTCCTCGCGGAAGTAGCCTGCTTGACAGCCCTGCTGGCTAAAATCTGCTGTTTATCCACAGAAAGGAATATTGTGTGCCAGAGAAGCTTTCTTATTCTCATCACCTACATGCCGCAGGTCTGCTCTGCCGAAGCTCCTCTAGGGGTGAACACATGCTTCTGTCTCTAAGCTAAATTCAATCCCTGATCTCTTTGCAGAAACGAACAACAAGGGAGAGAGTTGGCATGACTGATGGGAACCAAATGAATAATTAATGGCAGATCATTTATTTTGACAAATTTTAGCCTCTTTTTCTGTTTGCAAATTGTCTGCAAGCAGCTTATGAACATCTCAAATGTATATGGGATTTGAAATTAACTGCTGGATACTTTCCACAAATAACTCCTAGCTTGTAGATTGCTCATGAACTATTCTACAGAACCATCTGAAATTTCAAATTCTAGTCACATTGATTAGCTTTGATTGCTTTCATGAGCCAGGAGCTCATCTACAGTGCTGATGTAAATGCAAAGGAATTCCATGGACCGCACTGAGGCATGACTCCAGGTTGACATTGGTGCTCCTAGCCCCAGGGTCTGTCCAGAAAACATTTCTGTTCTCTGAGCTGGAAGGCAGCATTTGAAATCAAGTGTCCTCAGTGACTGGCAGAGTAAAAAGTAAAGTAAAATAATTTTATGTTTGCATTTATTTTACATGAAACATAAAATGCTTTGTTCTAATAACAATCCCTGCCAAGTAAATATCCACATCTTTAACATGCCTGGCTATCAGTCATGAAACCTGTAATTTCTTACCTCTTTACCTGATGCATTTCCCATCAGTTATTATGACATTTCCACTTCTAGAAATCCATTCAATTAGTTTGCTAAAGCAAATGCAGGACTAGATTCATCATCAAAATGTCACAGCTTCATGCCAGTGGTGCTGCACTGAAGTCAGGGGTGTAAAACTGGCAGGTTACAACAGAAGATTCCACTGGGGGAAATAACTTTGATTTTAATATTTATCAACAGTCTTGTAGCAAAGCAGAACAAGAGAGCTTTGGTTGATGGGATGCTATTTTGGGAATACTCAAGCCTCTCATTCAACTAGATAAATCTTGATCTATGCCCATTTAGTGAATGCTTATGTGATATACATCTGAGCCTGGAGGTAGATGTGCCAAATTCCTGCTGACTTTCTAGGGAGCACCATGTCTATTTTACACAATGTCATAAATGCCCAAGCAGCTGGTAGAGCCTGTCAGCCCCTGTCATGCTATTTGTGTGGAGTACATCTGAACAAACACCCCAGCAGTGAAAGGCCAAGTCACCAGCTCCCAGACTCACGGTTGTCAGCCAAGCAAACAGATATGAGCTTGTCTTAACTTACAGCTGAAAAACTGACTGCAAATCCTCTCCGATCAGGTTCTCTCGCTTCAGCAAGACCCTGGCTACTCAAAAGTCAAGACACGCTATCACACACATCAAGACATAGCCCATCCAACCTCCGAGCGACAGCTGGATATTGGTTTTCCCCAAATTACTCTGGCTGCAAGTGAAATGCAGCACAGTGAGGGGAACAGGGAACTCTTCATCAATGGGAATTAGCAGCTGATGCTGCTCTCTCTTTACCTTTCTACATGTCTGTGCCCCTGAAATCCCTGGTATCAGACCTGCTGCCAGCCCCCGAGTACTTTTTCCTTTTGCCACAGCTGTGCTTTGCCAGGCCTGCTGCATCATACTTGTTTTCTCACTCTGGTCTTATTGCATCAAAAACCTTGGGATGGAGGAGGAGGCAGGATGACAAACACATGTACCCTTTGCTGCAACACCAACAGAGGCGGAGGAAGGTGCTGTGCCAGGGTGGGGGGTGGCATTTCCTCAGGGCAGAGTATAAATTGTGTGGTACTCCCAGCCCACCCCACATTTGTGTCAGCCTTTTGCTGAAATACTTGTAAGCTTGTCATTGCTGAAGTCTTTTTGGCAGCCAAGTCTTAAATATAGTCTCTAATCACAACTGCACATGTTGTACAATCAGCCTAAAAACTGATTAACTTTTGTATAAGCTTATGTTCAAAGGGCAATTCAAGATGTGGAAGCTGGCACCAGCTCAGGGTCTGAGACAGTGTCTCTTTGCCATACATACCATAAAAACAGTGTATGGCAGACTTAAAAGAGAGCCAAATAATATATAATGGGAAATTAAGAGGGAGAACCATGAAACAGCCTTCATAAATTAGGTGGACCATTGGGCTATATTACATATACATAATATATAATCTAATGGAACAAACTGCTGTGAAAATGCTTATTTCACCTATGAGTCTTCACATGTTTTATTATTCAGTAGGTTTTTTTTCATGAACAGGACGGTTTTTATTTAATTTTGAGAAAAAGACAGGAGGGGGGAAAAAAAGCACTCTTGCTCATATCATTTCTGTAGAAGGAAAAGGATGATGTGGGAGAAGGAGGCATTTGTACCTATCCAAGCCCGTCAACCAAGGCACCCTGTGAGTTCAATTCAGACACATCAAGGGGGATGTCGGTAACACAGCTAGTTAGGACGGCAATCATACCTCATGACATAAGCTGATCTACAGCAAGGTCTACAGCTGAGACCCAAAAAAATAATTCCCCTCTGGAACTGGACTCCAGAGAAATCCTTTGCTTGAAAGATTTAGCACTCACCATGCTGGGAGTGTGACCTGATGGCCCTTTGATCTCTCCTGGTTCTTAATTTGCACACTATGCATTTTTGAGCAACTGGACATTATTTTCCATGTAATCCTCCTATAAAAATAACCTTTATTGGTCCATAGTTCCCACTGGTCATATTTCATATCCAAAGTCCCCAGTGCTTCTCACTGCCCCTTGGTGCACCAAAAGTGAACTGTAAAGCAGCTAGTGTTTGAACAGCTGCCAGGAAGTGCTCCTACTCAAAGGGCTTGCTTTCCCAGGCAGTGGGTGCTTCATCTTTAAAATTAATCTGATGCATTGGCACAAGCCCAGAGAGTGTTTGTCCATCTGCTGCCTAACTCTCCTGGTTTGTTTGCAGAGGCTTGCTGTCAGCTGTTCAGATCCCTCTTTTCCCCCTCCAAGGAATTTCCTTTTTTTCCCCCCAAGCCTCCACCAGGATCCCATTAATCCCCACTTTACTTTCACTCTTTTAATCAGCTTCCTGAAAGCCATGGAAAGAAGCTTAGGAGCACACAGAGCAATTAACATCACATCTTATTCAGCTGGCATGGTGAGCGCTGTACAATGGGGTAGGTGAGGCAGGAGAAACTCAGGTTTCTAAGTCAGAGTTTTTCACGGTCAATCCCCAAGCCAAGCACCATTTCCCTGTGGAGCTAGAGAACAGGATCCTACATCCCACACTTTCCTCCCACCTACTGCAGAAAACAGTAGACTTCAAATCACTCCTGGTAAGAGACCAGAAGCCTCTCACCTGCTGCCTGGTGGTGGTCCCAGACAAACTCCCACCACTTGGGTACTTGTATCAGACAGTCAGCTACTGCAATGGGTAAGGACTTCTGGGGCTGTGGGGAAGAGAACACTGCTGATGGATACAGCAACATGTTCCGTGGCTGCTAGCCACCAGTCTGAGGGCATATGCTTTTCACAATGCAGGGGTGCCTGGAGTCCCTGGGGAGGGACTTTCCAAGCTGCATGACAGGTTAACTGCCTGCTAAAGCAGAGCCAAGCCTGCTCCAACAAAGTTTGGGGCGGCACCCACCACTTAACACCTGGCTGAACTCAGGTGTCTGCTAAAGGAACAAGTCTCTGCACCACACTTGACATTCTGTCTCCACTCCTGCCATCCTTCACCACCTTCTGAAGGCTTCATCTAGGGAGGAGACCATCTCCCAGGCAGGTTAGATTTAGGACTCTTCAATCCCTTGAGTGGAGCCCAAGTAGCTGCAGGAGCAGAATGCAGCTTGTGCATGTCCTGGCTTTCTCCTGAAAGACCCCTGGCCATACTTCTCCAGCAAGAGCTGTAGCCAACCCCTTCTCCCCTTGTCAGTGCAGAGCAGAAGTGAACACCAGCATGGACAGGCACTGACCCCAACCCCACAGGGTAGCCACTGGAGGATGGTGTTGTTTTCCCTTTAGGACATCCCAAGGCTGCTGAACACCTCCCCTGGAAAGGAGGAGAGATGGGGTAGGCTTTACCAGCACCCAGTTCCTCTCTCTCCACACCTCCCTTCTGTGGCCACGGTCTGTGACACAGAGCTTCAGTCCAGGCTGCAGCGCTCCTGCTGCCCCAGCCCCGAACAAAGGCGGCCATTCAGCCCTGTCCATGCAGGGCTTCAATGCTAGAGATGAACATCTACCATTGTTGCCAGCACTGCAGCTCAGAGAAATAAAATGCAAATTGTCTTTGCCCCTGAGCACAGATCGCCATTTCTTCAGCCCTAGGAGCCAAACAAACACCCTCTGTACTCTTCATTTTTTCCCTGCACATCACCTGCTTTTCAGCAAATATGGGATTTAGCCTTGGGCACAGCCTGTTCACAGGCAACAGCATACAGATAATCTTCTAGGGCTGTAGCTGCACATGTATCTGATACACTGGGATGTGTCTCAAAATAAAAACATCAAAGATCAGTCCGGAGGTCAACAAATGACACATCTAAAAGGCAGCAGATTTCCTGCTTGTAAGGGAAAGGCATCACTGATTCGAAGACTGTCCATCCACAACTCCACAGCAGGGGCAACGGTGATACCATGCCTCCAAACCTTGATGGAAGAAATACTACTTCTCCTGCCATTGTTCCTTTTATCCAGAAATAAGGGGATAAAATTGAACCAATGAACTCAGGCTTGAGATCAAACAAAATTTCCCATGACAATATCTTTAAAGGTAGGAAATAACTTCCTGAGGATACTGAGAAAGCCCTGGTTTTGGAGTAGTTAATCCTGTGACAGAAAACAAACAGCATACAAAAACTCCTAACTTTTGACAGAACAAGTGACATGCCACGTAATTTAAAGAGCTTGGTCTGCCAAGACACTTCTGATGTAACAGAGACATCCATCTGTGAGACCCATTGATACACAAATGCCTGGATTCTCATTCAACTGGACTTCTATCAAATATTCTGAACCTCTGCCTACTGCAGCTCTGTCTCCTTGTGACTGGATGTCAATTACCACAGAGACTGTTCAGTCGCAGGGTAACAATGATGTGCCCTCCACTCACAGTTCAGACACTTGATTAGCTGCTACAGCTCAGGAAGACACTGCTTATCAGCCAAGCTGCAGTGGCAGACTGCATGCACACTTAGCCTATCACAAAAGTGAGATACAAATGTATTTGCTTAAATCTTTTTCATTGTGGCTTATGCAAACATGCTTTACCCCAGGTTTGGTCACAGTGCACTCGCCTGCCTGAGCCTCCAGCTCATAGCAGGTTGTGTTTTTAGATCCACAAATCCCAAATTCAAGCCTAGATGATGATGATGCCTAAGGCCATGATGTACTAAGAGAGGGCAAAAGATCTGCACAGAACTGACAGAAAGACTAAGGTTTGGATTTTATATCAGGCTTATCTCCATGGTATCTGATCAACTCTATCCATTCCTTGCTATCACTTAACTCTGTAAAGCAACAACATTCAGCTTTACAGTTTGCAAGCAATGAGGGAGACAAATCTCTAGTTTAGAATAGATGAATCTCCAAATGGCTGATGCATAAAACAAGAAGCTTAATTTAAAATAGCCAAATATGGGTTTTTCTCCCACATTTAGAAATCTGCATCACCTGCACATTAGCTCACTAGCTTCTTCAAATACATAGAGATTCGCTCTCACAATGCATCAAGGGAAAACTCAATTTCTGTGAGTCAGTTCTTGGTAGAGAGCACAAAGAGCTGGATAGTCCTCTGCCAAGAGGAAATTATTAAAGCCAGAAATTAGCCAAAACCATACAGTTACAAAATGTTGGGGTTCCCCACCCTCCCCGTAAGGGCAGGGCAGAGTTGTTGCAGATGCTGAGAATCTTTCCTTGACTCACAAAATGCAGATGAGCGCATATGATCAACTCTTACCTGTGAAAATACCCAACCCAAGACAGGAGGAGCTAAAGGATGAACACAGTAGCAGCTGGCTTGATGCAATGGCCCATCATCAGACTGGCAAATGGCAGGGCTTATAATTTTCATACGACTGCAGAAGACCCCCAGAGGTTGTTGTCAGCAGAATCAGGGAAAGAGATGGCATTTTGGAAGGTGCACATTGAAAATTAGTTTAAAAAGCTTGAAATATTTAGAGCAGATGAAGCTGCTCAGAAGTTTGGTATAGAGGCTGGCTTCACCTCAAATTGTCTTACACATCACATTCTTTTCTCAGACCAATTTAAGCTCTCAGAAGACTTAGAGCTATGGACATAGTTACCAAATCTGGCTGGGAGAATATTTCAGCTTCAGTACTAAGCTGCAGCTTTGCTTTTATTTAACAATCACAGTAACAGCCCACATTTCTGGAACCTACGGAATGCTGTAGTGCAGGCAAAAATTACTTCTGTAACCACTGTGCAAACAGAGGAAGTGCACAAAGGGGTGAAACACTGCAGATGCTGGGACGTGGCACTTGGGAAGGAGGACAAGCTGCCTGCCAGGGGTGACCCTGCCCAGGGCTGAAGATTAGCACCTGGGCAGGATGAAGGCTCAGGAGCGGAGCTATCCACAAGAAGTGAACACAGAGCCACCTCAACCTTTGCTCGGTCAGAGAGCAGTGGAAGGCATTACCTGTAATAAAGGCTACAGCACCAGGGGCGCACACCACATCCCAGATTGTGCGGCCACATTTGGGTAGGGCTCCCCTCGAGTGCTCAACACCTTGAGAAGGAAAAGTGCCACATCCTGTGGGAATCCAAGGCAAGGAGAATGCAACCACCCATACTGTAACATATGCCACACAGTCTTCAAGAGCTGCTTTTCAAAGCTCTGGAAGTCCACTGCTCCAGCTATCATCTGTCAGCTGCAAGAACTTAGTCTCACTGTGGCCTTGCTCACCTGCAGCCTACATTGGCTCTAAAAAAAAGGGAAAACAGGGCTACCATGGCAGGGCTTTTTTGTTTTAGCTTTTTAGCCTTAACCTTTCCCATTCCATACTGAAATTCCCATCCCAGCTGTCTTTGAAAAAACAAAATAAACATTCTTGAAGTACTATGAATAGAAAGAGCAGGGCAGACCTTGATGGGAACTGAGTTGCACTGGTGATTTCTTCCAGGGAGCTTTTGACTTTAACATTTCCTACTAGCTTTGAAACAAAATCCTGAAGCAGACCTGCATCTGGACTTGTGAATGTTTCCTTTTAAAGTTGTCCCAAAAGGATGGACTCCCAAGCTGTCTGGTTCCTAAACAACAGGAGTATTATCACTGAACCTTGAAGTAATGAAGCCTTAGTGGCTTATCTCATTCACTGAACAAGGCTTAAAGCTCAGTTCTAGCTACAGAGGGGAAACTGCATTACAAGCCCTGCAACGATAAACTTTATTTTGCTCTGGTCCACTTTCAATCCCTTATTTCTCTTTTGCTGCAGAACAACTCCCATGTTGTTCTAGGAAAGAGAATCTATTCTTGTGTGAAGTCCAAAGTAAGGCTCTAAAACCAAGGCATGTCTGTTTTGCCACCAAAGGTGTAAATAACTGCAGTACATCTGGCTATTCTTTGGCCAGCTTTAAACAAAGTGTTTGTGATGGCAACCCCTGAGGTGCCAGGGTAATGACAGCTAAAGGGAAGACAGCACCCCATAACCTCCAAGGCAATTAGTGGCCAGGATTGAAGCTTCACTTTTGAGCTTTGGTATCTGTGGGAAAACAGCCAAGGGCTAGTTTGCCTGCTGGTGCTGTGAGTGCCTCCATCTGCAGCACACACATAGTGTGGGGCAGAGTGGGAAGTGTGACAGGGCTGAGCTCCACCCGGAGCATGCAGGACCAGCAGTGCCCTGGGATTTCAGAAGCAACTTCTGTTGCTTGCATTGACCTAGCTGCATCTCCTTCAGGTGCTACCTTGAGTTTCACCAGCTGTGTTTGTCCTGCCTGTGTGCCAAAGACTACTGTCCCACTGTCCCACAGCAGGGACAGAGAGACCAGAAGTGTGTTACCTTCTCTGCAACTCGACATTTTATTTTTAATCATCCTCTCCAGGGCTTTGGGGTGATAGATCAGGCTTGGAGCTGCAGGGTCTGAGACAAGACCACAGCTTTGCTCCACTGATGCTGCCATGGGGAAAGTAACCTCCAACTGGGTGCAGAGAGATTGATACAGCCCTGCACTGCTTTGGTTAAAGCAGCTGAAGCTTCTCCATCCCAGGGCTGTAGGAAACGATTGCCAGTGGTGGAGCGGGGCAGCATTCCTGTCACAACAAATGAACTCCAGTCACTTCTCAGTGCACATGTTTATCTCACCCAGTCCCTTTGCAGCCTGCCTGCAGTCCATGGCAAGTTCTAGACAGCCAAAGGCAGCAAGGGGAAGAATTGAGCTTCTGACAGCCAGGCAGGTGGTTAGGAAGGATCCTTCCATTCCCATCACCCTGTCCTGTCACAAACATTTCTATTTTAAGTCAAGGTTTTATTCCTTCAAGATTTCAGACTAGGTTAGCTGTCCCAGTAAAAGAGGATGCTGACAAACATCTCCCGTCTGACAGAGTTTGAGCAAAGCTGTGGGTGTGTCAAATCCACATTAGCTGAAAGAATTCTTACAAAAAACCCCAACTTGCTCCACTTCCCATCAAAACAGCACAGGCAGACTACTCAAACCTTAAATTGGGAATTAAGAGATAGAAGAATCGGCTGATTCTCCATGTTTATTAAAATCTACATTTGAGACTCAGAGCATTCATCCTGCATGCCATCAGCAGTAACATTTTACTCCCTTACTGCTGTATGGAGGTCAACTTACAATCTGCATTGCTGGAGAGCAGCTCCTGGCTGTGCTGGTTTCAGTAGTTTTTTTACAACCTCCTCCACTGCATTTAAGAGCCCTTCCAATACCTGGTCTGCCAAAGTATTTGCATACCAGAATTGAAAAGCCACCTGTTAGTCTCCTTTCTGAAAGCTACAGTTCATATACAGTGGCTAGATTCACAGTTAAAAAGAAAATTCAAAACAACACAATCAACCTAACAAGCTTAACCAATAAAATACTAATAGATTTTATTATCATTAACATTATTGGTATTACCCTTGGTGTTATTTTTCTTGGTTTAATAGCACTGCTGAGAATCTCTAATTAAAGGACGGATAGAACACAACTCCTGCCCTGAAGAGCTTAATGTCAAAAAATTTGGCTTCATGGAAGATATGTTGCAACCATCCACAGGTTATTGGGTTCACTACAGCAGTAACTATATCAAGCTAAATCGACTGTGATGTGATACACAAGAGGTCTGGCAAGATGATCTAGTAGTCCTTCCTGGTCTTAAGCTTGTGAATCTAAATAAACAAGAAAGGAAGAAGACAGAGGTGAAATCACTTGGCAAATGGCAGAGCTCTGCAAAAAAATCACTAAATCCACAGTGAAGTATCCCAGACACTAAATCACTGAGTTCTCTGAACTTTTTCAGGAGCACGTACTTTTTCAGAGAAAACCTTTTACATCCGTCCACCAGCATTTACTGTGAGAGTATGAGCAAAACTGCATGTGTATGATAGCAACCACACATCACGCACTTCTGTGCGCTTTAAGGGCAGGGGCAACAATGCTTGAAGGATTTATAGAGACAGAGAAGCAAATGCTTTAGATGACAGCTTTCAACACCTTAAACTCCCTGACACAGTCTTTCATGACCTTCCTCTACTCCTGCAGCTCACTTGCTGTGAAACATTGCTAGATTATACCAGTTCTCATAAAAAAACACCTAAGATACAAGCATATGTAAAAGTCAAGCATTCACATAGGCTTTCTTTACCTTGCAATTGCAAGCTATTTTCATGTTCTCCTTTTCTGCAGATCCCAGTCATTCATTACCTCCTTTTTTTTTTGCATTTGTGGGTGCTAGCATAAATATTTCATAGATGTGCAATTCCATGTAGGTTAGGAAAGACAGAAGCAAAAAAGCCTGCACAGCTGTCAGCTGGGAATTGCAGGGGTAGGTAGAGTTACACCTAGAATCAAATTGTTCCTCTCCTTTCACAGCACAACTTAATTTGCAGTGGTCTCCTATTCTCATCATCCCTGTTCCTTTTAATGTCTTTGCTCTTAAAATTATTAGGAAAATTATTCTTTCAATTGCTGGTAGAAGCTGCCCAAAGATAAATACATTCAGCTTAATAAACCTAGTTAGCAGGATGGAAGGGGAGGATGTCTAATTACTGCATTAATGACTATAATGCCCTTTGAAGATGAAAAGTGCTGGGAGCTATAAGGGCAAATTTCTGCCTTCTAAAGTCCCTAGGAATCATGTGCAGAAGCTAATTTTAAGAAGCTACAGTGTGGCAGTGAAAAAGATGGCTGTACCATAAGTCCTCCTCAACATCCAGGACCTGGATGCAGAGGTGAGCCCATCTTCCAGATACTGCCTGCATTAAGACAACACAGCTACATAATCTCCTCCAGAAACAGGATCAGAGGAGTGGTGCTATTGCAGGGAAAGGGCATATGGGTCAAAGGAGGTTTCCAGCTGGTGAAGTTTCCATGGCTCAGAAACAAAACTATTTCTACTCCACAGGTTCCTCTTCATCCAGACAATACGGCACAGGCTGAGATCTGAAGAACAGATTTCCCTCTTGCCGCAGTAAGAAATCATCCTTTACAGCAAGGGAAAATAAGTTGCTTAGAAAGCCCCTTAGATGCCACTGCACAAACAAAATACAAGCTGCTAATAACAGGTTTCTAAGTCACACTTCCTTTGCATGCGGTACCAGGAGGCACATAGTCTAGGCTCTCAGTATTATGGGCTTAGGTTATGAAAACTTTCATGAGCATATTTTATATTTCAGTCCAAAGGAATCAGGTACTAGCAGCTGACATTTGCATAGCTGTCTCCCGAAAACACTGAAAAATCTCAACAAAGCCTATACAAGAGAGTAAAATGCACATTAAAACAACAGTAAGATTCACTTACATCTTGTGAGAAGGCAAAAGGGGCAGAAATTATGCAGTCAGTCAACATATTTTCTGGTCATCACTGGGGATACTGTGGATCAGCTAAATAATGCTGTATGACTCATCTCTGTAGCAGTTAAAAAAAACATCTCAGCTCCCTTAGATACCCACAGAGCATTAAAAACTGCATACTTCACAAATCTCTTATGGGGAAGACTCCTGTCTGTGTCAAAGGCCAAAGATGGCAAGGCCTTAGCAAGAAAAGCACACAGCTGACCTGCAGCAGGTGTAAGACCAAAGCCACCACAATGCCCTGAGCTTTCCTCCCAGCCATGGGTGCTCAAAATCAGGTGCACTCCTGAGCCTCAGGAGCAGGAACAGGCAGCAGCCACTTGCATTTGGGCAGACCAGCTGTGCTCAAGTGACAGTGGCTTTTTGCCAGGCTAAAATCAGCATCTGTTTGTTCCAGTGTCTCTCCTCAAGTGGTAAGCATGAATGGCTACTTTCCCTTCAGGGAATTATGAGCTGATAATTACTGGATGAAGAGTGATAAATCAGCCTTCCCTCCATGAGTTAATACACTCTCATAAAGCTGAGGCTTTGTTTACGCAGACCACATAATTTACCGATGGCAGTATTGATCAAATTGTCTTTTATGGATTTGTCTCTTATACCCCAATATGAAATTTTTGGGGGTTTGTTTGTTTATATTTTTTTGGGGGGTTTTTTTTGGTTTTTTTTTGGTTTGGGTTTTTTTTTGTTTGGTTGGGTTTTTTTTGGTGTTTTGTTTTTTTTTTTGTTGTTTTGTTTTGTTTTTGTTTTTGTTTTTTTTTTTTGTAACACAGTCCTTTACTCTTCCTTTCTTTTCCTGGAATATTAATAATCCCCAAACCCAAGAATACTCTTCTCTTCTTCTCTGGGGTCACTGGAGGGAACTCCCACGTGCTGCTCTAAAACTGGCATAAAAAACTAAACACAAATCAATCACTTTCTTCTTACAATGTTGTTTCTTCTCCCACCCACCGTCTCTCATACCTGGTAGTGCGTTGGGACAGCAAGTGCCTGCTCACAGTTCACACTATTGCACATGTGGTGGCCTGTTGCCCAGAAAGGTTTCTGGGTGCTTGGAGCAGACCAAATAAAGCAATGGATGCTTAAAATTTACTGAAAATCAGGAACAGCCTGGTTTTCAAAGCTGCTCTGCTTTCAGCTACCAGAAACCTCTTTCTGCCTTGTAAGCTGCTGATTCCTAATAAAGTCATCTCAGCAGAGTCTTGATAATAGACTGGATGCATCCTAGACCTCCATTCTTGCTTTTTCTTCTCTCCCTTCCTACAGCAGAAGCAGCCCATGGTTGTCATCCTTTGGACAGCAATGTGTCAGCTTTGTGCACATTCCTGAGCAGCCCCAGCACAGCTCTGTGAGTCTGGAGAACCAATCCCTCAAGCAGAGGCTGTAAAAATAAAAGCAGGAACACCTGAACCTTACAGAAAACTTCAACGGATGAATTAACAAGGGACCTGTCCCCAATTTTCCTCTCCTTTTGTTCTTTGTTTGCTTTCCAAATCCTCTCTGCCAGCTATCAGCAAAAATGCCCTCTCTTCTGGTTGTGGGGAAGAACTGAAAAGGCATTACAGTGACTTCCCAGCTGGAAAGAGGCCCAGGCTCTGCAGCAGCCTCCACAAGAAAACTTCTAATTCAGAGCAGATCATCTGTGGAACTTCTTTCAAGAAGCAATTCTGAATCCAACTTCTACAAAATTCAATTAAAATAATGACAACTGCTTTGGGGCAGAAATTGGTCTCCACCAATCTTAAAAGAGAAGCCTCAGAAGTACATGTCTAAATGAAGCTGTCCCGAAATAAACAAGTCTACACCTAGAAAGGACCAAGCAGTCACCACTTGAAAGCCATGGCAGGCTTTCTGTACCTCTTGCTACTCTATGCTTGCATTAGAAGATTCTTACAAAAGACAAAATTGATTTGGTCATTTTTGTTTGCTACTATCTTCAGAAATAGGTACAAAAATGTCAGTATCCTTCTTTGGAAGTAAAGGGATGGCAATACAGCTTAGTCACTTGGAGGGAGTTTATTTATTCTTCCCAGATTCTCTTGAAGAACTGCCAATGGGTTTGCTGGAGGGCTCTCCTAGACTAAAACTTCTGAGAAGGTCACAGGGACACACTTGCCCAAATTTTCCAGACTTTAAAGTCAATTAAAAAAACCAAAAATCTTTCATATTTTTTTAAAAAAGATATGTGAATACAAATCAGTACTGCTCCATAGCAAATCAGGTTTCACTTCCCCTTGTCTGTGACATAAATATTACTGGGTAGCTACAATAACAGGAGCCTTCCTTTCTGGAAATTTTGACTGCTTGCAGAATACATCACTGATCATTCAGCAGCAAATGTCAGTAGTGCCTACAATGGCACTTTCGCATGTTTCTCATTGAAAAAAAATCAAGCAGTCATTTAGCTGAAAAAAAAATTGTTCTATGTTGAGAAATCCACATTCCCTTCCCCAGGGATATTACTCCAATGGCCAATTGTTCTCTCTGTGAAAAATTTTCCTCTTGTGTCCAATTGGAATGTCCCCAGTTTTACCATTAGCCTTCGTGTTTTCCATGTGATTCCTTGCAAAAAGGGAGTCTTCATCTTCTTTGTAGCCACCCTTTAAATACAGGAACACAGTGATAAGGTCTCCCTCTAAACCTTATTTTCTCAAGGCTAAACAAACCCAGTTGTCTCAGCCTTTCCTCCCATGGAAAGCTTCCCTGTCCTTTGATAATCATTTTACCCCTTCCCTGGACCTTCTCCAGCCTGTCCACATCTCTTTTGCATAGTGGGGAATAAAATTGATCGCATTATTCCTGGTGTGGCCCGACAAGCACTGAATAGAGTGGGATAATGTCTTCTTTCCTCTGCTGGTGATGCCCTTGTTGATGGGATTGAGTATCCCATTGGATTTCTTTGCCGCAGAAGCCCACTTTCACTCATACTGAGCTTGTTGGTCATCAGGACCCCCAATCCCTTTCTACAGAGCTGCTCCCCACATGGGCAGATCCCAGCCTGTGTTGGACTCTTGGATTATGTCTTCCCAGGTGCAAGACCCTATGTTTGTCTTTGTTGATCTTCGCAGGGTTTTGTTAGCCCAGCCTTCCAGCCTATCCAGGTCTTCTTGCAGCTTGGCTCTCCTGTCCCAAGTGTTCACTTCCCCACTCAGTTCATTATCATCAGTAAACTGTGTCACTGGAGATGTTTAATGTTTCAGTAATAATGGTATAGAAATCTCTCAAAGTATTCCTTTATTCATATTATTATGTTTTAACCCATAAAGGTAGCTTTGGAATGAGCCTTCTGTTATCCAGAAGCTCTGGAACTGCATCAAGTAAACAAATAGGAAGGTTCTGATTCATTTAAAGCTTAAAAGAAAGTACTCAGTACATAGTCTCTTCCCAAAAGGTATGATCAGGAAAAATAATTTTTGAATAAGTAACACAATTTCTAACATGTTAAACTGAAGCGATACTCGGAATAAATAAATAGACTCCACAACCTGGGGTAGTTATGAAGTGGGTATGTATGTTAGCGCCCGGCACAAGTGAGATAGCTCTCCAAAACTTGTGCCCCAAGCCTCAGTCTGACCCACACCTTTATTCACAAAGATGTTCCATATGTAACACAACTTTTTCATGCATATTCAACCCCTGGCCCCGCCTGTCCTCACATCTCATGCTAAATAGGTCCATGCCCTTCTGGGCACGCATGGTTTGCTGTGGTGGTCGCATGGGGGTCTCGGGGGTCTTCTGAGGCTGAAGATTTTGGTCTTCCTTATTACTGAATTTTTGAACTTTTCCTCTCTCCATGTGCGCTTTTGGTCCTTCAGTGCTTATCTGTGAACGTCTGTCACTCTTGATAGGCTTAGAAACAGAAGGGCTTCTTTATCTGGGTTCTTTGCATCCCTGGGTATTGTTGTTTTATGTAAGAAGCTTCAGAAATTTGCATTTTCTTAGGCCCTTTGAACAACGGCAGAGGTTTCTTAAGTAAAAGGTTAAAATTCAACACATAACCCTACAAGCTGAAATATAAATGCTTAATTAATTTTGTTAAGTGAATTCCAAAAATCTCTGTTTCAAAACCATCATCTTTTTCGACATTTCTATCCACAACTGCAAGGTAAATCAAGTATTAGGCCCCACTGCCAGGTAGAAAAATCAGCTGATGTTCACTGCAGCTACACAAAAATAAGGGGTAAATAAAACCAGCATGATTTTTGTTGGTCTTGACTGTTCTTCTTGCCTTTCCTGTTTCTTGCTAGTTGAGCCAGTTTTGGCACAGCAGACTTGGGCACTGCCCATGCACCAGTAAAAAACACTGCACGCAGAGTCACAGGCTGAGCCAGTGGCTGAGATCCCAGCTTCCGAGTTCTGCCTGCAGGAGGAATTTCTGTCCATGCTGCAGCAAGAAAAGCCCTCAGAAGAGATGTGCTGCAACAACAACTGGAAATCTGACCAAGAATATTTGTAAGGCCTGGAGATTCACGCACACAAAGCAACGCTCCAGTGAAACAAAGATCGTGATTCCTGGCCTTTACCCGAGATGGTGTTTCTTCCACACCCTTTACCTTCCTGATGTTCAGAGCTTGTAAACTAACCCAGCCTAGGAGGAAGGGCTCCAAAACTGATTTCAGGCGGTGCTTTGTACCCTTGCAGGATGGCTCCATCGTGTGACAACAGAGGAAACTGCACCCACGTGGGAATACCCTCAGGAGTACAAAGCCTGCTTTCTCAGCAGGTGGCCCTCTGCCAATGATTTAATTTATTCTAGCTAAAAAAAAATATCCGGAGCAGTTCTTGGACAAAGACCTGGATTACCAAGTGAAAGACAGCCTTCCTTTTAACCCCTTTGTCACTTCTACACAGAAACACTGCTTTGTGCTTCAGAACTCCACTGCTTTGCACGGAGAAGGAGGGGGGCTGTGGGATAAGTGGCAGTTGAATGGTGTGTTTGAAATAAAGGTTTAATTGTGGCAGGATTTCAGATTTTCATTCATTCAAGCACTGTGCCCTTTTGATAGTGGGGGTTTGTTAATTCCATCACCCCTGTACATCTAAGTCAGTTACACATTTTCATTTCCAAGCCAATAGGTTAAAATTGGTAACAATTTAAAAGTTAGTAATACTGAAATAAAACTGATCTCAACTCAACTAGTTTACCTCCTCTGGCTGGTGTTATTTACTGTGGTCTGCACTCAGAAGCTTTTGAGCTGTGTGTGTGGCTTGCACCATATGGCTGCATCAGGGGAGCCTTGACACTTACATGCCAGAGATGCTACCTCACTTCCTTCCTCCCTCACTTCCTTCCTCCCCCACTCCAAACCCAGCTCTCTTTTTTTCTGCTGTTCTTTCCACACCCTCTCCCAGTGCTCAAAACCTTCCTTCGTTTTCCAGTGTATTAACTGTCTCCACCCCAGAGACCTCCCCTCTTTGGTGCCCCTTTGGATGCCCCCAGCTCCTACATGTTTCCCTTCTGGGACCTATGTCACTGTCCCACTTCCTGGTGGGGCAGAAGTAACTCCCCATCGCTGGTCTACATGTAATAAAATACAGAAGTTATAAAATACAGTGTTGCACAGGATCCAGCTTGGATAGAATTAACTTGCTTCATGGCAGTTTATATGCCACTGTGGTTTGCATTTGTGACTAGAAAAGCATTAATAACACAGCACTATTATTTCTGAACAGCACTTCCACAGTATCAAAGCCCTCCAAGATGTTTTTTCAGGATGAGAGGAGGGTCGTCTCCAGTCCAAAGGATGAAGTTTAGCAAGCCCTGGCCACCTCCCTCATCTGAGCCACATGGAGCCTTTTGCCCCAGACCAACTTCATCCTTTGGACCTTGCTATAAGACAGATGGACCTAGAAAAGCGGCAAGCCACATTACAGTCTCCCTCTGCCCACCTCGTTTATAGATTAAAGCAAATAATCATATGAGAGTATTGAGTTCTTTCTACTACCTACATGTACATGTGAAGACTGTTTTACTCTTACATAAAAATTAGATCTTTAGTATGTATCATTAAAAAAAAAAAAAACCTGTCATTTAGCTAATAAAGGGAGCTATTTGATAAAACTTTATAAAGCTTCCTGACAGAAAACGAGCTGAGCTGCAAGAAGTTGAGGGCTTACTTTTAACCTAGAGTGAATGCAAAGCAACAAGGCTCAGTTTAGACCAAGAAGGGTCTCAGATAGTAACAGTGGTAATTAACATTTGTCACAAGCTAAACAGAGAGTGAACTGAGAGTGACAACAGCTCAGATGACTTAAGTGTAATTGCTTAATGACAGTAAATCGACCAGAGCTCCAGGTAGTCAGTCTTTCTGATTATCATGAGATCAGGGGATAACAGAGTTGGGAAAGAAATTCAATAGGTCAGACTAGGCTGCCCAGGGCTGGACTGGACAGCAAAATCAATCAAGCAAAAAGATACAATCTTTCAAATTTTTTACTGTTACTTCTGCAGGTTTGCACCATAACCTACTGTATGGCTGAGTAACATTGACAAAGTTCTTCAGTTACAAAATGTAAAATAACAAGGTACAAAAATAAGTACTTTAATTGCTATAATTCTGCTTATCGTGTAAGCAAAAGCAGGGGTTTTATCCCTCACTGGCTTTTAGACCAGACTATTGCTTCCACAGGAAAGCACCGTGATGTGCCAAAGCCTGAAGCCTGACATCTGCTGTCAAATTGCAGTGAGCTCCCCAGGGCTCCCAGAGAGTTCACGAGGGGCCAGCAGAGGCACAGCAGTTCTGCCATTTGTGGCGCAACACAGGACCAGAACCTACAGCACATCCTCCCTCCCCAGTTCCCTTTTTCCCTGTTTTGAAGGCTGGCTGTATAGGGATAAATGCAATCCATGTTTAGGACCCTCCTCAAGTTCAATCTTACTCATTATCCCAAACCAAACAGCAACTGAGTATCTTCTGAGCACTGCAAGATCAATTAATAACTGATCATGCAGCACCAGGCAGGATTCATCATGCAGTGTACTTTTCCTCCCCCCGCTTTTTTGCTTTGTGGTAGTGGTTGTAATCATTATACAGATCCTTGAAGACCTGCCTCACACCTGCTGGGAGTGATGCACTTAAGAACTTGATGTCCCGCTCAATGCAAAGGTCAAGGATGTGATATATTCCTTCTGTGAGATGTGTCTTCACAGCTGGGTGCAAAGTCACCTGCAAGAAGAACAAAATTGCCTTAAGCTTGAAGACAGAAAGGCAAGACAACACCATTTCCACAGTCAGTATACATTAAATGCTGACAACATTATCCTTTGCATTAGACCATCTGATAAAAGCCATTAGATAAAAGCCAAGATTTTGACTTGTGCAGTATTTTCCTGAATTTTGTAAACATGTTTTGCAAAATAAGCACAGCCCTTGCAGTAAAATCCACAGGAGTACTATACACACTGCTCTGGTGGCAAAGACACTAATCATCCTGGAATCACATGTACACTCCTCAGCACAACAACTCTAATTAAAAAAATCGTAAAATATTTTGCTTGGATTACACATTTCAGTAGATTCTGCATGTCTTGTACAGGCTGTATGCTATTATGTCAGTTTCAAATGAGTACTTCATTTGCATTGGGTAGAAACAATTTCAGCTTATCACTTAACAATTTCATATTTATCTAACAATTTTTTTCTGAGTACTTCAGTGTGCACACCTTAATAAAAGAAGCCTTCAAAAATCTCAGAAACGTATATTTCCTTAAGCTGTTTTAACACCAAGAATTGAGTACCTTGCCTGAAGTCATGCAGAAAGTTGGAGGAATACAAGAAATTACTCAGGACTCAGCACCCTGCTCCTGACATTACCTCGGCTCAACCCCATAACCAGCAGAACCGCCACTAACAACCAGGAACATCAGCACTGACTCTGGAGCCCTCTGCTGCTCTAGGCTAATTGAAATTTGTCCCGTGCTCACAAATCACTTGCTAAGTACTTCACTGCCCAAGACAGTGCTGGCCTCTGGCATCATCACATTATCTTTGCTGCAGAACCATGTCTCATCTTTGCTGAATCCCAAAATTAGCTTTATGCCACCAGATGTGAGCTTCTGCACTCCAGGCCTAATGAAAATTACATAAAAAGCTGTCATTAAAATTCAGGCTTCTTTCTTCCTTAGGCAACTAATAAACCTCCTGCTAATGAAGTGCACTCCTCATCACAGTGACAGGCTCCTGCTCTCTTTCTGCCCTAAATGTGGAACAGATAATATATTTTGTTAGATCCACTAATATAGCAGGGAAAAACATATAGCAGGCATTAAGGCACCTAAGACTTGCTTTAGATCTGTGACCCTGAAGAGTCTGCTTGTGCAAGAGGTTGTAATTTTTCCCTTCTCTGTCAGTCAATCAATTGGTTTGTTTACAACAGATGTTATTTCTCCCTACACTGTGCAATACAGTTGGAGAACAGCTGAGCATCACATCTCCCAGTGAATGCACTGGGCTGGGTTCTCCCTTCCTAGGGTAGAGAAATGACTGCAGAGAACAAGGACAGGAAAACCCACAGCTTTGACAATATGGACCAGATGGCCCACTTGGGAAAAGCAGCTATCTCAGAGCTGCAGTTAATGGAACTGCATCCCTTCCATCACAAATTCATCTGGTCCTGAGCCTTATTTGGGCCATTCTTGCTTTGCAGTTTCCCATAAACACCAATAACACCATGGGAAGCAGAACCAAAGATTTAAACAGCTGGCTGGCAGTTAATTATACTTGTAAATGGTTTATGGTCTATACAGTTAGCACAACCAATTTGTCAAGCAAAGTTCTTGATGTGAGACATTAAATGTGTGAAGAGGTATTCCACTACTGCTGAATTAAGCAACAGGTCATAGGCAACAAGCAGAAAGCACTGTCAACAGTATGAGATGCCACCCACTCCAGTAAGGAATCTTTCTAGATTAATACAAAATAATTCCTGGTATAAAGAGGAAGCACTGAAGGAGCTGTTACACAACCACTTTAGGGGTAAGTGACTGCTTAGGCCAGTAGCTTTCATCAGTTCTAGTTCACAGATCCTTAAAGGGTTTCCAGTAAGTGTGCAGATGCCTGCATAAAGACTTAAATCTACTAACATGTTTTTCTCAGTTATGTTTGATGGACCCGCCGGGTCTTCATATCACAGGGAGAAAGCCACTGATCCTGACTCAGAAGAAAGGAATGGTTAAAAGAGCTTTTCTCTCCCTCTGCAGAACAACATGAAAGATGTATACATGTCCTATTTAAGATAGGCATCTGAGGGCCCCCTTTTCTCTGATATTCATCAATTTTCAGCAGTCTAATGAGCAAATAAATCATCACCTAGTTGTGATCTATCTATTCTGTCAGACAGAAAACACTCCTTTGCCACAGTGTCTGGCGGCTCACTACACCAATTTCCCCTTCCACACCCAAATGTTCCATGCATACATTACTGACCTGTGGTTTCAGCTATCATCCATCACTTTCCATTTCCCAGTGAACACCTTGCAAAAAACTTTCCTAGACATCTTATGAGACTGTGTACTCCTGCTAATATGGAGACAAGTGTCCTTTTGACTTAGAAAGGTTGTTTGACAATTCAAGTCAGGCTTTCAGACTTACATTCAGTGATGACCAGATTACAGAATTCACAGATGGCTAAAGGGAAGAGAAGCTGTTTTAACAGCAATTTTCCCTTTGCTGAACTACTACATTCATTATGTAAACAATAACCAACTAAGAAGGAACAGTAAATAATATGGCTAAAATCTGATATCTCCCATTGTTTTGCTCCCGCATTCCACCCCCCACCAAAAAAAAAAAAAAAAAAGAAAAAAGATGGGCGACAGAGAAGGCAGCAAAGTTTAACCTCTGTAATAACCTTCATGGTTAGTTATACTGGTTACACCACAATCCTTCAGAAACATGGCACCAGTTAGGATTTTCTTATTGTAAGAGGGCCTAAAACCAAAGACTAAATTTCCTTTCTGTATTTCAGCCCATGCCCAGGCCAGAACCACAAATAATCAGTTTGTAGGTACTTGCACCACAAGCAGCTTTTCACCAAACCCTGGTGAAATCTACATCTATTGGGCTGAAGAAAATGACAAGCTGAAGTTACCTCTGGATGAGAGAAAACACTGATCTGGCTCTGGCATCCATAACAGTAGAAGTACTTGCTTTCAGTAAGGATCAGAATGATATCTTTGGTACAGAAGGAGAATTACTGAAAAGCTAACAATACTTGCCTTGGCAACATTTTTTCCATTCATTTAATCATTTAGACCATATTAAAAGATTTTTTCCAGGAGAATCTTCCACTATTACTTACTTTACCAGATGAGGACTTAATTGCTATCAGTCCTGGACGACTGAGACAATTTGGGAGATAAACTTAACTACCAGATGAATAAGGAAGACATTTTTAACAATGATAGTGGCAAAACTCTGGGACAGGTTGTCCAGAGAGGTGGCAGATATCTCATCCCTGGAAATATTCAAGGCCAGGTTGGATGTGGCTATGAGCAACCTGATCTATTTCAAGATGCTCATTGTAGAGAAGTTGGACTAGATGACATTTAAAGGTTATCTTTCAACCCTTTAACCCAAACCATTCTATGATTCTATGAAGAAAAGTAACACCCAAATGGCACTAAAGCAAAAAAAGCTTTGTACCTGGGCACTGCATTGTTTTACCTTAAAAGAAAAAAAAAAACACAGCCCACACCTTTATAAAATTTTCCAGGAGTTTGGTAAGAAAGATTTTCAAGAACTCTTGCATAATACAAAAGCCTGGACCAACCTACATCTCCATCAGGTATAACAATTGTAACTTCACAAATTTTACAGAATTTAACAGAGCTACCTTTGGAACAGAAACTCCAAAGCTAGCACAATACTATGGTACTTTCAAGATGGATGAGAACATACCTTCTGCAATTCAGTCACATACTGAGCCACAATGAAAGCAGAAAACACAGTGAAGTCCTCCATTTCTGCAGCAATATAAGTACACATCCGTTCCACCAAGTGTGCACATTTCAGTATCATTTCAAATTCATCCATGTTGCCTAAAACAGAAAGTGAGATGCAGCCTGGCATTCGAGGCTTAAAAACATTACAGAAAAAAACCAAAAGAAGCTTAAAAACATTAGGAAAAAACCCCAAAAGAACCATCTGGTCTTCCATGATTCTTGAACAACATGAGGCCAAGGACAGCTTGCCTATTTTATCATCTTTTCTTATCAAGCCACAGCTAGAGGCCCCCCACAACACACAAAATACATCTCTTAGAATGGCTACTTTGTAAGAGCATATTGATTCCAATTTCATGTGCACTGCAAGACCAAAATTACTTGTTATAGATGTTGAAGTGCTCACAACAGCAGTTATGGTCCCTTCCACAATTCAGTCCCAACTAGCACTGTGGAGGAGAGAACGAGAAGACAAGAAAATTGTATTCCCTGCCTAGAGAAAATAAGAAGACATTTCTTCTTATAAAACAGCATAGTAAGAAAGTTCTTTGATGAGATCTATTATGTAGAATATAGCACCAACAGCTGCATCACTGGAGGGATCTAAAGTGAGACTGGTGAGATCAGTTGAGAATTAACTCAGTAGGCAGAGAATGAAGAGAGCTAGTACAAACAAGGGAGAAGGGAAATCCAGAAATTACTTACATGTTATCTGTTACAAAAACAAAACAATCTTGCAAAGATAAACAGCATCATTTTCAGCTTGAGGATGCTATGTACCTGTAAGCTTCCTGTGATGATTGCCTTATGTAAACATATTGTGGAAACAAGAAATTTCTCCAGAAACAAGAAATCTGGCACCAGTTTAACATACCTTTTCCTCTATCACTGAGCCTCAGCTAATATATTCCTCTACAATGAATACTTACACTTATATTTGCCCACAGCTATGGGCAACACATCAGCTGAGATAAATCTAAACATGGCACGGGCTGTAGGACATCAGCAGAAAGCTGGGATACAATCAGTTTCAGGCCATGAAGTCCACTTGTCTGAAAACCTTCCACCATTAATGACAGTGTATCTGTATCCTGACCATCTTAATAATTGTGGACATCTCTGACTTGTCTACTTGGACTGTGTAAACTCTTTAATAATTTCCAGTAATAAGTCTGTTTTTTTCCCCTTCCTCTTAGGATATTTAATTACCCTTATTCCAAATCCTTGACCATACAGATATATCATCTAATCCCAACTGATGCTTCAGATACACATAGAGTTCTTATACTTAGCACAGAATAGTGACAGCTCAGCTTTGTAGTAAATATAGTTCCCATCTCAAAAAATTCCATTTAGTAGCATCCATTTGGGATTATAACTCACACACATTACTATGAATCACTGGAGCTCACAGATACCATGCCTGCAGACACAGGGGTCAATAGGAAGAGCAGAAATTGGGCACAGCAAGCCTTACTGCTTCCTGTCGACTTGCCAGCCAGTCAGTGAAGAATAATTTATTCATCAAAAGCAATGCTGTCTGCATGCAGCACCCCAGGAGCCCCAGTTATCTTCCTAAGCCCATAACCACAAAGCTCATCCACAATTTTTCATAGAGGACAGACAGGGCTGACAGTTTCAATGCCACAGCTAGGTTTTGAGGACTTTGTCCTGTTCAGCATCTCCTCTTCTAGAGTATATATATAAAGCAAAGGTGGAAAATATATGGTACCTCTGTCTCCTTTCTGACGTCCTTCATGCATGACAGAAGCAACCAGACGATGGAAACTGCTCAGAAAGGATGGTGCTGCTTTCAACAGCACCTGAAAAATACATGAAATAAAAACATGTGAGAATACATAGTAGAGGGAGTGGAGAGGGCAGAAACTATCTTCTCATTCTGCATCCTGAGCCATTTGTGCTTCTAGAATCAATCATAGAAAAAGGAAACATTTTCTCCTAACCTAGCATCAGATGCTCATAAGCAATCCACTGCCAAAGAACAACACTGCAGGCTAAAGCAAAGCAGAAGAACAACTGAAATTATGTGATTCTGAGATTCCCAGCCTTTCAAATGACAAGTACAATGCAGTTTCATACTACCAAGACAAAATATTTCAAAATCATATTAAAAAAATTCTATCACTAATATGTTTGCTCTTTTAAACCTTTTCCCCTTCTACCACCGCATCATAGATATACCTTTGGGTGACACTGCACAATAGAGAAGAGCACTTCATGGACCCCCAGGAAGACACCGTGATAGTCTTCTGTCTTCAGGTGATACAGAGGGACTGTTAGAAGAATGCTGAATGCCAATGAAACATGATGTGGATTCACAAGAATCCCTTCTCCCCGCCTCAGCAGAGCTGCTACAGTCTCTAGAATAGGTATAACTATGATGGAAATTAGTGCCTGGTCCTGACAGGCCTCTTTGGTTTGCAGCTACAAGACAGGAAACAATGAAAAATGCATTAGCCACTTATCATAAGTGTTGGAACAGTAGAGAACCCTAACGCTCTGACTAGAGTCAATGGAACTAGACCTGTGCTAGCTGGACTGGCAGGGAGACTCCTGCACCTGAGCCATTTTCATGCACTTGTGCCTTGTGTGAGGATGCATATGATGCATTTCAAACGAACACTGCTGTGAGCATTGGAATGGCAACTATTCCCCAGCCTCCTAAAAACCAGCACCTCTTTGCATCTCTTCACATGAATCCAATGATGCAGTTCACTCCTTTACATGCATGCAAAACCTATCAAAACTGCAAGCTTATGATTCCCAGGCATTGCAGAACCAACCACTGATAAATTCTTGCCTAGAGATATCATCCCAAAAGAAAAAAAACATACATCACTAGGTTTATATGCTGTACAAATGAAGGGCAGGAAACTTGGTTTTGATTAGTTTCAGTTAAGTTTCCCTTTCATAATTCAGTGAATTTATATAATTACTTTTTTCTATAAGCACTTGTGTCGTGGTTTGACATGGAAGTGAATTTTTTCTCAGGAAGTTGGGTCAAACCAATCAGTGGTCAGGTTTGGATATTGGCACCTGGAGTGACCACTGAAAGTATGGATACGCCTCTGAGAACACAGGGGGTTAAAAGCAAGAACTGCCAGGAGAACTGTCTCTTTGGTTCCAGTCCTCAGAAAGTACAGACTCTCCCCTGCCCAGCAATGGGCTGGGCGGGGGAGGGGAAGCCATGAGGCTTTGTCCAGGTAGGCCAAGGGGGCTGAAGGACTGGAACCGAGCCAGCTCCTGTAGACAGAAGGGTGGAGAGAAGCAGAGATGCCTTTGTCCCCCCCCCCACAGAGGGAAAGAGACAGAGAGCCTGATGGGACCTGGAGATTTGCCGGCAGAGGAGAAACAGAAAGGGAGGGGGATGATGCCCAGCATGGGAGTCGAGAATGCTGGGCAGAGATTTCAGCCGTCCAGGGAGTCTGAACTTTTAACCCTCTCCGGGAAATGAGGGCTTTGTAAAATATTACTCCTCCTCAATTTGTAGTGGAAGAGAGACAGTCCAGGACCTGAGATGTTAGAAGAAGAAATTTTTAGGTGGGAGGAGATGATGGAGTAGCTTTTGGCTAGACTTTTCTTGTTAGCCATAGACTAAACCAAATTCTCCTGCAATAGAGACTGCATTTTAGGGAGATGCAGTGGTGACCCAAGGAGTCCTGCTTCAGCAACCACCAGCACAGGAACGGCAAGAACAGAGGAAAGCTGAAGAGAGAATGGTGATGCCCTCTGTCTTCAGGAAGAAGATGATCTCTGTTCTTGGACCCTTGGCCCCAGGGGAAAATGGGGGGGACTGTAGACCCAAGATGAGAAGCTGAACTATTGTCTCTTTTAGTCCATGGCAAAGCATCCTTAAAGGAGCCCTATGAGCAGTCTGTCCATGCACGGTAGTGAGAGCACTGTGACATGGAAAGGGGAGTGTCACACTGGCAGATTTTCTCCAGGTGGTTGCCATGTGTGACATGGAAACACAGGAGGTGGCAACTGTGTTTCCTGGGGGGTCTACGGCGAAAGAGAGACTTCTTTCTCCCTTGATAGACTGAGTATTGATTATCTGAAGGGTAGTAATTTGATCAGGAATCCCGGGTGACATTTCATGGTGGTTGTTTTAGAAATTAGGAGAAAGAGGGGTGTTTTAAAGGGTCTTCATCCTAGATTTAGTGCGTGTGTCTTCTGTAGTAGTAGTTTAATAAAGTTTTTTTTTCCTTTGTTATTAAGCTTAGGCCTGCTCTGCTCTATTCCTGATAATATCTCACAGCATTTATTTGGAAAGGTGTATTTTCATAAGGGCACTGGCATTGCGCCAGTATCAAACCATAACAACTTGTTTACTTGTTTTGTTTTGCTGCTGTTGGCTTCTGCTGCAACACATGGCTGATGGTTATCTTTTTCTTTGGACAGGAGGAAAGACAGGAGACAGACTCTCTACTCTGCAGTCTAACAAGTTTCTCCCAAGCTCCATATAACACAGTGTAGTTCCATAAAATTACTGTAAAATTACTGTAAAATGACCTGCACACAACACTCACAGGAGATTTACTTGAGGAAGGAGGAGAAAAAGGGTCTAGACAAAAACGTTCGGATGAATATGGCATGGATTTGTTTTGTTTTTGTTCCCGTGTGCCTCTGTGCACATTAGCTGTATCCACTAGAGAGTCTAACAGATAGGAGGAGTAGGTAATGAAGTTACAATAGATACTTACAGCTAAAGCTGTGATTATCTGTGGGCTGGCAAACCAGAAAGCTTTTCCTTTGTCTCCACTTAATGGGCAACTGAGCAACAATTTGGTTAGTGTAACAGCTGACAATACTTCCTGCAGAAAGTAGACAGATCATCAGTCAGAGGTACAAGGCACATTGGCTCCTTCCAAGTACAGAAGAGCTCTTTCAAGGTCAGTGGCACTTTTGAGCATTAGCAGAGCCTTGACACATGAAAGGCCTCCCACCAATACCTCTCTTTGGAAATTGTTAAGTAAGCAGCAGCTCAACAGAATTCAAAGCACTGAGCAGCACTGACCCAAATGTACTTTACGCCACATTTGCTGCACAATCAACTTACTGTACAAAAAAGTTCACATGACTTTTAAGAAAGAAAAGCCTTCTCATACAACTGCCACTAGATAACAGAGGGAAGCAGAGGCAATACAAGGATACCAGTACATCATAAATTAAGAATGCTGCTTTTGGCAGCTGGGTTTTTTTAATTGCTAGTTGTTTATACAGACTGATAAAAGAAGTGTATTGCAAACTACATTCAGGTGGCAGGAATTATCTGTGCAGTTCAGGAATTCCAGATACTCTTTCAAAAAGATGCATCAAGAATTGATGCAGCACATCTGCCTCTTCTGCCAAATAAGACAGGGCTGGATAACCCCACAAGTTTAACCCAAGTGTCATTCTCAGGTCACTGGGCTTTCTGTGGAGCATACAGCAGACTTTTTTTTGCCAAAAGTGTTCCATACATCACCACTGGTGCTTAAGCTGCTCTGAAGAAAGGCACATAATTTAAAAAGATACTGAGTGCTATCTGGGTATTGCTGAATCATCTTTAGAGCAACAAGTATCAAAAGCACAGGTGCAGTTTTGGTTTTACTTAAAAATGCCAGCACTTCTAAAAGTGCCTTTAACCTTGTAAAAAAGAGCCACAGACAAACACTGACTGCTGGTATCTGTTGTGCAAGAGCTCTGAGCAGCAAGTAGGAAAGAGCTTTCAGCATGGCGTGTAACACCACAGCTGTGTGATTTCTATTGACAGTACATAAAATTGAGACTGCTGAGTCCTTAGGCTGGACAGAAAGTTTTTTAGTAGGTTTCCATGATTTTTCCACCTCTCAATTTATATACAGAACAGAGTACAGTCAGAAAGTCCTTATCCACGTAAATTAATTTGACCTGATCGCTGAACATAAAGCAGGAAGAAGTAAAAAATATTTAATAAATGTCATTCAGCCAACAACCTTTTTTTCAAGATACAGCAGACTGCAGAAGGAAGTCGACAACACATTAAGCTCATGCCTTACTTTAGCCTTCTGCTGCCAAATATTCCTCACTTCCAGTCCCTGCAGCACCAGCCTCATTATGGCATAAAACCCCTCGGCAGAGCAGTTTCCCAGAACCTGGACAAGCACCTCGGTCAGCTCCATCTCCATACTTCGGATCACCTGAGTTGTAATTGCAGGACCTGCATATTCAAGAGACAAAAGCAATCAATTCCCAAGACAAGGACTTCCACAGGTAAGAATAAGGCAAACTGAAAATAAAACAGTTCTGGGGATACCTTTTTAACACTCAAATACATAGAGGACTTAATACTTTTCCTTTCTACCCACTAGTGCAATAATTTGATGATCTCAAGTATATCCTACCCTCAGGTTCAGAGCAGTCATCATACCAATAAAAAGTCTTCAGTAATACAGAAAGACTATACCAAAGCAGCTGCACAAGCCAAAGGAGCAGGCTAAACAAGCCACAGGTATTTTCTACATATGGTGGCTAGAGATCCATCACAAATCACAAAAGCATAAAGCTTTTTCTTTGACTACTTAATGGCAATACAAACACTGAGATCACAACTGTAGTTTACTTAACAGTAATCTCCAAAACAGGGTGTGCACACCCCAGGGTGTGCACAAGACAATTCACTGAGGTGTGATAATTATAAGTAAAATATCTTTAATACAAAAAGATATCTTAAATAGTGTTTACTTCATCTTTATCTGATGCTTTTTAAGCATTTTCTGTATGTGTGCTTTATAATGTACATAGTGGAGTAGCACACATATAATTTATAAGTAAATTATATTCAGGCTGTGTGTTCAGTTTCTTAGGTTTTTTTAGTGATAGGTGTGTGCAATCAAAAATGTTTGGAGACCATTGCACCAGAGCGTGCCAGTAAGTTTGACAAATTCCAGCAGTTTGAAGAAGTAAAAGAGAACAGTTACTCCTGGTTTTCATCTCTCTTTCTGAATGAGACAATATAAAGGAGCCATTAGGTTCCCACAGCTGGCAGCAGAGGTTTTTCATGTAATTTCCAGCCCTGGCTCTTTATTTGGTGAGAATAAAGGAACCAAGCGGTCAATATCCCACAGAATTTATCAGAATTAACACATGGTGTTCATCATCCATAACAGTTAGGTAACTTCCACTGTTCTATAAACTCACCTACCAGATACAAAATCAGATGAGTATTTTACTCTAAGATCTGATCTAGTGCAGATCAGCTGCTTCAGTGGTGCCTACTATACCAATTACACAAGCAAGACACTGAACTTCAGCCCTACCTCCAGAAGTATTACTATGTTCCAGTTACTTTCAAAATATTTTTCCAGGGATGAGTAAATCAGGACCTCAACTTTATTAAGATGTTAACATCTATCAGGAGATCATTACCAAACTAGATGGTGCCTGTGGTCCAGGTATCACAATATTGCATCCTTGAAAATTTTCCTGTCACGCATTTAAAAAAGGATAGCCTGCTGTTTTAACACACATAAACAAATGCTGACTTTTAAAGAAGCTGTATGCTTTGCTAAATGGCTTTTAACTCGCAAAATTAGCAAAGGAGGTGGAGAAAGAGAGTTTTCATACCGGAGAGAAGCTTTTTTATAGCAAAAACAACCATGACTGCAGTTTCTTTTTCAGGATACAGCTCTGGCACGGAGCAGAAGACAGTCAGGAACTGCAACGCAAGCTGAAGGAACTGCAGATTACTCCCTGCAGAGGACAGCTCTTTCAGTATCTGAGAGTAAAACTCTTGGTACAGTTTAATACGGGGCCACTTCAAAAACCCACCGGGCTCCTTCTGCCAGTCCTTCTTGACAGGATGGCTCAGATCTGCTTTGAGGAGAGTAGTGACAGACGGTATGAATGCCACAGGCAAAGGCTGGTTTGGGGTGTTACTCTGAAGACCATGTTCAACAGTTCTGACCATCTGCAGAACCACTGGTTCCAACAGAGCACACAGCACATCCACAGAATGCAGCTTCTTTTCTGGCAGCTGCTGGAGGTGCAGTGTGACAACATGACAGAGTGTGGTGAATGCTGTGAGCAACAACTGCTCAGCTGCGGGATTCCAGTTTTTCCAGTCTATGCTTTTGGCTGCACCTGTGTCTGGCCTGCAACTCACCAGGAAAGACATGAACTTTTCCAAGTTGAGCTTCACACTTTGTCTTCTTTCAATAATCATATGAAGAAAGTTTTCCAAAAACTCTTGGACTTCCTGGACATACTGTGCCCAAACAGGAATAGTCAAGACATCAGTGAAGAATTTGCAAGCTGTAAGTTGGGAGGTCATGAAAGCCTCAAGAACATCACTAGCATGTAATACCTTAAGAACAGAGCTGGAGTTCCTACCAGCTTGCAGGCACCTCAGGAGGTGTAGGCAAGTACTTAAAACCTTCAGCAATAACAACCTGCAGCAAGAGACACTAGCCCTGGTATTAACTAGCAGGGATAGCAGCACCAGAAAACACCGAGTACAGTCAGAGGGAAGAAAACTGTCTAATTTCAGAAGAGAAACAATTTCTAGCAAACCCAGGCATCTTTGTAGCTGACGTTCTTTCAGGATAACAGGGCAGCCATTTTTTGCTAACAATACTATACATTGGGCAACTTTCTCCAGTGTTTTCCAAGACAAGCTCAGCTCATCCTTCTGCACTTTGTTTTCTGATGATACTTCCAAAGGGTCAACAGTTTTGCAAGAAGCCAGAATTTCTTCATGCCAAGGAATATTAGTCACAGACAGCTGCTGCAGTGGCAGATCTACTGAATCCCTGGTAGCAGTGGGCAGCACCATAGCAAATTGATGAATAAGATGGGTCAGAAAAGCACAGTGCAGGACCCTCATTTCTGGTAGAAGAGAGCTGTGAATCAAACCAAGGGATATCTTCGCAATGCTGATGGAAGGCTCCTGGTCCATGGCAGCTTCCTGAGCTTCAGCCAACATCAACGTTTCTAGAAGCACATTTGCAATGTACTCTACATCTTTTAAGGATATATATGGCAACAGGATGGTCAGGTTGGACATGACGAGGTGCCAGTGCGCTGTGGGGTAGCTAAGTTCAGTTATCGCACTGATATCTCCATCCCACAGTTCAGATTCTCCTCTGCTCATAGTGGATCTTCCAGACTCCAGGATGAAAGCTGCAGCATGCTGCAAGGCCTGTAGGTCAACTTCAGTCTGCATTAACATCATCTTCATTTTCTGAAGTGTGAGCAGCTCTAAGCAGTATTTACTAGTGGAGGCAAAACTACCTGTAAGTTCCATAACTCTCCTCCAATACTGGTCCTTCACACCAGGCAGAAAAGCTGAAATGCCCCAGTGCCTTGCAGCATGTTCAGTAACAGCAGTTTCAGCTGTTGGAGACACATATTTACTGCAGCTAACACCAAACAGAGTGTCTACCTCAACCCAAGTGTAAAGAAGGAGGAGAGCAGCATCACTGGCCTTTCTTAGCCAAAGCTCTGACTTTTCTTCCTCTCTCCTAGGAGCCTGCAGCAACTCCATCAGTGGCTGAGTTATTCCCTTCTGTATGTTTGCCATCAAATGCTGGGTACGAAGCACCACAGGGGAAGGAGTGACATCATCTATGCTCCTCATGTTGAACAGAAAAGCATGCAGCACCGAGCACACTGACATCAGCTTCAAGGCCATGTCAATTGACCCTTCAACAGCTGGAATGATAAGGGTCTGACATTTCTCCACAAAGAGACACAGAATGTCCAGAATCTGGTTGGGTGGCAGTTCAAGAAGGCACTCACGAAGCTTTGCTGTCAGGCCAGCAGAGAAGACGGATGGCCTCAGTTCAACAGCTGGCCAGCAAATGACTGTCAGCACCTCTTCAAAGAGCCGTGGGAACTGCCTCAACTTGGAGTAAATCTGGAATATGGTGTTGATGAGAGTCTCTTGCGGCTTCTTTGTACGTGGCTCAGAGGCCTCTGCATCAATCCAAGCTGATGACAACAAGTCATCCAGGTCCGGCTCTACTATAAGGTGGTTTAATGACATCAGGAGTTTGAGACACCTGAACCAAGCAGGGATGGAAGCTTGGGAATGTGTCAGCAGCATCTGTGCTAGCTTCCGGTAAAACCCAAACTGCACCTCCTTGTGCCGGATACGGTCACTGGCGACATTATAGATATCATTGCTGAGCACCAAGTTCAGAAGCTGCTCCAAAGCAAGCAGTTCCATGCTCCAGTTCACAGGGAAAAGCGTATCACTCCTCCCTCCCTCTTGCAGGTCAGAGAGCCTGAGACAGCCAAAAAGCCTGCTGAGCATGTGGAAACACATAAGGTGGTTTTCTGCCTTACAGTACGAGTCCAGAAAGAGCTTATATAGAAGGGACACCGAACCAGCCACGACCGCTCCATGGAGGGCAGGTTCACACAAGTCACTGCCCAGCTTGGTCTGCACTGTGTTGACTGGTAGCAAAAGAGTTTTCAAAGCTCCTTTCTTTTTCTCCTGAGCCTCCTGTTCTGACAGCAGCTCTTCTTTGTAGGATGAGAAAAGCTGAGGCTGAAATAACCCAGCCTGCAGCAAAGTCTCTATTTGGCTTCGTATTTCTTTGCTCAGGTGCTGACACACATGGTTATCATCTGCTTGTGTCCAGTTCCTCACAGTCAGTAAGTGTCTCAAGAGCAAACATGGCTGGAGCAAGTGACTTGTCACTCGCCCAAACACACGGTTTGGGTTGGTTTGCTGCCTCTGGATCAGGAGATACTGAGCAAAGGTAAGCTGGAGGACGCTGAACAACTGGGAGCCCACAGCATTGTCAGAAGCCAGCTGCTGACATGCCAGCTTGGACAACTTGCTCAGGAGATCAACCAAAAGCTCACACTTTGCTGTGTAAATGATGGACAGTGAGGGAGTAGAAAGGATGCCACTGGAGCAGCTCAGCACAGTGCCAATGTTCTGCTGTGTTTCTTCAGAATAGGCCTCTGATAACCTTTTGTTTATGATCTGAAAAAAGAAACAAAAAGAAACCCCAAAAACCAGTCAATTTAGCATACAAAGATAAAGCCCATCATAATGAACCAACAACACCTTCTGTGAGCTGTGGCTGCAAGCAAGGGGGATGTGCCAACAGCTGCTGCTGGGCCTCTCACATCATAGGTTTCAAACTAGAAGCTCCACTGTCCTTGCATTTGTTTGCAGCACCAGATGAGTGAGGAAGCCCTCATGCACGCTACTGGCAACAGCATAAGGTTATCCATACTTGATACTAATAGTTCATCCTGCAGAAATGGAGTAGGGGTAAATTTCTTCCCTTCTTGAATGGTCCACGAAATTACACTCCCAACAATAACAAATCTATACAAAATACACATCCCTGCTCCAATACAGGGAGCTTATTTTGTAATAATGTCCATGACTAAATATCATCTTTATATTTGAAAATGAGACAGATTCTGGTCCTGAATTCTCTTTTCTCTTTGAAAGATACAATTTCTAGAGAAATTATGTTGCATTTCTCTTCCTTTTCTCAAACTTTATATGTATTTCCCTGCTGTTTTCTCCTTCAATCCACTTTTCACTCGCTCCTTTTTCTCACCTTCAGATAATGTCTGCAAACAAATTCAGTAACAATTTACAAATCTGTGTCTATTTTGTTAAAAACCTTACCTGTCTCCTTACACCTTATTGTAGATGGTTCATCTACTCAGCTGCAACAGTGATGGATGAAAACAAACCCTAAATTCTTCCCACTGGACCCTCTACCACCTCAGTCCTTGGTGTTCAGGATACCCTGTCCTGTACCTCTGACCTGATCTTCATCCAGACAGGCTTTCATATCTAGACGAGATTTAAATTTGGCACACTTTCTGCATAACATCTCTGAAGCCCAGATTTCATTCAATCAATTCTCCATACTTCACAGTTCAATTTCTACATGTAAAGACAATCTTTTCTTGCTTCCCTTCAATCTGATCAGAACTAAAAGGATAATTTTCCCAGTCATTTTCACTGCCTTTGCAGCCACTCACTAATTCTGTAATTTCTGTTATTACAAAATATATTGCAGGACAGAAATAGAGGAACTTTCAGTACAGGTCCTGCAAACTATCAGATTAATACATATTTCATGCAACATCTGACACTGTGAGGAAGAGTCAAGTACTGTAAGAGAAACATACTGCTATTCAGAATTTTACCAGATATCCACAGTCATAGTTACCTCTGCAACTGAAAAACTGAGACCAACTGTCTTCCCACTCTTTAAGAGATCCTGTAGTCTTTTACTATGGATAACATTGTCAAGATACGCCCAGAGTTTTTCAACAACTTCATCCTCCAGTTCATGTTTCTTGTTGTAGTTGGAAACTAATGCTTGGCTTACCCAATCGAGTAAAACCTGTTAACAGAAGGGAAAAAAAGAAATCTTTAACAACCCCCAAACAAAAACAGGACAAAAGCAGTACCTCTTCACAGTTATAGCATTTGTGCCTTAGGAACTGTGCTACAACCAAGCAGAACAGCCTCTCAGTGAGCAGAGAAGTCTGCTCCCAAAGGTTTCAATTCCTAAGAGCTTACGCTCTATACAAAATGTTGGATCTGTGCTTGCATGTACCATCCCAAAGGAGTGAACAGCTTCACTCTGACAACATTCTAACTCTAACAGTTGATACTGGTTGCAAATGCAGTCTTTTAAATCAGTGCTCAGAGAATCAGCTGGTTTTCACTTTCTGACAGTTGCTATTCCACTCACATCCTTCTCTTCATATGTTTAAATTCACTACCTAGAAATTCAGGCCCAGGAATTTAGATGGGTGCAAACTGGAAAAGATTGAAATCTACTAATTACTGTTTTAAAACTGAAGTTGTGGTGTATGACTAAGCTTAATACTTTAAGTAATTGAAATAACAAGAACCCAAAACACAGATCTCAGATGTGCAAACCCTAGACCTGAAAGTACTACCAGGGCTGGAGGAATAGGACAAGACACCCCTAACCCAGGGAAACACTGCACAGACCTTCAAGAAACAGGGTCAAAACAAAAGACTTAGGAGATCATATGGGTTCCATGAAGAGAAAACCAAATCACTTTCCAAGCAGCAGTCCATGAATGCACTGTGTGCTCTTTGCTCATGCACAGCAAGTTCTGAGCACCAGAGAACATACACATAGCCTCAGTCAGTCCTCCCATCCTCAAGTTCTTGTTTTTAACTATGCCCAAAAGCATCTGACTTCGGAGCATCCTGTACTGGACATAATACCAACGGCAATGACAGCTCTAAAGATTCGTGTCTCTGGAGGCACTACCCTCTCTACAAGTAAGTTTCTTCCATCCTGCACGAATGCAGGGCTTTGTGCTGAAGCTACTTGCATGTTGTTACACATGTGTTATTATAAAAACATTTCATGTAACGACAAAGAAATCAAGCTGATCAAAATCCTAAATCAGTACTATATTTACAGTGTTATCAGCTAGGTAGAAGCTAGATCTGGATTTTAAGAACTGATTCATCCACAGCAGCAATCTGCCATCGGTATCACTGTTCACCACTAAAAAGTACTCACTTGTTCCTTATTAGGCAGGACGCACTGGTGAGAAATCCACGCGAACCGGGCTAGTTTGAGTTTGTCCTCCCAAGAAGTCTTGGCGCTTTTCAGCTTCAGGTAAATCCCGGAGTAGATCGCTGCCATGGGAGCGGCACGTGGGAACAGCGAAGAGGCAGACACGCGTCTTGAAGAAACGCCAAGCAAGGAGAAGGCGGTCGGACGGGCAGCGGCCCCGCACCCGGCACTCACCCACTCACCCACGTGGCACCGCTCGGGACCCAAGTGCCCCTCCGCCCGCCGGCCGCACACGGTCCCGCTCCCGAGCGCCCACCTCTCCCCACCAGCCTCCGGTCCCACTCGCCTTCCCCTCCGCTCGCAGGGCCGTCGCTGCCCGCTCCCGCTACGGCCGGGCCCTGCCCGCCGGCCTCCGTCCCCGCCAAGCCGCGCCAGCCGAGCGCCGAGCCCGGGAGGCGGCGCCCTGGGGCGAGCGCGCCGCGCCCATTGGCGGCCAGAGGGCGCTTGCGCGGCCCCGGCCTAGCTCCCGCCCACCCCGGCGTGTGTCAGCCGGGCCATGGAGCGGCCGCCGCCGCCGCCCGCCGGGCCCCGGGTAGCACCGGCCGCGCCACCGGCACCGGCCCGCAGGGCAGGCGGCAGCGGCGGCGCGCCCGCTGGCAGCGCCCGGCTCCGCCGCGTGCAGTAACAGCCCCCTCCGGCCACGCCGGCCCCCGCCTGCCTTCCGCCGCCTCCCGCCGCCTGCGATGCTCAGTGAGTGGGGACCGGCCCGGGGCCGCGGCCCGGGGCCCGCGCGGGGGGGCGCGGGGGGCGGGGCCGGCGGCGGGAGCAGGGCCTGGGCGTCCCGCTGGCCGCCTCGTGGCGGAGGCCCGCAGGCCCGGCGCGGCCGGCGGCTCCCGGCAGGCCGGCGGAGGCTCCTCGGGCACGGGCGCGGCCTTGGGGCAGCCCCGGCTGCGGACGGGGCCGGGCGCGTGCCCCGCGCCCGGTGGTCGCGGGGGGGGCCTCTGGTCGTGATATGCTTCTTTCCCTTGGAAAGTGCGTGGGTTTAATGTGGTCTTCTTGTCGCGCCATCTCTCTTCCCTTTTTTTTTTTTTTTTTTTTTTTTTTTTTTTTTTTTTTAAATATTGACAGGAGAAGGCTTTAATTTTGGCGTCCCTTCAGCGAACGCCCTTCGGCCCACGGAGCAGCCCCAGGATGGTCGCGGGGCCCCGCAGGGCTCCCGGCCCCGGTGTCCCCCGGCAGGGCCCACAAGCGAGCAGTGCCTGGTCCCGCGGCTCCGCTTGGCCCAGGAAGGGCCTGGGGGTGGCGGAGCTGGAGCCGAGGTGGTGTGAAGCGGGTTGGAGGAAAGCAAGAGTGTCCCGCAGGGGACATCGGTGAAGCACTGCTTGGCACCGACTTGGGGCCGCGGGGGGGTTGAGGGCAAACAATGTGGAATTGGCAAAGCGCCATTCGTGGATGGTGAGCCAGATCTCGGTCCAAATGCAAATGGATTCCTGCTCTTTTAAAATCACAGCTGTTCCCTCTCTGCCTCTTCACATGAATGCCACTGCTCAGGCAAAAGCCTTCTTTGTAGTTCGTGCTATCCTGTTTTCCTATTTTGCACCACCACCATGCTCTCCCAAGTCAACTTGTCATGTTTCCTTGCCTGTTTTTGTGAATTACAGCTGCTGCATGTACAGCGACATCCTTTGGCTCTTCGTTTATGGTTATCTCCATATCAGTTTATCCTTATCTCGTTTATTCTGAAATTTTGTGAATTTCAGGTTATCCTAATGTCACAAAACTTAAAATTGAGACCTATTATTGTTGGTAGGCCCCGTATTTCATCTGTGGTGATAAAGGATAAAAGATTATTTATTGCTATCCACAACTGAGGCCTGAGACAGAGTTCTTATTAGAGAATATTCAAAAGATGCTTTTGTTTTATGCTTTTATTGGTTTGGGGGTTGGGTGTTTTTTAACTTAGCTCTCTGATACTCAAAGGTCTTTTCTCAGTCTGTTGGAAGAAAGCGACTGCTGTCCCAGTGTCAGGACAGGAATACCGAGTCTTTAAAAGCAGTGTTTCCAGTGCTAGTTTTAAAACTTTTTTTAGTATGTCTGTACTGGGATTATTTCAAGGCCGTGGAATCTGCCTAAACCTGTACGTAAAATGTTGCATAGGCAGGAAAATAATTTCCTTGGCCCAATGCTTAGTTCACAACTAATTTCCAGCCTTTCTAGGAAGGAGGAATTTGCAATGTGTTTTGTGTTATTAGCCTCTGCTCTGTTTTTTTTTTTTTTCCCAGTGGTTTTGGTTCCTCAAAAAAAAATTACCTTAACCTTTTTTCAGTGCTCCAGTTTGGAAGACTGCAGAAAATGCTTCATTGTAGCTCTGCATTCTCACAGTGTGATCTTTCCTCTCTCTTTCCTTATGTATTTTGCTCATCAGTAAAACTAGTTAATGGCATTAGTATTTATTATTCTCTTTGGCTCTCTGAGGAGAATGAAACAGCTGGGACTTCTGAACAATTGTTTCAATTTTTATGCACTTTGTGAACAAGGAACTTTATATGCTTTCAGTTTGTTACATATTTTGGAGATTATCCTCAATTATGAGAGCCAGAGTCTTAAAATTGACTGAAAGTTAAAAATGGCAGGCTTGTCTTTTTATGTCTTTAAATTCTGCATCATTGACCTGATGTGAATTGGCATAGCTTGAACTAGGCTGACGGCATTTTAGGAGGCCATCTTTATGTTTATTTTATGATACACTCTAATTTTGATAATGGGCTCAATAAGGAATATTTGTAGGAGTGTTGATTTTGCTCTTGCACTTTACATGAATGCTTTTCCTGCCTCGGTGACATTGTTCTTTGTAATGCTGAGTGTGAAGTATAAGGGCAAAGTGAAGGAAGAAGCAAAGAGCTGAAATTAGAGTATAGGTGATACTGTGTCTGATGCTAATGGGTGTTTCTTGATGAAGATGCATTTCCTTAAGGGAGTTCCTGTTGTGTCACCTGGAAGTAGGGAAAAAAATCTTGAGATACTGCTAGTAACGTCCTCTACTGTGACTGCAGGGGGGGAATACACAGGGGAGAAAGAAACTGCGCAGATTGCATAAATGCTTCAGTTTATTGCATAAATGCCTCGGTGTGGACCTGGGCAAATCACTTGTGCATGAGTCCATGCTGCTGGCTGAAATGCAGAAGAATGTTAACAATACATTGTGAAGCTTAGTTAAGGCTGTTTTTTAGGAAGGTGCCAAGTTGCTGGTACATCCTTGTGGTGGTCCATCTACTTGGTGGTCTTGATAAGAGTTCTGTCTTTCCTACAGTTTTGTGCAGCAGAAGTGTTACACTTGAGACAGTGTCCCAGATATAACTTCTTTAATTGCAGGGAAGATGAAAAGGAAGTTTGCTTTTGGAGTGAAAGAAGGTGTTTAAAACTTTTTATTTTAATGGGTGTATCTGGAAATGCTTTGAAAACTCCCATCTGTCACCCCTTCCCCACCCTCAACAGTTACTTAACCTGTGGAAACAAATGGGAATCTTTTTAAGGTTTTCACCCAAGCATGTGGGTTTGCAATTCCAGGTATCTGTTGAAGGTGAACTATTGCTGAAGCCTTGCATCCTCATCCACTTGTGCCTAACTCCACAAAAGGGTTATTTTTCTAACAAGTGGAATAAGCAGTAAAGTGTGCATGGGTATTAGGAAAAATTAATTTGTATTTTTAAAGCTGTCCTTTTGGTAGAAATAATGGTTCTTACAAAGGGAGGAAGGGCATCCTTGTCTCTCTGAGAAGTTGTTTTTCATCAGATTTAGCTGCTTAAACCAGGAAGCACTAGCACTCAGGAAACATTCATGTCATTGGTATTGGGGCTGTAAGGTATTGAACTATCTCCAGGCAGGCTTTACCTGGTGCTGTGATAGGGAAAAAAAAAAAAAAAAACAAAACCTGTGGCTTAGTTCTGCTTTATTTAAAGCTTTTTAGGATATCTAAACTTTTGTGTAAACTTGATGGCTATTGTGAAGGATTGGTGCAGACAGCGACTACACAAATAGCAAGGGAGCTATTGCATTCATCTTGCTGAGGTTCCTTTATTACAAGCCAGGGCTAAAAGGTAGCATAGGGCTCATCTTGATTTTGAGGTACTTCCAAGTGCTGTTTGTGAGGATGGGTTCCTAAATATATATTTTAAAAAATCCTTCAAAAGATTCTTTTTGTTTCAAACTTTTGTAAGAGGGAAGCCTGGATAGCTCAAGGCCAATGATAAAGAAGGCTCTGCTTTTAATTTCCCTCTTTTTTTTTTTTTTTTTTTTCCTGGGGACCTATCTGAGTGAAATGCCAGAAGTCTGGCTCTAACCTTTAAGTTCAGCCAACAAGCTTTTGCTTCTTGGACTCCCCAAATAGATTTGCTATATAAAGCATTATGTTTCCAAAATTTCCATCTTTGTATGTTAATTTCTCATTCCACTGAATCTTCTGGAGGTTTTTTTTTTTTGTTGGTTGGTCAAGCAGAGGAACCAGAAAATGACTGAAGAGTACTCAAACTGCTGCTGTCAAAACTCGAGGAGGATATTCCCTTTTTATGAGCTGTTTTTTACAAAAATGCTTCAGTTCACCATTGCAGTTTTAGTCAAGAATCCTCAAAACTATTTTTGATTCCTCTGTGAAATTAGTAGAATTAGGCAGCAAAATATCTTCAGGGATCTACAAAATATCTGAGTGTGGCCATAGTATTGAGAGGCAAATCCCTGAAGGTTCTGTTTCATATCTCAGCAACGAAAATACAGAGATGTTTGTTTTCTATCAGTATCAATGCAGCTACAGTCTAAGCTGATCTCAGCCTACCCTGTAAGGGTCTCATCACCTCTTTCTTTCCTTTTGAGGTCATGAAACGCGTACGCACAGAACAGATTCAGATGGCAGTGTCCTGCTACCTCAAGCGCCGTCAGTATGTGGACTCGGAAGGTCCCCTAAAACAAGGGCTGAGGTTATGTCAGACTGCTGAAGAGATGGCAGCTAATCTCACAGGTAATCCTATCGTTTTTCCATTACTACTTCTTGGCAGAGTTGTGAGCACGTGTGCTGGCAGCTATATGGATTTGTCTGCACATGTGGACATTTCTCCTTTTGAAATGAAGAAA
Organism: Vidua macroura; assembly: GCF_024509145.1. NCBI lineage: Eukaryota > Metazoa > Chordata > Aves > Passeriformes > Viduidae > Vidua > Vidua macroura. The sequence continues at coordinate 43,152,387 of NC_071573.1, read as the reverse complement.
ATTCTCACTGTTAAGTTGGCGTGAATTATGAACTTCTGAAGAATGAAATTGTGGGTGGAAGTGTAACAAGGTGACATTCCTAGTCAGTGAAACATCAGGCTGAAATACCATGTGAGGGTAGTGGAAAATACATGTGTTTTATCCCAAATAACATGAAGTCTGGTGAGTAGTGGTGCTTTGGAATGGAAGGGAGAAGAACCTAGATGAAAAAGGAAGTAAAAGCAGTAAATTCTGTTGTACCTTTGTACTCCAGCAGAGTTATATCATATGAAATTAAAGTGATAAGGCTGTGTCTTTTTCTGGCATAGTCAGCTTTGTAGTTATGAGAAGTCTGCTCTTGTCATTTGGGGAAAAAACCCAAAACCTTCAATGCACGAGAAAAAGCATGCAGGGGGATAACCTTTCTTCTCTTTCTTAAAGACACTTGAATCCTGCCACACTGCTTGCTTTCCAAATTTTGTCTGTGACAGTTGTCATTGTAATTATTATTTTTGTTTCAACAAACTGTGCTGCTGCTTCAGCACATAGAAGTATTGGAAGGATGAAAGCTATGTGGACATTATAGTGATTGAATTTACTTGTAAAAGTAATAGAAAATACTAGGCTGACATTTCAGGTAGAAAAGCAAGGAGAAACTTTTTTCTCTCAATGAAACTGCTTAGATTATGACAGTATCTCAGACAAAGGGGAGTGATGGAGTTACTTGTAATACGACTAAATTTAACAAATATTAGTAGCTATATAACTGTTTGTGGCTAGATAAGGCTCAATGCAGGAACAGATAACATACTCTAAAAGAATACCTTTAGAGTATTTTTACAATAGTTAACCATCAAAAGATGAGTGACCTGTAGGTCAATGTCCAGGAGGACTCCCTCAGTGGTCTGGAGGAAACTGGGCAATATTTCATTATTAGACTTAATATCATAGTACTTTTAATTTCCTTGCTTTTTTCAGCCTAACTATCAGAAGTTCATTGCATTCTCTGAAAAGGTACTAGGGAAGATGGAGAAGAATGAAACCAAAGTAAACTCCCAAATTGGTTTTTAATAGGAATTTTTTTGTGAGAAGTGGGTAGAAACATCAGTGTCAAAACATGCTCAGAATGTGATACCAGCCATATGAGGAAGACACAGAAGTGCCTGAAGTAGTGGAGATGAACTGGATTACAAGCCCTTGCATGAGTATGTGGCCTCTTGCAGAAAAAAAAAAAAAATCAATAAAGAGTGTGAATGAGTGTATGTTTACATTTTGGGTTTTTTTTACTGAACTTCCACGAAATATTACTACATTTCATGTTAGTCTCTGTCCTCTTGCCAGTGCATGAGTTTTGTGGATGGTCATTGAGAATTTAGTCATCAGTTTTCATTAGAACTGAAAATGGGCTGCTCTCGTGTATTCAGTTGCTTACTACTTCTTGTCAGATGTGCTTTCAGTGAGCTGTCAGTGAGCATGCTGCAGTTCCATCAGTGACTGTTAGAAAAGTAAACCCAAGCTTGTTACTTAATCTGACAACCGATGCTGAAAACACTTTCTGCTGCAGTCATCCTGGTTTTGCGAACTGAGTAAAAACTGAGCAGATTGTAAAGCCTGCAGTGCTTTATTTTTGGGAAATTAATCAAATGTGTTTTTCTGAAGATGTTTTTGCTTTTTCCTTAGCAAAGCTCACCTTGTTTTTTATGTTCAGCTCTATTGTTTGACTTTTAAATTAACTAGCCTGTGTGAATGGGAGACTTGGAGAGGACATCAGAAGATTATCTGGTCCACCCTTTTCTGTGGGAGAGGGAGCCCAAATGAGATTATCTAGAATTCTGTCCAATTATATCTGCAGTAAAATACAGCACAGAGCTTCCTTGTGATTATCCCATATTTCTCTAGAAAACAAGAACAATGTCTGAGGACAGAGTGAGTGACCAAGGAACAGGTTTCTCTAATACTGCCCATAGCACTGTTAGCACATATGACTAGCTGAAATAATGTACAATTACACATCATCACACTCACCTAAAATAGGAATCAGTTGCTCTTACACAACATTTACAGTAGCCCCACATTTGTTAGCTAGAAGCAATTTTGCTGGTAGCCAACACACGAGACCGGGAGGGTACTGTCCATATCCCTGAGTTAGAAGTAAGTTCCTTTGCATTTCCTATCAGGTTGCATAGCTGGCCGCACTTACTGGATGTGGAGGAGCAGATATTTCCAATAGATGTTCTTATGACCACTGGGGAAGGTGGAAAAGAAATTGTGATAGGTTTATTAACGTATGAGAAAAATATAGCCAGTGTTTTATTTCTACCAGGTAGAAAATGTGCATGAAATTTTACTCTTTTTTTTGGAATCGGTTGACTTCTTGATCCTTTTTTGCAGTTCTCATTAGTTTAAAGTTTTGGGAAGGCAAAGAATTAGAATTTGTTAGAACTGTCTGGTATGTAGGGTTCATTTACCATTTGCAGGATGGGAATGAGCTCTAGTATCATTACTGAAAGAATAGGCCATAATGGTTGCCCAGTCAGACTGTTTTAGGACAGGTAGACAAAGATGATACTCCCCTCTCTGAATCATGATGTACACCTTAATTTTGGAACTAAGTTGCTTATACAGAGAAAGTTGTGGCCTGGAGAAAATATCTCATAAAGTTGATTGCATAGCATGAACAAGGTGGCAGGCCATTGCCATTCCTGCAAACATGAGGCCACCAGATTTCTGGGAAGAGTTGCCTGTTACATGTAATCCTGTGATAGACAGCATAAGAGACAGGCCCTCATATTTCTGTATTTCTTGGCTTTTACAAAGAGTTGTATGGGTGACATTGGAAACTGTCACTAAGTATTCTTGAGTTACTATGTGTACATACATGCAGTTTGCTTTCTCATACTGAATATTGATTATATTCAATTTTACATCCAAATAGCAGAGCTTTTTCCTTTAGGTATTGAATAGTAGCAGTATGTGAACGTGGAGTTCTTACCATCTTTGAGTTTCTGAAGCAGCCAGGCTGTAGAAAGCTCTGTGTAGCTATGCCTTTCAGCAAGTTATATTTGTTTATATCTGAACTGACTTAAGATATTTTATCTTACTGGTGCTGGAATCTGGTTTTGTTTTGTTTTTTTTTTCCCAAGAGAGGATGATCAGCTCAGCCCATCTCTCTGTTTCAAGAGCTGAATTCAGCTTGCCAAACATACCTCCTGTATTTACATAAGCTGAAGGAAGGTAAACCTGTGTCTTACCAGAGAGAAAGAGAGAGAGGAGCAGGGGGAGAATAGTGACAAGCTGCCTGTGTACCATGTGCTGATTAGAGGCATTGAGATGAGCTGGAGACTCGCCTATCTCTCTTTAGCATGTGAACATTTGATAGTGTTGTTTATAGACTTCCAGGTCTGTCAGACTCGTGCCTCTGTGCATGAGCCAAATGCTGGAACAAAATGCCCCCAATCAATCAGGAGTAGAAAGGCAGAGGACGGAAAGTGGTGCAGGGCAAGGAAGACTGAAATAAATTGAAGTGAAAGTAATGAAAATAGGGAGTTTGGAGGGAATGAGAGTTATGATTTGAAGAAAAAAAAAATCAGAAAGTAAAATAGTGAAACTCTTTGCCCTCTTGTGCTTTATTTAGAGCAGCAGAACTTGGGTTTCTAATCACTGGTATTTGCATTTACTTGGGGTTTCTTGATGCATGTCTGTAAACTTGCACAAAGTCCCCTGTGGATTCCAGGCCATTAGCAGAACAGCAAAGGTTTGGTGCCAGAGAAGGAGAAGCCAATTCCCTTTCTAAACAATTCAGAACCACTTTTTCCAGAGTCTGGTTCTGAAAAACAGTTTAACATGGTCTGAGGAGACCATAACAACTGAGTTTGTGGTCAGTTGTCAGCTACCTCTTAACCTAAAATCCTCAGGGAGGAGGGCACATTTTGGTAAAAAATTACTAAGTGTTTGCTTAGAGGTTCAGTTTTCTCTGCCACCTCTGTGAGACTTAATAAATGATAATGGTTGTAATTTGTTGTAAATTATAATGACTGGGACAAGAAATTTGAGACTCTGAAGTATTGTCACTTTAGACGTGTTCATGATAGTAGTTGGGACTCACTGAAAAAGAAACTATACTTTGGAGAAAGTTGTATGCTGCTTGCCTCATCTTTTCTGAGTGTAAAGTTGCAAAACCACAGTTGTAAAACTTCTGAGGGGTCTGTGATGGTTGTTACACTGAATTTCTTGGGAATTTACAGTTGTATTTGAAAACCTGAAAATGTGTTCTGGGTGGAGGAGGTGAGTTGCTGAAATTTTTAGGGTGGGTTTTGGCTTCCAGTGTATTTTGTCCTTTGTAATCTGTCTAGGTGATTAATGTTTAGATGCTTTGGACTATTTCATACCTGAATGGTTTGAAAGATGAAATGTCATCTGAGTGGCTGCATACCTTGGATTTTATGAGAAGCTTTGTATTCAGACACATATCTACAAATCCTTACATTCTTATGTAAGTTTTGCTTTTTTTATTTCACAGTCCAATCTGAGTCTGGTTGTGCCAACGTTGTGTCTGCAGCTCCCTGCCTGGCAGAGCCACAGCAATATGAAGTACAGTTTGGACGATTACGCAATTTTCTGACAGGTAAATCGGGAAGCACGGAAGAAAACTGACTTTTTTGTCATTTCAATGAGTAAAGGGCAATACAGTAAATTTCAAACTCATATCTCTAATAAAGTTTTGATTTCTAGTTTTGAGATTTCAATTAAAATAGAAATATTTCTTTTTTCTTTTTTGGTTGTTCTCTGTGTGCTGGATAGCTTTGAGTTTTGTAGATGGCTGGCTCTTTGCCCTTTCTTGTTCAAGCATTTACCCTTTGTAGGTCTTCTAGACAACACCATATTTACATAGGACAGAAAGGAAAATCAGTGTTTTATTTGAAAAGAAAGTAACTGAGAAAAGACTGTAGTTCTCTGTTGTATTCTAGTTTAAGGTTTTATTTTTATCCATAATTGGAGTGTTTTTATGATGGTCTGGATTTCTAAGGGATTTCTGTTCCCATAAATTTAGCTGTACTGGCTTTGAGACTGGAGCAATACAGCAAAGTAAAAAAAAAATTACTCCATAATGATGCAGAAGACAAATAATGATTTTTTTTTTTTATAATTATTCTATAATTTTTTTAACAAGTACTCTTGGGAGTGTCCTTATTTCTAAGTCCCCAACATGGGAAGAAGAAAGCAGATAGAATTTTTAAAGAATAGTACCAAGGAAAGTGAAGTTGTCGCACACAATATTTGTCCAGTGTAGGGATTTGATCCCAGTGTGCATAACATCAGGATTATTATTTTTGATAGTTTTGGAAGGGAAGGGAGCAGGAAGGCAAAGGCAGAAAATAGTGAATTCTTGGCACCTTGTCATCTACAGCAGTCCAATACCTTTGCACTTTAGTATTTGAAGTAAATCCTTATGGTTTAATAGATTTTTAGAAGTACAATAGCTCTGTTCAGTGCTTGGTGAAGTGCTTGCTTAATGCTTGATGAAGTGCTAGGTTTTGGTGTTTGGGTTGACTGCTTTTATCTTTTTTTGTCCCTCTTGCTCTAGTTTGATATCTTACACATATGGACTACCTCTGTTTGTTCAAGGGAGTAGCTTGCCAACTAGCCACAAGGCACAGCAGGACACTTCCCATTCCTGTGATGCCTGCCCCACTGAGGAGTGAGTAGGGGATTATTGACATGGTGTAAATGAACTAACTAGTCTCTAGTTCAACCACCTGTTCAAAGCAGGGCAAGATGGGTGTTTGATCAGGTTGCTCAGAGCCTTTTCCAGTCAGATTTAGAAAATCAAACACTCTGGAGATTGCTGTGCATCTCTGAGGCTCTGCTGCAATTCAGTGAAAATTTCCCTTGCAGCAGCTTGCCTGTTGTCCTTCCACTGAGCACCTCTGAGAAGAGGCTGGCTCCTTTTCCTGTATAATGTCCCACTGAGTACTGAAGGAAAGCATTTGAATACCCCCTTATTCTTCTAGACAGACCAAGCTCCTGTAACCTCTTTGTGTGTTCCTATGGAACATTTTCTTTGTTCGTGTTTCTGCCAACTTCCCATCTCTTCCCCTTTTCCCCTCCTGCAAAGCGAGGTCCTTTCATTTTCGGACTAGTGCACTTGGAGAAAAAAGAGACCTGCTGACTGCTTAGAGCTTTTACTACATGCAGACCACTGTTTTCACTGGCTTTGGCCCAGTTTCAGTGGGACAGGAAGAAGAGTGATGCACAAGTATGCAAATATGCATGCATACACTGCACGCCATGCATACTCTGTAGTTACTCCTGTAGAAATGAGAGGCACAGTATGGACTAGAGAAAGTCTGGAAGAGTGCTCAACACAAAGGAAAAATAACCTAATGGGAAGGAAGAAAAGAGAACATGCATTGGTGAGTGGCAGGAGGGAAGAGCATGTTGAAAAGCAGCAATGCATTTTGCATTTTGAGGATCAGCAGTGCCTATTTGTGTTCCACTAATTTGGACCATTTGGTCCTGTGGTAGTAACTCATTGTGGCCCTGTTGTTGCTACAGTGTTCGGCAGGCTCCGTTCTTCCAGCTCCCTGCAGCTGGCAAACAGCCCCAGAGAAGCTGGGGAAGGTGGAGCTGTTGCACAGATCAGCCTCTGCAAGGTACAGCACAGCCTAATCGGGGTTTGTTACACTGTGTACTAGGAATTACTACTGGGATTTGCCTTGGCAGAGAGAGAAAAGCATGTACATAAGCAGGCACAAAAATAAAACAAGAACACAGCATATTGCAGTACATTTTGGAAACTGTAGCTTTCTTTCCCCTGAAGACAAATCAGTTCCATCCAAAGCACCACACTTATGTTTTACTGAAGCTGAGAGAAAAAAAGCTCAGGCCAGACAAGCTAGGTAAATAATTTTGGCTTGAACACTAAAAGTACTCTTTTTAAATATAATTAATACATTTGAAAGTTCATTTATCACAATAAACAAAGGGTACCAAGAGCATACTTTTTCTTTTGAAATAAATGGGGAAAATTCAACTATCATGTATTTTATGAGGTGGTATATTATTAGTTGTCCCACACCTGAGAAGGGTTTTGAAATACCTGCATTTTGTTCTGACAAGGTACCTCACTGATGTGGCAATCTCTATTGTACCTCCTTTAGGTGACAGAAGAAGTTTGCTTGAATGTGCCAACAAACGTCTCTTTTTGCTTGCTTTCCGATGTCATTGTCAAGGCTTTCTCAGTAGTCATCCTTGCTCTGTTTTTTTCCCAGTAGGAAGTGGTTTGAAAAGTCATTCAAAGATTGTTATTGTGTTTTTTATGTAGATTCAGATTCTCAACACAGCCATGAAGTGATGCCTCTTCTATATCCCCTCTTTGTCTACCTCCATCTGAACATGGTCCAGAATGGTCTAAAAAGCACAGTGGACAGTTTTTACAGCCGCTTCCATGGCATGTTCTTGCAGAATGCCAGCCAGAAGGATATCATTGAACAGTTGCAGACTACCATGACTATTCAAGATATCCTGTCCAACTTGAAGCTCCGGGCCTTTCTGGACAACAAATACGTCATCCGCCTTCAAGAGGACAGCTACAACTACCTTCTTCGCTACCTCCAAAGTGACAACAACAATGCCCTGTGCAAAGTCCTGACCTTGCACATTCACTTGGATGTGCAGCCCGCCAAGAGGACTGACTACCAGCTCTATGCTGGTGGGAGCTCCTCACGCAACGAGAGCAATGGCCTGGAACCCAGCGACATGCCAGCTTCCATTCTGCAGAATGAGGCAGCGCTGGATTTACTGCAGGACAGCATTAAACGTGTCAAGGATGGGCCCCCTTCCTTAACCACCATCTGTTTCTATGCCTTCTATAACACAGAGCAGTTGCTGAACACTGCAGAGATTTCACCAAATAGCAAGCTGCTTGCTGCTGGGTTTGATAATTCATGTGTGAAGCTGTGGAGTCTGCACTCCAGGAAGTTGAAATCTGAGCCCCACCTTGTTGATGTGTCCCGCATCCGTTTGGCTTGTGACATCCTAGATGAGGAGGTTTGGATACTCTTTTTTCCTCCGTTCTTCCCCTTCTGCTGACTTGCTTTGTACACGGATTGTTGAGTAGTAATGTCTTAGGGAACTCTGAGGCTGTTGCACCACCTGTCTGCCTTGATGCAGAGATTTTATAATCTACTGTCATCCTTGTTCTTCCCTGCATTGGTTGTAAATGCTAAACTGAGGTGCAATCAGTCTGTGTTTAGGTCATAGTTTGTTAGTCCTGGGTGCTGGTCCCTGTCCTCCAGCTGTCCTTGAACAGATGACAGTAGACAGGAAACCCAGAAAGAACAGGTGACTAGAGTAGGCTCTCTTCCCTGAGGAGTGTGGAGCCTTCTTTGGGATGGAAAGATGAAACAAGGCAATACAGGCAATGAAAACACTGTGCCAAATGAAATCTAGAAGTAGCTCAGAACAACCAGGCAGAAGGGTGGAGAGAAGGGCAGACGCACATGAAGAGGAAAATATAGACAAAGTAAGGAAAGTGCTAAAGAAGTCTGATCAGATGCCTATGTGCAAAACTGTATTTCGGGTATCACCTTAATTTACCAGAGGTCAAGAGTTATGGAAGAGTTATGCAAAATGTCTTTGTTAAGGAATCTGAAGTGTAGAAATTTTAGAGGCCTCCTACTCTTCCTCAGAGTGCTGGGATGTGTGTACCTTTACTTCACATGCAATGCTAGGTGGCATTTTCTACTTGACTTTTTTCTTTTTTCCTTTCTAGTCACACCTTTCCTCCCCTCTCCACACAACTCTCCACACAATAAGTAGCAACTTTTATCTGGTTAGAGATGAAAATTTTTACTCTTCTGTTGTTTAATCACTCTTCTCCTAAAAAAAAACCTAATTCATTTGTTCTTGTCTTGACTGTTTAGCAGGAGAGACACCCTTTTTTCCACTGTTTTTTCTTCTAAAAAATACTTAGTGGCAAGGTTCTCTTTATTTTGGAAGAGTGCTGAGAGCTTGGTGTATTTAGAGATCTGTGATTAGGGATTGGTTTGTTAAACAGCTTGAGAAAAGAGGCAGGCATCAAAGTGAGACTAGCCCAAAATAGAGCTTTGGCTTGTTTTCATTATAAACTGCAAGAGTTCATAGGGCATGTGACTGTATATTGCCCATAATGGAAGCCAAATGTCAGCAACCTGCAACAGAGGAGAATTTGTCTGGTAAATCAGCAGGTCAACTTCTTTGGCTCTGGACTGTGGAAAAGTGAGATACTGCCAGGTTATCAGGAGTGTATTAGCTTTCTTTGGCATGTAGTCATAGACTTGGCATTGTACATATATTAGGAGACTGCCATAAAATCCTGAATGCTCATGGCTTATGGTGGCTATTTGATGTTTTGTGCACAGGTCTAAAGCCAAAAACTGGTCAAAAACCAGCACAGATTAAAGTCATCATTGCCCTGAATAATTTCCGCCACTGACAAAACAAATAGTGACCTGAGCAGGAGTTCAGAGTTGAGGGAGGATACCAATACCAGCCTGAACACAAATTTGATTACCAAATGCAAATGAAAGCCCCTTGACTACAAGGAAATTAATTCAGTTATCTGGGAGCCCTAAGTGGAAATACACAGGCACCCACAGCAGGTGGGAACCGGCCAGCAATTGCCTTGATGCCATGTGAGAGGAAGCCATAGATACCAGTACCAGACTACCTTGACTGGGCTGCAGCTCAGTGTGAGCAGGGGCTGTATTTCAGATTGTCACTGCAGTGTGATCGGTGCAATCCACAGGGATAAATACAGACTTTGATACAGACTTTGACAAAGAACAAAAATTCTGAATGTGCTTTGACATTATTTCTGTGAGTTCTATAGAGTAACTTGTGAGAATGTTAAAATTTGGTTTGGTTGATTTCTGTATTGTATAATTAGCTTTGGATAATGTATTTAAATAGTAATGCATTAAATATGTAGTCTTCAGCCTGGTTTTCTATTTTCTGCAAGGAAACAAATCCTTCCTTTATGCAGTCACAAAGGTCTAAAATGCTAGTTTCAGTGAATGTTGTTCAGGGTGGCACTAAAGCTACTCTGCTGGGTTTATTAATTCTTCTTGTGAAGGGGTGTGTTTATATGTGTACGTAAAAGAGGTTGAGACTTAGCAAATGTGTTAGAACAACAGTTTTTTCCTAGTCCATGTAAAGCCTTTGTGTCACTAAGGTCAAAATCATCTTCTAGGTATAGTTTTACTAAATTTTGCTCAGTGTGGTGCTGCAGTGTACTTCACTAGTGTAGTCTTGCTTCTTGGAAATAAGAGAGGCTTATTATTTTGGGATACAGTAACTCTGTTTTCTTTATAGTAGCATCTCACAAATGCCACTTTATTGTCTCTCTTACTTTGAGTCCAGTATAAAAATGGAGTTTTGTAGCTGTACAAATGGAAGTGTTGTTTGTCTCTTTGCAATTTAACCATGCTCATTGCTGGTACTCCATAAATCAACATCAGAAAATAATGCTCTGTTCCAAGCCACAATAGTGCCAGCCTTTAAATCCTGTGAAGACTAAGACTTGACCCCGTTTAGCTCTGCTTCTAAGGTTCTGCTTTTAAGTAGCAGTGGTCATTCAAGTGATAAGGAGTGGGAATGATGCTGACACCTTGCTTGATGGCAGATGGGAAGGAATTCTGAAAGGAGCAGTAAAAAATATCTTGCAAAGAGAGCCATCCTTCCTCATTGTTCTGTGCTAGGGCATCTCTGCTGTAGACAGGTAAGAGGTCTTCCCTTTTGATGTCTTAAGAGCAGTGTAGGATGAGAGAGATTATGACACCCAGGAAAACCTGTTACTTGTTAGAAAAAAAAAAGGAAGAAATGTAAGTTTGATTTGTTTCTCTTTGAGGCTCTCATTGTTGCTTTTTGAGGTTTGATGGCTGCACTGCAGCTGCCTTGCTAATCTGGTCAGCAGACTACCTTGGATAGGGAGGAAACTGAAAAATGTGGTGACTCAGAAGCATTATAGATGTACTGTTTTCAGTGAGCTATGACAGGAGTGTGCAGTTATGCTAATTGGGTGTCAAACAGAAAGATAAGATTTGCTACCTGTGACCACATAGGAGTGTGGGTTTCAACGCTGCAGAAGGTGTTGTCAAATCTCCTGGTGCTGTAATATAAGGAGGGAAGAGGAGGTGCTTGCAGATAGCCCATGTAGCATTGTATTTGAATGCACAAAATTAAGTACCTGGACTTGCAAAATTTGCAGAAACTAGTACAATACAGACAGCTTGAATGGGCTTCCACTGGTAACTTGTCAGAAATCTTATGGTCATAAGTAAATAGTCTAAAATACTGCAGGTATCAGCCATTCTCCTTTAATGTAGCAACACACCCTAGAGATGCTGTAGATTCCAGTAAGCCATGCTCTATCTGAGGTAGAAAAGCGATTTGAATAAGAATGGTGCTTTTGCATGGCAGAGCCTGCAATTTCTCTTTGCCTCACCTGCATAGCAGAGAGGAAGTTGGCTTCAGCCACATCATAAAGTTCCCATGGTCACTGACTATGAAGAGAAGCAGCATTGCTAAAGATGGCTTGCTGCCTACTATGTAACATGCTGTTGAGATGGAGAAAGGCAAGGAGATGGCCAAGTCAGAGTTTGCTCACCTCCACCGTGAAATTTGAAACCACTGGAGGAGAAGCACTTCCTGGGCTATTGCTAAGTCTGAAGCCAAATTGTCTGTGGTCCTGAGGTTGGAGGCGGGAGTGTGGGAGATAGAGAGCTGCTTACAACACACTGACTTCTGCTGCTCTGACTTCTGCTGGTTGTCAACAGTCCAGCAGCCCTGGGGAATTGAGTTTCCTCTCAGGGCAGGAAGTGCTCCTTCTGCAGGAAATGGGCCAGTTCAAGATGATAAATAAAGGGGCTGCTTATAAACAAAAGGAATTTGTTGAATTTGATGTGCAGAGATTGTGAATGAGTGTTACTGATTCAGTACTGAGGAAGAGTGTCTTCCTGATAGTCCTGAGGAAGGCTGGTCTCAAGCTGCTATGCAGGTGTACCCCAAGCAAGGGTTATCTTGCACTGTCAGTGAGACCCCAGTTTGTCAGGCAAGGACACTTCTGAGATCTGTTGAAACCTGTGTAGTCTGTAGCCTTAGAGTGTCAAAAGGTGCTACCTGAGTAGGCTTTTAGAGACTCTTACCATCCATCAAGAGATTCCTTTAGCTCAGCTCACTGAATAGTCTTTAAAAACAAAAGCCTTTACTTGTTGATTATCTGCCCTGGTACTTGAATTGGAGAATAACAGGATAGAAAGGTTGCCAGTGCCATCATTTTTGTGATTGTTCATCTTCTCGTACACCAAAATAGATACATTGGCCTAAATAAGCTGCATATATTTGCTATTCTTGAAGGCTGTTCTTGGAGGGTGAGGATGTGAAAGCATCCTGATGGAGCTTGGAGGGAGAAATAGATGTTAGCCTTGCTGCATTTCTGTTCACATGCGGGATTGAGAAGGAATGTTAAGCAGACAGCTTGTCAAATATCCTTTGTCTTTCTATCTCCTGCCTTTCATTTAAGACATCTGTGATTGTTTCCCTCTACTGTGAGATTCACTTCCAACAATGACCACACAAAAACAGTAGATGCCAAGATCTGCTTTCGACATCTTAGCCAAATATTTTTAGTAGAGTGGAGAGAGACTATGCATATGTTTTTAGCAAAAGGAAAAATATCATTATATATTTCTTCCCCTCTGTGCCTGCAGTCTCTGGTTAAGATGCCTTCTGGACTGGAGCATAAGGCTACCAAAATTAAAGAGAATGCCTTTATAGAAAGTCTTATCTCACCATCTCTTTCAGTATTCACTTGCGGCTAATGTACCAGCAATGTTTGTGTCTCAGAGTTGCACAAACTGTGCCACATATAAAGTAAATAATCTAACTCCTTCTGTATTAACACCCTCCTGGTTTCCTCATGGAGGTTTTTATATTTGTTAAATGGGTAAACACGCTTTCCTTCCTTGTTTCTTTTTCTTCTTCATGAGCAGGAGGAAGAGGATGACAATGCAGGCACAGAAATGAAGATCCTGAGAGGGCACTGTGGACCTGTGTATAGCACAAGGTTCCTTTCAGACAGTTCAGGACTCTTATCTTGTTCTGAGGACATGTCCATCAGGTACTGGGACCTCAGAAGCTTTACAAACACTGTGTTGTACCAAGGACATGCCTATCCTGTCTGGGATTTGGATATTAGCCCCTGCAGCCTGTACTTTGCCAGCGGTTCCCACGATCGCACTGCAAGGCTCTGGTCGTTTGATCGGACGTACCCGCTGCGAATATACGCGGGCCATTTGGCAGATGTGGACTGCATCAAGTTCCACCCCAATTCCAACTACTTAGCGACAGGCTCCACGGACAAAACAGTGCGCCTGTGGAGCACTCAGCAGGGCAACTCAGTGCGGCTTTTCACCGGGCACCGGGGCCCTGTGCTGGCGCTCGCGTTTTCCCCCAATGGTAAGTACCTGGCATCGGCAGGTGAAGACCAGCGGCTGAAGCTGTGGGACTTGGCATCAGGAACTCTTTACAAAGAACTGAGGGGGCACACAGACAACATAACCAGCCTTACTTTTAGCCCTGACAGTAGTTTAATTGCTTCAGCATCGATGGACAATTCAGTTCGGGTCTGGGACATTCGGAACACTTACTGCAACGCCCCTGCGGATGGGTCTTCCAGTGAACTGGTTGGTGTATATACTGGACAGATGAATAATGTACTGAGCGTACAGTTTATGGCCTGTAATCTTCTTCTAGTGACTGGAATTGCACAAGAAAATCAGGAACATTAATTTTGCTTTTTGTCTTAGGGAAGCAGGTGGGTGTCTTGTATGGCAGAGTCCATTGCAAACTGAGATTACTGACTGTGAAACACTTCCTCTGCCCCCTTGAAAGGCATGTTCAGAGTGATGCAAATGCTTTAAGATGTCGCAAAAATGCCTGTGCTATTGAACAGCAAAATGAAAAAAAGGAGGATTGATGAAAATATACATTCTAATTTTGTACTTTTAGGAATGGGAAAAAGGGGAGTAAATCCAGTAACTTAGGGAAACTGAAAGCCTGGCCTAGACAAGTGAAACTGCCAACCAGATAAGCTGGTGACCTGCACTTAAATATCCTTTATTGATTGATGGGCACATCTTATCTACGGTTAATTTGGCTTGAGTGTGTGGAGAACTACTGGCCCAGTGGTTTTTGTTTTGTTTTGCTTTTGCTTTCCTGGTATTGCAGAGGACCAGCATTTTTAAGACCCTTCTAATTAAAAGAACATTATGTATTTTCTAATAAAAAGAACATTAAAAGAACATTATGTATTTTCTAATTAAAAGAACATTATGTATTTTCTACAGTGATAGTGGTCCTAAATATTTCAGCTCCCTATAGCACTTCGGGAATATTTTGGACTAAATAAGTAGAAAATACCCTTGTTCTTTTTCAGTAAGGCAAGGAAATCTGACCTCAGTTGGGGCCCATCTCTGCATTGTTCTTTGGGTTTGGTTCCTGATACTAGCTGTGACTATGTGTATTTATGTTCCATTAATTAGGAAATTTTCTGACTCTGGTTGCACTGTGTTTTGAGGAAGGGAGAACAGTGGGGACAGAGTGGTGGCTTTAAGGATAACGATTGCCTTGTCTGGAGGGAAGGCACCATAGAACGGAAACGGCCAAGTTTGGACTCCTAATGGAAACGGGGCATGGCAACTCACCACTGCACCTCACAGAAAGATTTCCATAAATGGAAGTTGGCAGTCTGGGGAGAGGAGGATGAGGAGAAACACACAAAGTGACATGGGAAAAAATAGTATTACTAAATTATTGTGTGTACACAGAGGCAGCTCTGCCAGTGTTGGATTTTTCTCAAATGTTGCAATACAGTTTCATGAACATTTTGTGAGATATATCATCAGCATTTACAAGGATCTGCAGAAAAAGCACGTTCTAGTTTGTCATTTGGAGAGATTAAATATTTCTGCTTTCTGGAAAGAGTTATTTTGTATTTTGTTTTCTATTAAAAGCATTTAGTTTAAAAAGAAAAATAAAAATTGTTTGGTCTCTTTCTGGGAAGTTTGCTCTGACTTGTATGAGAAGAAGAGGGCAGCAGCTTCCCCTGCACTGCATGAGACAGACCTACTTGAAGGCTGAATCTGGTGGCCTTGCTCACTTGGTGTTGTTTTGATGTCACCCTACTTGCTTTCCACAGAGCTGATGGGACACATCATGGAGTGGGATATTGATACAGCTTTGTAGGTCAGCTGTTATGTATGGGGAGGATCTAGGTACCCCCTGAGCTTAACACTGTGCACCGGAAGGCCTCATTCTATAGCACTACATGACCTTTACTTCATAGTTTGATCTGTCAAAATGCCTCTTTCAAGCAGATGTCTTCTAGACAGGCTGTGGGTATGAAATGATAATTCCCATCAGCTTCCCTCAGCCCTTCCGGATTTTCATGAAAAAATCCGCTTGAACATCTAAACAATCTAAGAGTTCAGACAACAACTCACAGTTGCCTTTTTATTTTATTGTGCATTTACAAAACAGTAAACTACAAAAATCTTTTACCAGAAAAGTGTTTGACCTTTCTGACATTTAACACCGGCACGTGCTGTGGCTCAGTGCTGGGAGTACCAGAAACCCCTCCATACACCTGGAGTTGAATGGCACTGCTGATCTTCTGATGGCTGCCTGTCAGAAGTGTGAAGCAGCTTAACAATCCCAGACCAGGATTGGGCATGTTGAAGAAAAATGTATGGAAGATGTTTGTGTTGCTGATGCTTTAGAGAACTCCCTCAGCTCTGTTGAGTCAATACCATTCACCAGACCAAACACATGGTATTCTTCAACCTGCAGTGATCCTTCTATTTGTTTTGAGTGGTTTTGCTTGATTGTGTAGATTCTAGCCCAAAGATTTTATTGTGAAATGACCGTTTTGGCTGAATGCCTTTGTGAATACCCAGAAAGGATATGGCTCACCAGTGCTCACTGGAACTCATTTTGGTGTTTGTTGCCATATGTCCTGAGCAGTGTTTAGATTTAGAGCAGCTGGAGTTTTGGTCCTGAAGCGGAGCAAACAGCAACCAAAAGGGAAGGGGAAGAGGGAGGGGGAAAGACTAGGGGGCGGAAGTAAGAACGAGATGGGCTGAGAACAAAGTTTCCCATTAACATCTTAACTTCTACAGCAGAATTGGGCTTTTTATTACTTGCGTTGCTCTGAAGTATTGCATGCAAGTATTGCATACTCTTGTAAAGAGTAAAGAGACTTCAGAAGCAAATCCTGTATATGCACGTGGCTAAAAGATGTAAAAGTGATTCCTGAACTGTTGGAAAAACAGTCATTAATTATGTGCTTCAAACCTATAAACAACAACGTACTCTGTGGAGAGTTTTTGGTGCTCTTTGACGGAAGCTAGGAAATAATCTAGACTATAAAAGATGTCTGCAGTTGATTGACAGGCTGAATTTTAAGGCCCAGTTGGGAGGAAAGTATGAGTGGAAGGAAGGAATACCATAAAATCTAACAAAATTTGGACTGTAGTCTCTATTAGCTATCTAGTTCAGAAATAAGTATACTTGCACAGACCACTTTCTGTTTTAAATGTATACCAAAAACCACAAAAGCACTTAAGTTGACATATTTAGGCACTCAAATGTTAAGAAACATCATAGCAGAATCTTGCAGTTTGTGTGTCCATGTGTAACATAGTTCTCAGTTGGGTAATGGGGTTCTCCTTCCCGTGCAAAACTTTTTACTTCATGTGCCTCCTGGATGATGCACAGGGCACGAGGCACTGCGTGGTACCAGCCAGTGGCTGTCAGGAGATACTCAGAAAAAGAGAACAAATGGACAGCGGTCCTTTCCTGGTTTACACAATCCTGTCTTCTCACAGTTAGTTGTGCTGGGGTTTGGGGTTTCTTATAGTAGACCCCTGGTACTGCATGCTATGTAGCTGCTGATGCATTTAGTTTCATCTAAAATAAGACTCATCTCTTTTATTAATCAGCTATATACTTGTAGGTTCCAGAGTTTGCTGCAGCAAGAAGTTCTACACCTTGATTTTATGAGGAGGGAAAAATATTTCTTTGGTTTTGACATTTGCTATCTGATAATTTTGTTCTGTTCCTTAACCTCTTGAAGTAAAAAAGACAATGAAGAGCAAAACCCCTTTCCAGGGTGTAAGGTAGTCCAGGCCACAACAGGTATAGACAAAACTACGGTAAAAGTCCATGCTTAGTCACTGAATACTGAGGAAAGGAAAGGGTATGTGCTCTAATAAATTGCTACATCCATTCACCGGTCTATACTACAGTTGGCCTCACTTTCAACACAGGCATCTCCCAGGCAGTGTGCTGCCACCCTGTTCAGTCTAAATGTCTTAATTCCTGAAATGGTAAAGTTCATCCTATTCCTCCCCATTCTTGTCACTTTGTGAAAAGATTATCTCTTAAAAGTGTTTTTTTAGGTCTAAAAACATTTTACAGAAATGGTATTTCCATTAACAGGTCCTTCAAGTTCGCCAAGAAAAACAAAAAGGACTTCAGGCCATGTTGCTAACCTTGTTTCAACACTTGCTGCATTTTGTTAGACATCTGGGCTCTGTGGGTTCTTCAAAAAAGTCCTGAAATGGCCTTTCTTCTGAGTGGTGTCTAGTTGCTTATGGTGAGCCAGGCTCTAAAACTGTACCACTACAAGACACCGATGTGACAGTAAAATTAAGTGCTTGGATGTCCCTTGCCAAAGACTATCCTGGCGCATAGCACATCAGCTATGTTTTTTTTAAAAAAAAAAATACTGGATAGGAGCCCAAACTGACTGAAATAACAATGTTCACTCTGCTCAGTGTACTTCAAGAACAAAATACTAATAAAACTTTTCCTCTGGACTGGTAATTTTTTGTAACAATTTTAAACCTCTGTCTGGCTTTCTGTTTCATGGACACTGCTATACAACAGCACTGAGCAGCAGGTGAACAGAGAAGGTGATACATTCTAAGTGCACAGTTTAAGGCAAGGTGTTACCTACTGTGTGTTATCCTGAAGAAACAGTCTCTCAGGACAAGGAAGATGATGAATAAGGAAGCTGAAGAACTTATTTCTATAACTTGATATTACAGGCTTTACTCTTGCATTAAGCTGAGGGTTATGGGAGGAAGGAGACAATTACAGAAACCTGCTTTATCAGTAACCCTGATTTCCTACCTAGTCCAGGTCTTTGCAGTTCCTTTTAGGATAGAATTGTCTTCTCTTTGCAAAGGTTTGTTATCTTCATTGAAGTTGTGGTATTCTGTTTATGACAAGCCTGATACCAACAATATTTTAGCATATACAGATGGGGGATCAGCTAACAGCTGGGCTGTATAGTGTTTGGTGCTGTACAAGCATATCAGCACATGGGCAGTGCTCCTCTGACACTTTGCCTGAGAACAGGAGGAAGTAACTCCTAATCCCTCTACTGGGATGCCAAAGGAAGGAGGTTTGCTGGAGTTACTATCCCAGCTCTGGAGAATGGGATGGGAGGCAGTTCAGGAGCTATGAGTGTCAGGGCACAAGACCAGGCTCATGATGGTATCCAGTTTTATTTCTTTGCTATCACTCCTTTCCCCAACGGAGTAATGATGCTTCTGTTCACTTTGCAGCACATCATGCATCAACACTTAATCCAGCAGCCCTGGTAGGGCAGCAGTGGGGCTGGTCAGGGAGCTGATTGAAATGATCACCTTGCATTCCTTGTAAATGGCCTGTAAATATCAAGCCTGGGTTTTGGGTTGGGGTGTTTCTTGTTTCGTTTTTGGTTGGTTGGTTTTTTGTGTTTGAGTTTTATTTGCCTTCTTAAATTGTTTTGTTTGTTTTTCCTGTGGCTTAAAATTATTTAACAGAGGTAGGCTGTAGCAGACTGAATTGCCTGTTTCCATCTGAAAGAAACCCTTGATCTTGGGATATTCTTTGGGATATTCAGGGATATCTTGAACCCCCTGCCCCTAATTTGGAAGATGCCAGATCAGACTCCATTTTTACACTTAGACAAGTGGGCTACCTAGACAGCAGTGAGTGCCATAGCTCTATTCGTACAGCAATACTTCACTGAAATATCCAAAGGCTGGATTGCTCATGAATCTTGGGAAGTTCCTGGAAGTGATGTATTACGGCTTTGGGGGTCCCCGGGGGTCCGTCTGGCCCCCGGGGCAGCAGCCACCGTAGGTGTCCCAGATAGCACTGTGCTGATGAGGCACAGCCTGTCTGGGCCCCTCGGCTAGCTCCGAGCCGCTGGCTACTTTAGCGAGCACTTGTAGAGTGATTTCAGCTCTTAGTGATTTCAGCTCTTAGTGATTTCAGCTCTGTGCTCGCAAAGTGCCTCGGCAGACGCAGGGATGGAGAGAGGTGAAGGCTGTGTGGAGTTCTGCGGAGATGTCTTTATTGGGAGCTTCTGTAAAGGGTTCCAGTGACAGCTCTTCCGTCTGAACTGGGCAATGGTATGGATTTATATAGGCTGTTGAGGGATCAGGATTTGACCTATCGCTGGGGTCGAGGAGAATACGACCTATAGCCTTACAGAGAGATAACAGGGGTCTGATGTGTGGAAGTGAGGTAGCTCTGGTCCACTCATCATGACCAATCTGCATTTCTTATCTTAGGCTAGTGACCGCCATGGAGGCCTTGCAGGGCCTCTGACTGCTACAGTGATGAGGTAGGTGGACACTAAGGGGAGAAAGGCTGCTAGATAACAAACCACTCCTGCCAGAAGGTGCTTCTTGTTCTCTGGACAGCAGTGATATTACTGCTGCTCTCTGATGTCTGCCTTAGGCAAGCCCTGCGCCTGGCTTTGCAACAGCCACTGATGCTCTGCAGTTCATGGAGAGGGACAGGGCAAATAAAGGCAGAAGCTGCTGTGTGCTGCTGCAGTGATAAACTGAGGTCATGCTAAGACAGCTCCAGACAAACTAGTGCCAACTGCATGTGGAGAATGGCCATTTGTCTGGCATCCAGAAGAGCACCACAAAACCCATGTACTGACAAGTTGCCCTTTAGAACTAGCACAGTTCCTTCTGGAGCTGCATGTACTTTAACACCAGGAATCTACCAAGCCCTAAACATTCGCTCCCAGGGACTGCAGTTGTGAGTGCACATGTGACTTTGTAGTATTTTAGGTTAACACGTCACAACTTCAACCCATTACCGGAGTTGAAGCAAGTCATGTTTGCACAGCTTTTTTTTTTTTTTTAATTGGTGACTAGCTTATCCAGAGACATGTGCAGGACTGCTGCTGCTTTTTGCCATTTTTGCTTAAGGCAATAGCAGAGCAATCTGCATGCGGTTAACAGACTGGAAAAGAATAGCCAGAATTTTAGGCACTCTCTTCCCCCCTGGGAATTCCATTCCACTAGTGCAAATATTTCATGACAATTTAGGATGACTGTGGAACCATCTGTGAGTTTGGAGGTGGTTGTGTTTTTATATATTATTTTTTAACCCAGAAATAAAGCCTAAACCAAACTGGATTGTAAAGCTGTGCTGCACCTAAACTTTCTGGTGTCTTTGCTAGGCAGATCTCCTTGTCCTGGAGGAGGTGGGGAGTCCTTGGCCTTCTGTTTTCTTTTTTAAATTATTTATCCATAAATCTCACTTCCCCAAAGTCTCTCAAGAGAAAACATCCTGGGTTCTCCAACAGCTCTCATCCTGCAACCAACATAGGATAGACACAAGTGCTGAGAACCTGCCTTTCTGAAGCACTGTTTGTGTCTCCATGGATAGTTTTATTGCACAGAGAGATCACACACCTCAGGGACCTCTACATGCAGAGATGCCGGAGCCCCACCCTGCACACCTCACTGCTCAGGTGCACCTGGCACTGGGAACTGTATGCTTCATTCAGATTTAATTTCACAATGGAAATATTTCATTTTCCTTTAAGCGGCACTTTGAAACAACATGTATTACGGGATTTCAATGCTCTGTTGCTTTTGTATTGCTTGCTTCACTCAATGCAAAGGCTTTTGTCCTGAAGTGCCTTTTTTCTCTCCCTGAAGATGCAGAGAGGCTACAAAATTATTTCAGTAGCATGCAATAACTAAATAGAAATGTAATGTTTGCAGTTTAATCTGCAACATCTAACCCCATCAGCTTTCATACACCCAGTCAGATAACCTGGGGACAGTAGAGGTTTGACAGCATCTGAAGCTTCACTGCAAGACATTAACTCTCATCTCTGCAAGACATCAACTCTCATCACATTTCCTGGATGTGCCCTTCTTGTGGTGCTTTCACCTGTATCCTCCCCTGCATTCACTAGGTTTCCCGTCTGCATCTTCCAGCACCCCATACAGGCCAGTGCTGCGCAGGTCTGGCAAGACCCTGGCCCTTAGCATCACACCCAGATTTGAAGTTTTCTCTGTCCTGTGTCCCAGATCCCATTTAATCCCCAGCCCTCAGAGATGGGGGGCAGCCACCCTGGGGCTGGTGTGGAGGATGCAGTGTGGAGGCTGGCCCCTGAGGCACACCACAGCACACAGCCTGCAGTGGTGTGAGGCTCCTCAGGCTACAGCAGGGTCAACTCACCAACCCTCTCACTAAAATATACTCTTTGAGTGTTTCCCCCTTTAACAGCCTTGTGTAGTGTTGCCTCAAAACTACACCAGCAGTTTTCCAAAACTAGGTTGTTTAGCCTACGGAGGCTCAGGGATGACCTTATTGCTCTCTATAACCACCTGCAAGGAAGGTGTAGCCAGATGGGAGCTGGCCTTTTCTCCCAGGAAGCCAGCAACAGGACAAGAGGACACAGTCTTCAGCTGCACCATGGGAGGTTTAAAGTTGGACATTAGGAGGAATTTCTTCACAGAAAGGGTGTTTAGACACTGGAATGGGCTGCCCAGGGAGGTAGTGAAGTCACTTAAACACCCTGGAGGTGTTTAAGGAACGACTAGACTTGGCACTGGCTGCCATGGTCTAATTGACAGGGTGGTGTTTGGTCATAGGTTGGACTTGATGATCGCAGAGGTCTTTCCCAAACCAATCGATTCCGCCCCTCTGGGAAACGCGGGTTCGGTCGGGACGATCCTGCTGAAAGGCGCCGCCCGGACCCTCTCCTGGCCTGCGGGAAGCGACCACGTGCTGCATTGCCTTTTCCAACGGGAGAGATTTACTCAAAAAAAATCGCCCTAAACCTGGGCATGGGGCGAGCGCAGCCCAGGATGCACACACCCCGCACCGCCCCTCACAGGGAGGACGGCCTGCCCGGCTCGGCCGGTCCCCCGGGACTCCGCGCAAGGAAGCGGCGCCCACCCCCGTCCCGCGCAGGCCGGGCCCTGCCCCCGGGCGGCCTCCGGGCCCAGCGCCGCAGTTCCACCGGCCTGCCTGCCGTGAGGGCCCTCGAGCGCTGGGAAACGGCTACGGGATTTCGGCTCAAGACACCACTGAGAGGGGCCCTGTTTATGTGTATAAATAGCTAAAGGGTGGGTGTAAGGGCCTGGTGTCAGCCAGGCTCTTCTCGGTGGTGCCAAGCAATAGGGCGTGAGGCAGTGGGCAGAAACTGATACACAGGAAATTCCACCTGGAACAGATTGTCCAGAGAGGTTGTGGAGTCTCCCTCACTGGAGATGTTAATCATCTGGACACAGTCCTGTGCCAGGTACTCTAGGATGACCCTGCTTGAGCAGGGAGGTTGGACCAGATGACCCCTCCCCCATGGTCCTTTTCAGCCTGACCCATTCTGTGATTTAATATTCAGTATATACACCATGTCTTCCTAGCAGTGCCTAAGAACAACATTCTAGAGGGCAGGAAGGTTGGGTGCGGGAAAGGAGGAAACCCAGGTACTGGGGTGAGGCTGTGGAGCTACTGCCCTTGCACTGCAGGCCTCTTGCAAGGAAGGTTTATGGGAGTTCACTCAAGTATCAAGGGAGCTTTATGCTAATTCACTCAAATATCAAGGGAAACTGCTACGGTGGTTTTCCCAGGATGACGCTCCATTCTTCAGCACTGTCAGTGGGTGTGCTAACCCCTTGATTTCCCTAAATACTGGGAATTTGGCTATATCATTTGCAGTAGTAAAAGCCTGTTCATGTTTTCTCGTTATCTTTTAATACAATTTTACTCATTTGTAGACTTGAAAGTGTGATTGTTCAAACCACTGTAGCAAACCTAATTTACTAATGTTAACTAATTTATACAGAAGCTTGACCCAAAAATTTCAAACTGAAGTACAAGTATCCCTATACTGGGCACTCTGGTGAGGAAAACAGGACAGTCGGTTCCCTGCTCTGGCTGCTGGTACTGTGTGGCCTCAGGAAAGCTCAGGTTTTTTTTTCTTAAATCAGGTTTCGGGTAGGAGATTGTTTGGTAAATAGTTCACACCTTGAGCAGTCATATGTGAAAAAAATAGTAATGTTAAGGGGTAGGAAGGGACCTTAAAGACTGTCATGGATAGAGTTTGTTAAAACGGTTATGCAATGATGTTCTCAATACTGTACATTTATCTGTTTCCTATGTAATATTAAGAGCTAATGGGTTGTTGTTGAAGTTATGACTTACCTGTTTTATCTTTCTGTATTCAGAAACCCAGATTTTTGTAACCCTCTCCCTCGCGTCGGGTACTTCTGCCGCTGCTCCCTGAGAAGGTTTCCGGGTTCCCAAGATGCCTCGCGAAGAGTGCATATTAATTATCATATCTCCGGAAGTATTAAAGCCTAGATTATCCCTAGAAAGCGAGCCCAGAACTACAAATCACTGGTGTCCATGGGTCGGGGACATCCCTGGTAGCAGGAAGAGGGCATAAAAACATTCCGGGCTGGTCACTACAACTTAGAAGAAGCCTAAAGAGGATCACCTCCTAAGACTGCGAGCCGATTGACGAGTCTCGGACGTGTTCCGAAGAAGGTGGAGACTTCCGACCCTGCCGGTATCCGACAGGATCGAGGCCCTTCCTCCGTTCGCCGGCTCGAGGGAGCAGCGGTGGCGTCGCGAACCCCGAGCCCCCTACCCCTTAGGCTGAAATCTCTCAATAAAGGCCTGTTTGATTGGAGCACAAGGTCTCCTAGGCCCATTTATTTCAACTGGGGGCTCGTCCGGGATTCGCCACGCCCACGAAGGACGAAGAGGACTGGCCATCCACTCCGGACTTCGGGGGACTTGCTGGCCACACCCGGACGACGAGATCTTCTTAAGGGAGGAGCCGGCGAGAACACGGAGCGTCGGAGCGGTAAGCCCCTCCGGCGGCGGGACACGGGAGGCGTGCGAGTGCGAGTGTGAGTGAGACGGGGGCCGGCAGCTCGGACCCCCGAAGCGATTGGGGACCCCCTAGTACCGCGGTTCCGGACTCCCGCGAGGGGGCCGGCCGGGAACGGGGGGAAGCGGGTGGAGGCCCAAACAGGGCCCGGTGAAGCGCAAGAGGCGTCTCCCTTCGGGGTCGAACAAGAGGGTTCCCCCGAAAAAGGTCGTGGGGTGAAGGGAGGGACGTCCTAGGCCCCGCTAGGACCGAGCCCCACAAGAGGCGCGGGGAGGGAAGAGAGGGCGTGAGGGCTCCGATAGGGACTTGACCCGTGAAGGGGTTGCAGGGAGGGAGCGAGGACGCGAGTGCTTCCGTTAGGACCCGGCCTCTAGGGAGGGACCCGGCAGTGCCGGAAGGGGTGAGCGCTGCCCCGCTGGGACCGGGAGTCGGGTTCCTTGGAGAAGGGAGAGTTGAGGATCGGGGGAGGGAGTAGCCCGCCAGGACCCCGTTCCAAGGCTTCCCCGCCCTAGGTGTGACCGCTAGGACCCGGCAGGAACGCGCGGGGAGGGACCCTAGGGTTTTCTTTTTGTTGTTCTGTTAGGGTGGTTCTCTCTCGCAGGGGAGGCTCACTCCCTAAGAAGGGAAACTGCTACTAGGAGAGAATTTAGGAATTTTTTGCTTGAGGGTTTGTGTGTTTAAAAATACGTTAGGGTTTGTGTTGCTTGTCATTGGCTCTCATTTCGGGTAGAGGCAAGGTACTTTCTGGTGAGTATAACTTTTGTTTGAGGGTTTGTGAGTTAGGTACTTTTTTTGTGTGTATAAAAATGGGACAGTGCACCAGCATCAAGAGCCCTCGGGAGAGAAGGAGGAGGAAGGAGAAAAGCATTCCCCCAAACAGCCCCCTTGGGAGAATGTTAGATAGGTGGGATGAGGATGAGTTGACCCGAGGATTGGACAAGATTAGAATGGTTCAGCTGTGTGTAGAGGTATGGCCGCGACTAGGGATAGAGTGGCCGTGGTTTGGCTCAGAGGACGAGTGGATGTGCTCCCAACTAATACGGAGTTTGTACGACCAAACAGAACGGAACGAGGAACAGCTTACTTATGCTACATGTTGGGGAAAAGGGAGGTGTAGGAATAAGCCAGTTAAAGTTTGTAGACTAAAGGAAAAGAAGCGGGAGACTGGGGAGGAGGAAGAGGAAAATAGTAGACCTTGGGATCCTCTTGACCATCTGCCACCTCCCCTGTATCCGATAACTCCCCCAGAGATCCGAAACCCTATTCCTTTACCCCCTCCGCCTAACCGAAACCCTATTCCTTTACCCCCTCCGCCTAACCTTACCCCTGAGCTTAATACACCTCATCGACCTCTTGATTCTCAGACTTCTGTCCCTGTACCCCCTCCTTTTCTTCCAGAACCCCTCAACCCAATTTTGTTACCCCTCAATCCTGCGACCCCTATTCCCCAGGAACGTACCCCTAACACATCTGCCACACGCCGACCCAGTAGTCTTCCGCATAACCCTGTTGCAAACCTCTCCCCGGGAAGTACAGAACAGAAGGAAAACTTAGAACATCCCTTAGCGAATATTGCCACTCCCCTATTCAGTTCACCCGCGCCAGGAGTAGTTCCTAGGCCCCCACCTCAGTGGGAAGGAAACCCCCATCAAGTGGAAGACCAGGTTGAAGGGGAAACCCTGCGGATGGAAAGTATAGAAATGGGTGGGGAGGATGGACCATATCGGAATACACGCTCTAGGGTTGGACAGACCAGCCGGTTGTTCCCATTGAGGGAGGTACCCATGGGAGGAATGGCGGGTGGAGTAGGGTATGTCAATGCTCCCCTCACTTCCTCGGAGGTGAGAGGTTTTAAGAAGGAGATGAACAATTTGATAGAGGACCCCGTGGGAGTCTCACAGCAAGTGGACCAATTTTTAGGACCTAACATCTACACTTGGGGGGAGCTTAACTCGATTTTGAAAATATTGTTTAGCCCAGAGGAGGTCCGATTGGTTCGAGCAGCAGCCATAAGGATATGGGAGAGAGAGAATCAGGCAGGGGTCCCTGGGGAGCGTAAATTACCTTTAGCGGACCCAGGGTGGAACCCTAACCGGCCCCAGGGGAGAAGGGATATGGAAGAGTATAGAACCTTGATTATAAGGGGAATGAAAGAAGCGGTACCAAAGGGGACTAATTCCAAATTGGCCTTCGACTGCTGCCAGGATAAAGAGGAGACCCCTGCCGCCTGGCTGGGGAGGTTGAAAAGGAATTTTCAACAGTATTCCAACATAGACCCTGAGAGCCAGGAAGGGCAGGTGTTGTTAAAAGTACAGTTCGTATCGAAAGCATGGCCGGATATCCGTAGGAAATTAGAAAAGATGGACGATTGGCAAGAGAGGGATATGAATGAATTATTGAAGGAGGCTTTAAAGGTGTATTTAAGAAGAGAGGAAGAGAAGGCAAAGAGTAAGGCGAGGGTAATGGTGGCCATTGCGAGAGAGAGCCTGGAATCGGAAAAAGGAGCAGCAGTTAGACCGAAAAGTGGTGTAGCCTCTGGGTATGCGGAGAGACCAAATAGGGACATCCCAACTCCACAGAGGAAGCAGAAAATGAGAAGGACCGAAGGGGCGAGGTGCTTCTACTGTGATGAGGTAGGCCATTTCAAGAGAAATTGCCCGAAGGCTTCTAGGGACGAGGCCATCATGCGGGAACAAGAAACCTTGGAAAGAATCCTGCGAGGGGAGGATTAGGGGTGTCGGGGGCTCTTTGTTTTAGGGGACCATGTATTCCACCAATTAGAGCCCTTGATAACTTTAGAGGTAGGTCCCCAACACCAAGAATTAGAATTTCTAGTAGATACTGGTGCAGATAGATCAAGCATCAATGTAATTCCATCAGGTGTAGAGGCGGGAGAAAAGAAGTGTGAAATTGTGGGAGCAGAAGGGAAGCCTTTCTTTGCGACAGTATTAGAGGAAGTGTTAGTGAGTGGAAACTCTCGGACTGGACAAGTGGATTTAGTTTACTTGCCTGACCTAGACACCAACTTACTGGGGCGAGACCTACAAGTACAGCTGGGATTAGGAGTGATATCCCAAGAGGGGAGGATGGTAGTAAAGATGTTGCGATTGACCGAGACAGACTCAAGGGATATTGATTCCAAAGTATGGGCAGAACCAGGAAAGTACGGGAGGCTAGATATTCCCCCTTTAGAGGTAGAGATTACTGAGGGACCACCCATACAGGTTAAGCAATATCCTTTGTCAGCAGAAAGTCGGAAGGGACTAGAACCAATCATCCAATCATTAATAAAGGAGGGAGTCCTAGAAGTATGTATGTCCCCCCACAATACTCCCGTATTGGCAGTAAAGAAGGCTGGAGGGAAGTACCGCCTAGTACAAGATCTCCGGGAAGTGAATAAGAGAACTGTGGCTAAACACCCCACGGTCCCGGATCCTTATACTTTATTAAGCAGAATTCCTCCTAACCATGCCTGGTTTACCACAATTGATTTGAAAGATGCATTCTGGGCCTGCCCTTTGGCAGAAGGGAGCCGAGACTGGTTTGCATTCCACTGGGAAAGCCCAGACGGGAATCGACGCATGCAGTTAAGGTGGACTAGGCTGCCCCAAGGATACTGTGAATCACCCAATCTATTTGGGCAGGTATTAGAAAAAGTACTAGAGGCTTTCACCCCGGAGGGAGACGTGCAGATATTACAGTACGTAGATGACATCTTGGTCTCGGGGGAGGACGAGGAATCTGTCCGAAGCACTAGCTTGAAACTGTTAAATTATTTAGGAACTATTGGGCTGAAAGCATCAAAGGATAAACTTCAATTTGTCGAGCAGCAGGTGACATATCTCGGACATATAATTGGACCAGGATATAAACGATTGACACCAGAAAGGATCTCGGGTATAGTTAACATTTCGGCCCCAAAGACTAAAAGGGATGTCCGTAAAATCATAGGCCTATTTGGATACTGCAAATTTTGGATAGAAAATTATACCCAGAGAGTTAAATTTCTGTATGAAAAACTAGTGCTTCCAGATCCGGTAGGGTGGACACAGGAAGACGATGAGAGGCTAGTCGAGTTGAAAAATGCATTGGTCACCGCTCCTGTCTTAGGGTTACCCGACTTGGAAAGGGAATTTCACCTGTTCATTAATGCAGATGAGGGGGTCGCCTATGGAGTATTAGCACAAGAGTGGGCAGGATGTAAGAAGCCTGTGGCATATCTATCAAAAATTTTAGACCCAGTAGCCAGAGGCTGGCCAACCTGCTTGCAGGCGGTAGCGGCTGCAGCAGTTTTGGGAGAGGAAGCCAAGAAACTGACATTCCATGGGAAGATAAAAATGCATACCCCTCACGATATAAAGGCGATACTCTCCCAAGGGGCACATAAATGGCTCTCGGATTCACGAATGTTAAAATATGAGATCATGCTCATGGAGGCAGATAACTTAGAATTGGTAACAGCGAAATTGGTGAATCCTGCCCAGTTTTTATCCGGGGATCCAGCTCCAGATATAGAACACCTGTGCATAGAGGCCGTAAGTTTACAGACGAGGGTGAGGATGGATCTGAAGGAAACACCCTTAAATCACGGTGATGCTTATTTCTGCGATGGGTCGTCTAGAGTAATAGAGGGAAAAAGGAAGTCAGGATATGCGGTGGTGAAAGTGGAAGAGGATGGGAATATGGAAGTAGTAGAGAAGAGAAGGTTACCAGCATCATGGTCCGCTCAGGTGTGTGAACTGTACGCATTGAAACGAGGGTTAGAACTGCTTGAGCATAAGAGTGGGACAATATACACAGATTCGAGATATGCTTTCGGGGTGGTACATACGTTTGGAAAAATCTGGGAAGAGAGGGGTTATCTAAACTCAAAAGGAAAGGATTTAGCACACCGGGAACTGATAAAGGAGATCTTAGAAGCCTTGTTACTACCAGAGGAAGTTGCCATCGTGCATGTGAGGGGTCACCAGAAGGGAGACACATTGGTCGCCAGGGGAAATCGAGCAGCAGACATAGCGGCAAAAGAAGCCGCCCAAGCCCAAGAAGAATTAGGGGGAATTTTTACATTAAAGGGAGCCTCTACAGATGAGGAGGAAAGCCCCAAAGGGGGAGGGATGGTGTTCTTGGATGACCAAGATAAAAAGGCTGTCCAAGAACTAGAGCTTCAGCAAAATTCTAGAGGGGAATGGAAACTCCCGGATGGGAGGAAGTTTTTATGCAAAGCTCTAGCGAGGAACATCATAACTGAATTACACCGCCTCACCCATTGGGGGGTGCAAGGGCTCTGCGACCACTTTCTGAGAGAATATGTGTGTGCAGGGGTATATGACATAGCCAAAGCGGTAACGAAAGGGTGTGTAATATGCCAACGAGTAGATCAAAAAGTCATGAGGAAACCCTTGCCGGGTGGGGGAAAGCTGGCAGAAAGACCGTTCCAGAGAATACAAATTGATTTCACAGATATGCCACCGGCAAGAGGGTTCAAACACTTGCTAGTAATAGTAGACCACTTGACCCACTGGCCGGAGGCATTCCCCACCCGAAATGAGACATCGGGAACGGTGGTAAAAATATTATTAGAAGAGATTATTCCCAGGTACGGGATAATAAATACCATAGACTCGGACCGGGGCCCCCATTTTACAGCCAAGGTTTTGCAGGACACTATAAGAGCCTTGGGGGTCCAGTGGAGGTTACACACCCCATGGCACCCCCAAAGTTCGGGGCGGGTCGAAAGAATGAACCGAAGTATAAAGACCACTATTACTAAATTAATGTTAGAGACGAAGATGGATTGGGTAAAATGCCTACCCCTTGCACTGCTGAGGATAAGAACTAGGCCCAGGGCGGATGTGAGAGTGTCTCCATATGAAATGCTGTTTGGTTTACCATTCCTCATTTCTCCATATAGTACAGGACAGTATGTAGAAGGGGAAGAGGTCGCCCAACAATATCTAAGAACAATAGTGGAGACCCTTGGAAAACTCCGGAAACGAGGGTATCTTCCCCAAACTCCCCCTCTGGAGGTGAATGTGCACAATATTAACCCCGGAGATTGGGTCCTAATAAGAACCTGGACACATACTCCCCTTACACCCCGATTTGAAGGGCCATACCAAGTGCTGTTAACCACCCATACAGCGGTCCGGACACAGGAAAAGGGGTGGACCCATATTAACAGAGTGAAAGGACCTGTGGCACCACCGAGAGGAGACGGAGATCCCAACACTCCCACAGACACCTCTGCAGCCTGGACAGCCACACCGATCCAGGATCTGAAGATAAAACTGAGGAAAGTTCCCAGAAACTAACCCTGATATCAGACTGTTAACCTAGCAGGAAGTTATACCAGTTCCGTAAGAGTTTCTTTGATAAGTTATATTTACACGGTTATGTAGTATTGTTATCTTCCATCGGGCAGAGATTCCCTTTAGGGAAGGAAATTTAGGATAAAGGGAGGGTGCAGAACGGGGCCAGGGAAATGGGCACCCTGAGACGAAAAAGAGGCAGCTCAGAGGAGGCAAGACCGGGGGAGGCCGGAAGAAAGAGAAAGGCTCCTACCGGACTCCGGAGAGCGAGAGTTCTCTCTCTGAGAGGGGTTGTGATAGCAGTCATCATGATTCTGAGTCTTGTAGGGGGAAAAGAAGTAGACCCCTGCGTAAAATGCTATCACCCCATATACGATGGAGAGAACGTGGAATCTCTAGTTCGGGTGCATACCAACCTGAGCCCCGTATGCTATAATAGCTCTCAATTGGATGTATGCCGGGAGGGAGGGAAAATTTATTGGATGACTAGAAACATTGCCTCCTTTAGGCAGAGACTCCTAGGGAACTGCCCTATGAAAGATACTTGGTTATGCTTTGAAAAGAAGGAAGGAGTATCAAGTGGAATAGATATGATAAAGGAAAAGAGAGTTGAGATGGAGACTGGAAATAAAGACTGGGGAAGCCTGGGAGGGAAGAACCTATTTATAGACCTGATGGAGAGAATTAGTAAGGAATTGAACGTAACAGACTGTTGGATTTGTGGGGGTACACGAATGACAGACGTGTGGCCATGGGAAGGGGTGAGTTTGGGACCTAAAGAAGTATTAGAGGTACAGCAAGTGGAAGGGAGTCGGAGTAAGTTGGAAAAGAGAAGGAAAGAGAAGTGGGAGTTGAAAGCAGAAATTATCGGGGAGGAATGTATCTTGAGAACTGGAGAAAAATTCCATACCCCTGTAGGAAAATTGGCTTGTAAGAGGTATCTGATTACCAAGGGGATCCCCTTCTTCACTCGGTGGGTACCTCAAGAACCAAATAGATACTGGACAAAAAGTAAAAAGGAAAGGGGATGCATTTACAACGAGAGAAGCAACCTTTATGAATGCGCAGAAGAGAGAGCAAATCCTTTTAAAGGAGTAGGATCCATAGCAAAATTTTGGGATCTCCCTCATGAGGTTAAGGAGGAGTTTTGGGAAGCCCCAGAAGGTTTATTTTGGATTTGTGGAAGGGCGGCATACACCCACCTTCCCGGAGATTGGAAGGGGAGTTGTACAGTAGGGGCCATAAAACCTAGCTTCTTTCTACTACCCAAGGGAGCGGGTCAGGATCTGGGAGTTCCTGTTTATGACGATCTGAGGAAATTAAATCGGAAGAGAAAGAGAAGTTTGATTGATATCGGGGGCACTCAAAAGTGGAAAGGGCAAGTGTGGACCCCAGATGAGATTATAAAGACTTATGGGCCGGCCACCTGGGCCCAAGATGGATCATGGGGCTACCGGACTCCGATATATATGTTAAATAGAATCATCAGGTTGCAAGCAGTCCTAGAAACAGTGTCTAACAGAACAGCTCTAGCCTTCGACTATGTCAGTGAGCAGTTATCTCAGACTCGAACAGTAGTCTACCAAATAAGATTAGCGGTAGACTACCTCCTGGCAGATGAAGGAGGGATCTGTGGCAAGTTTAACACCACAGAATGCTGCTTAGAAATCAATGACCGAAGTGAGGTAATCAGGAATATATCGCAGGAAATAAGGAAGATTGCGCATGTAGGAACGCAGGAATGGTCCTCTCTCTTAGAAACAGATTGGTGGGATAACTTCTGGGAATGGAAAGGTGCATGGTGGAAGAAAGTGGCTGTTATTGGGATAATGGGACTAGCAGGATTACTGTTTCTTCCTTGTATCATCCCCTGCTTAACCCGGTTGATTATATCAATAGTCCAGTCCAGTCATTCGGTTCCCACAGAGAGCGCAAAAATTATGAAATTAGAAGATGCAGGAAGAAAAGAAGCTAGAAAACTGTATGCTAGATATAAGAAATGGGGAAAGCTATACGAAAGAGAAATAAATACAGCTGGTTGACGTGGGCTGAAGCCCGGTCAAAGAAAAAGAGGGGGGAGTTGTCATAGATAGAGTTTGTTAAAACGGTTATGCAATGATGTTCTCAATACTGTACATTTATCTGTTTCCTATGTAATATTAAGAGCTAATGGGTTGTTGTTGAAGTTATGACTTACCTGTTTTATCTTTCTGTATTCAGAAACCCAGATTTTTGTAACCCTCTCCCTCGCGTCGGGTACTTCTGCCGCTGCTCCCTGAGAAGGTTTCCGGGTTCCCAAGATGCCTCGCGAAGAGTGCATATTAATTATCATATCTCCGGAAGTATTAAAGCCTAGATTATCCCTAGAAAGCGAGCCCAGAACTACAAATCACTGGTGTCCATGGGTCGGGGACATCCCTGGTAGCAGGAAGAGGGCATAAAAACATTCCGGGCTGGTCACTACAACTTAGAAGAAGCCTAAAGAGGATCACCTCCTAAGACTGCGAGCCGATTGACGAGTCTCGGACGTGTTCCGAAGAAGGTGGAGACTTCCGACCCTGCCGGTATCCGACAGGATCGAGGCCCTTCCTCCGTTCGCCGGCTCGAGGGAGCAGCGGTGGCGTCGCGAACCCCGAGCCCCCTACCCCTTAGGCTGAAATCTCTCAATAAAGGCCTGTTTGATTGGAGCACAAGGTCTCCTAGGCCCATTTATTTCAAAGACCATCTAGTCTCACCCCCCCTGCAATAGGCAGAGACACCTCCCACTGGATCAGAGCTGCATCCCAAGTGGCCTTAAACATTTCCAGGGATGGGGCATCCAGAACTCTGAGTAACCTGTTGCAGTATTTCACCACCCTCACAGTAAAGAATTTCTTCCTAATATCTATCCTACATTTCCGCTCTTTCCATTTGAACTCATTAGTCCTTCTAATCCTGTGGGCTCTAGCCCAACCATGGGCACATAAGGCCAGTTTATATAGATTCTTTAGACACCAGCCTGAGCATGGGATCAGGCACATGGTGTCCCCAAAAGGCAGCTCTCCTCTGGATGGACATTTTCCCTTGCTTGGACCAAGACCAAACCCATGGACACAGGCTGGCAAGGTCCAGTGGCCAGCCTAAGATGCAGGCCTGGAAGGGAGGAACAGGGGAGGGGGCCAAGTCCCTGCTTTCTTCTCCTGGGATCGGCTGCCTCAGCTCCCCTTCCCTCCAGGTGGGTCTCTGCCTCGCTGGGCAGGGCAGGGCAGGCTCAAACAATCATAGACTTGTTAGGGTTGGAAGGGCCTGCTGGAGACTTTTGAGTCCAACCCCATGGCAAGGCACGGTCACCTCGAGCAGGTGACATCCAGGTGGGTTTTTAATGTCTCCAGACAGCAAAAATCCACTACCTAATCGGACAGCCTGTTCCAATGCTCTGCCATCCTCAACGTAAAGTTCTTTCTCACACTGAGATCGGAACTTCTTAGGCTTTCAGTTACAGACACTGCTCCTCGCTGTCTCACAGGGCACCACTGAAAAAAGTCTGGCACCATCCTCTTGGCACCTGCCTTTGAGATATTTATACGCATTAGCGAGGCCCCCTCTGTCTCGGGCGCCATTTCGGCAGGCCTGGGCCCCCTCCCGTTCCTTCCCCGGGCCGGGCGGCGACAGAGAGCGCTGGCCGGGGCGGCCGGGAGGAGGCCAGCAGCCGCAGCCTTATCAGCGCGTCGCAGGCCGGGCCGAGCCCGCGCGGCCGCGGGTTCCCGGCCACCGGCCCATAGGCGGCGGCGGCTCGGAGGCGCCTCCTCCTCCTCCCGCCGCAGACCCGCGCGGCGGGGACCTGCGACCGCAGCAGCAGCTCGGGTGCCACGCCGGCCGCATGGCGGGCTACGCACCGCGCCTACCCTGGCTGCTGCCGCTGCTGCGCCGGGCGGCGCCGCCCCCCTGGGCTCGGGCAGCCGCCGGGGCCGCCGCCGGGGCCGCCGCCGGGTTCCGGGCCCCGCCGCGCCCGCCCGGCACGTGCGGGGCGCACCCCCTGCCGCCGCTGCTGCTGCCGCTGCCGCCGGGCTCCCCGTCCTATCGCCTCCGCCTCCTCCCCGCCGCGGCGGCAGCGGGCGGCGCCCCGCGCTCCGTGAGCACCGCGGCGGGCGCGGAGCCGCCGCGGGGAACTGCAGGCACTCCGTCGCGCTTTGAGGCTCGGAGGCTGCTGGCCCTGGCGCACCCCGAGCGCCGGAGACTGACAGGTACCGGGGCCGCCCCGGGGCTTTGCCCGAGCGGGAGGGGGCGGCGGGCGCCCCGTCCGGAGGGGCTGCCGGGGCCGGGGTGCGCTGCCGGGAGCGGCCGCCGCCGGGGCGAAGGAGAAGGTCGTGCTTCCCTGGAGAACCAGCCCTGCTGGCAGCATCCCAGCACAGCGCGGAGTCTTGGAGCGAGCCTTCCATACGTGTGAAAAGCTAAAAAATACATTCTCCCCCTTCTTCTCACTTAGCCATCTCTTAATCTGATGGTTTTTGAAGGGAAGGAAAAACTTTTGGAAGTTAACAGAACTCGGTTCCGGTTGTTTAATGCCTCTGTGCGTGTTCAGCGCTGCCTTCACAATCTACCTGCAATAAATTTGGGCCCAAGACTACATGAAATTAAGTAAAAAGGGGAACCTGATGAGTTTAATTTTTTTAAATAAATCGGAATTCTCTCCCCAAAGAATTTTTTTGCTTAAAACTTTTTAAAGATGTTTTGAAAATTGTTTATTTTCTAACATCTATACGGTGAAACCAAAACACTGTGGCTTAAATTACACCCTTAACACTGATATTTTCAGTGTAGTATAAACAAACTTTTCTTGACATTGCTTATCATGGGTTCATATGATAATAGCTGTTGGTAAGAAAACAATGTCAAATTATTATGTGCTTTGGGTTTTCTAAGGTATCTTTATTGGCAGATAGTATGTGCACTGTCTCATGAGTGAGAGGCCTGTAGTCTTCTGTAAAAATTTAGGTAGTTCCTAAATGGTGTTTGAGAGGAGAGGTGAGGTAGTTATACACATAAAGAGGTGGTTTGTGGAATACAAAATACTTTGCAGAAGATTTTATTCATAGTGGATATTCATAGTGGATATTTCCAGAGTTTCATTACTTGTTGGTATTATATAGCCAACATAATTTGGGTCCAAATGAATGTTTATAGATTTTAGACTACCTGCTGGTTTTACTGTGAAGTTTTAAAAGACTGTGGTTTTCCCATTTAAAATTAATCAAGTAAATAAATCAGTTATTTTAAGGCTGGCTTTTAGGACCCAAGGCTTCTAAAAAACTGAAAATTGAATTTAGTTCACTTTACTGAGCACTTGCTGCCAGCTTGTTTATTACA
Organism: Vidua macroura; assembly: GCF_024509145.1. NCBI lineage: Eukaryota > Metazoa > Chordata > Aves > Passeriformes > Viduidae > Vidua > Vidua macroura. Next base: position 43,116,501 of record NC_071573.1, on the reverse strand, counting down.
GGCAGGGTTAAGGTATGCTTGTTCGTAATTATGTTTTGAAATAGAGAAAAGCATCCTTAGTCTGTGCATTCTGCTGATGGTTTTATCTAAGTAATAAGCTATCACAGTTGCTAAAAACCAGTTACATGCAGTTTTGTCTTTTGAGATAATAAAACGGCCTGAATTAAAAGGTTTAAAAAAACCCTAACACAACAACTTGATGATATCAAGGTATGAGGTTGGAAAAAATATGGAAATGTAGTAACTGCTTTTCAGTGTTCAGTTGGTCTTCACTGTGGAAGAGTAGTGAATTTATGTAGGATTCTTCTTTATTGACACCATGCTTAAGGGAAAAGTTGTAGTTAAGTTGTAATTAGGTGGGGTGATGGAAAAGCTGGCAGGGAAAAATGCTTTTGGTCATTATAGAGTGCAGGGATAACAAATATGGGTAAAATGCATTGTAGGTGGTTGTAGGGAAATTGCATGTACCCATTGTATCTGAAATATGTTAAAATAGTTGCTTTTTGTTCCTGTTTCAGCTTTGTACTGAGAAACTAGTCCTTAAAAACCTAGTATGTCTGGGTTTGCTCCATTCAAAAAAAGAGGAAGGTTAATGGTTTCACTACATGAAACAATGAACCAAGGGTAAAACATTTAATTTCCTCTTCGATTCCATATAACTGTTAAGCAAATGCTGTGAGATCTCTTCAGAGGTCTACAGGTGCTGTTTAGTTCTACAGGAAGGCTGAGTTCATCCAGATTTTCTGTGTTTTATAGAACGGGCAGCTGGTAACATAGGAGTGTAGCAGTACCAGTGTGGAGTGCTGTGTGCCTTTTCTGGCATCTCACATGGCATGAGTTGTGATGGTCTGTCTGCTTCTTGCAGTTGTGAGTTGAAATTCACAGTCACAGAAGGTGAAGTGGTTGCCATGAGGACAGTGGAATACAGTGGAAGCAGAGGATGAGTTATGAGGAAGTTGAGCAAGCCTAGCTTCACCCCTCTTGGTGCGCTGGGGAAGTGGTGTCAGCTGATGAGGTGCAGGTACAGAGGTGAAGGTGACCTGCTCCCCTTGTGATTGGCAGCAGAGGAGAAGGTCCCATCTTGCTCTCTGCAGGGCCTCTTTACCATCCAATGGCTCAGGAAGAAGGGGTGTGCTCTGGCCCAGACTTCCCATGTGCTAGCACACAGCACCTCTTGCAGCAGGAGCTTCTGATCCTCTGAAGGGTCCTAGGAATGAAAATAAATGTATCAAATGTCATACTGTCCGGAAAAAAAAGTATCAGTGTAATGTGTTCCATGTCCAATTACTTCTACAGCAGGGTAGAGCTGTGACTGTATTTTAAATGGGACATGTGTGTCAAATTTTCTTGTTTGCAATTAAAGTGGTAAAAAGAAGCCCAAATACTATGGTGGGAATTCACTCTGTTAGTGACCATAGCTTTGTGTAGTGATTATGAAACATAAAGGGATTTAGGGATTTTAGAGGAGCTAAGATTTTAGTTAGAGATAAGCCTTACTAGAGTTAATTAAAATAAATGAGTAGGCCTTGATGAAGTTAAGAGTTAGTAGTTAACTAATAATTGATTGCTTGTCAACACAATGTTTAGTTAGTTGGTTTTATAATGAAAAATATAGAAACTGACAAATAGCTTTTAGGAACATAATTGTGGGCCTCCTCTGTTCTGAAACCAACTGAAGACAGGGAATGGGAGTTCTACCAAGGTTCATTTGTCATATTTGCATTGAAAAGGTAGAAAGGTCAGAATGAAGAAGACTTAATTTACTTTGTCATGGTTTGACATGGAAGTGAATTTTTTCCAGGAAGCTGGGTCAAACCAATCAGTGGTCAGGTTTGGATATTGGCACCTGGAGTGACCACTGAAAGTATGGACATGCCTCTGAGAACACAGGGGGTTAAAAGCAAGAACTGCCAGGAGAACTGTCTCTTTGGTTCCAGTCCTCAGAAAGTACAGACTCTCCCCTGCCCAGCCTCAGGCTGGGTGGGGGAGGGGAAGCCACGCAGCCTTGTCCAGGTAGGCTGAGGGGGCTGAGGGTCTGGAACCGAGCCAGCTCCTGGACGGAAGGGTGGAGATAAGCGCAGATGCCTTTGTTCCCCCCCCACAGAGGGAAAGTGACAGAGAGCCTGGCGGCACCTGGAGATTTGCCGGCAGAGGAGAAGGAGAAGGGGGGGGATGATGTCCAGCATGGGAGATGGGATGCTGGACCGAGATATCAGCCGTCCAGGGAGTCTGAACTTTTAACCCTTTCCAGGAAATGAGGGCTTTGTAAAATATTACTCCTCCTCAATTTGTAGTGGAAGAGAGACAGTCCGGGACCTGAGATGTTAGAAGAAGAAATATTTAGGTGGGACGAGATGATGAAGTAGCTTTTGGCTGGACTTTTCTTGTTAGCCATGGACTGAACCAAAATCTCCTGCAATAGAGACTGCATTTTAGGGGGATGCAGTGGTGACCCAAGGAGACCTGCTTCAGCTTCTAACAGCACAGGAATGGCAAGAACAGAAGAAAGCTGAGAGGGAATGGTGATGCCCTCTGTCTTCAGGAAGAAGATGATCTCTGTTCTTGGACCCTTGGCCCCAGGGGAAAATGGGGGGGACTGTAGTCCCAGGATGAGAAGCTAAACTGTTGTATCTTTGGGTCCGTGGCAAAGCATCCTTAAAGGAGCCCTATGAGCAGTCTGTCCATGCACGGTGGTGAGAGCACTGTGACATGGAAAGGAGAGTGTCACACTGGCAGATTTTCTCCGGGCAGTTGCCATGTGTGACAGGGAAACACAGGAGGTGGCAACTGTGTTTCCTGGGGGGTCTGTGGTGCAAGAGAGACTTCTCTCTCCCTTGATAGCTTGAGTATTGATTATCTGAAGGGTGGTAATTTGATCAGGAATCCCAGGTGGTGTTTCATGGTGAGTGTTTTAGGAATTGGGAGGAGGAGGGGTGTTTTAAAAGGTCTTCATCCTGGATTTAGTTTATGTGTTTTCTGTAGTAGTAGAAGTTTAATAAAGTTTTTTTCCCTTTGTTATTAAGCTTGGGCCTGCTCTGCTCTGTTCCTGATAACATCTCACAGCATTTATTTGGGGAAGGTGCATTTTCATGGGGGTGCTGGCATTGCGCCAGTGTCAAACCATGACAACTTCCTCATTTTGGGATCCCTCCCCATGAAAGGGACCACCGACCCATTTTAAGGAACAAACTACGCATGCTTAATAGCTTTTGAAATTATTAGTATACGAAGCGAAGAATGGGATGTACTAAATTATGAATATGTATTTGTGTTTTGGGTATTCAATTCTTGTGTGTATAAAAGGAAAGGCGCAGTGTGTATTTGGGAGCTATCCCACACGCTGCCCGGCGTCGCAATAAACACACACTTTCTAACTTTAAACTGTTAGAGAGGTTTTGTCCATCACAGTTGGATATCGGTACTAGATCAATATCCATACTTCTTTAATAAGTCAATTAGGAGTTTGTAAATCCCGTAATACCATCCAGGTTTAACAAAGGAGAGAAGTAGTTGTAGGAATTCTTTGGCCGATCTGGTTTAGTCAGGTAAGGTAAACGTGCATCTTTGATTAAGTTCAGGTCTTGGGGAAGAGGACAGCGCCATTGTTGGAATTATTAAATCCTGCTCTGTGTGTGTGAGACCACAAAAATGCCTTTTTAAAATGATCCCTTTTATATCCTCCTGCCTCTTTGTTTCTCCCCGTGAGAATCTGTCTGTTGCACTTTATCCAAACCACACTCGAAGGAAACAATAGTTGTATTGAATTGGAAAGTAAGCACGAGGAACTCCGAAATTTTTAATCCCATAGCAAAGTGTGCCTTTTCCCTCTATCAAACTTTATGTGCACCGAGTAAGGTTTGTTTTGTACACAGGTCTTCTTTAGAGGCATTCAAGAAATGTTATCTCAGATATTTTATTTCGTAATTTTTGGCAAGTTTGTCATAGCTGCTTTCCTACAGATTAAAATTTCAATTAAGTCAGGAGAGCACTGCCTTATTCATAATCGGATTTTATTTTACTTTAAATTTACACCAGATGATGCACTTCGGGTTTTTTTGGAAGGCAATTCTTGTGGTTTTAAAATCGCAATTCCTACTGTATATATATGTAGAGGTAACTCATTGTGTGTTTTCTCATGTGCGGTGCACCAATAAAATATAAGCTAGATGCTTTTTGTTGTTTCTCCCCATAGTTTTTCTTCTGATTTTGTCAATGTTTGGTATGAAAGTCAGAAAAGGTCCAAACAGCCTTGCAGCTTTATGGCAGAAGGTTTGTTTTTCTGTGTAATTGATAGTTTATTTTAAACTGGGGGTGAACTGTTAGCGAAGCTACTTAAGTAAGACATTGCAGAAACAATAGCTGCTTATCACTGTGATCAGTTAGGTGCTTAGACCTTCATTTCCTTGGGGAATGTTGTTGCTGCATTATTTGAACTGTGGATACGGAAGGAGTAATAGCTAGGTTGGTCTGACATGAAGACTGTCTTCTATACAGGATAAACGTGAACAAGTTAAATGCTTTATTGTTAAAGCAAAAAAAAAAGATAAAAAAATAAAGCCGATAAAAAAAGAATCCGTACTTTTTCTTCTAAACCTAGAGTTTTTCTGTTACTTTCTAGCATTTTGCGAACTGTATTTTTTTTTCTGAGCACAGTAACACAGTTGTTCTTAACAGTGTAAGGAGGGTAGTTCTAAAAAGTTCTTGCATAATAATAGATGCAGTGCAGTTGTCATGTATGAATTTACTTTAACACAGAAAGAAAATCACACCACTCATACCTAACCTATAACTGTACAGAACATCATTAAGTGCTCACAGTGTACTCTGGAAGAAGATTTTTATCTTGTAGTAAGTATTTGCAGAGCTGACTCTTTGCAGAGTTGATACCTTTGCAGGGTTGATACCCAAATATATTGTGGTCCAGTGTCCACCAAAAGGAAATGAACTTTATTTGACCAAAAAATGTAAAATTAAAGAACAATTGAAGAATATAATCTTCCTGAATGCACATTATAATGTGGTAGGTTTTATTCAGCACTCCAAATGCCCTTGTGGAAAGCCAGTCAGTGTTCAGCTTTAAAATTCCCCACATATTAAATAAAACGGCACAGATAACTGGTAAAGGACAGACATTCATTGTTACTGGTAGAAGGATATTTCTCACAAATCCAAAGCTTGTTTCTGACCCACCAGCTCCCCATATTTAAATGAAAACCAGTACAGGACCTAAAAGATTTCAGGAGGTAACACTCACAGCTTATGGAATAGTAAAATCTCGCTACTGTGACCTGTTGCTGGGTTACTGTGCACTGCCAGAACTCATCAATACCTCATTTTTCTGTCTTTTATCCCTGATTGGCTTGGATGATCTTAATTAATCTGTGGTAAAATCCTCATGTATTTGTCTTCAAAACAGCCCCTCACCAAACAGGCTTACAAGTATTTTGTCTTCATACACTTCCACATACTATACTATACTATACTATACTATACTATACTATACTATACTATACTATACTGGGTGAGAAGGGTCATCTGGTAAAAAACAGCAAAATTAGAAGCATTCACTGTCTTGGTGTTGGTTTTGTGTGTAGAAAATTAATTTATGACTCTTTGGAGTCACTTAGTCTACATTCTGAAGAGAGGTTTCTAACACCTCTGCCTTGTTATTGCTTGTAAATGTGGTTTGTCACTTAGCAACCTTGTCCTCTTAGGAAGTTGCAGGTTTGCTGTCAAGAAGCAAGCCATGTCAGCCTTAACGGAGAGTGTGTTGATCTTAATAGTGATAAAGGCATTACTTTGGGCAGTAATCTGGATTTCTGTGCAAGCAGACAATCAAAATGTTTGCCTAACATTTCCAAGAGGGTTGCTCAGCTGCTGCTGCAGCCAGCTTTCCTTGTCATTGCTTCTGTTGCCACTTTGAAGTCCTGGTTTTATAAGTTCAACTGATCTGCCTCACATTTTCTTTATTGTCATCTCAGAGCCTACAATAATAATTAATTTAAAAAATAAAAGAGTGTATTTTGGGTCTTTCTTTGGTGTAATTTTCTGGGTAACAGAGTAAGCCATGTGAAACTAATATTATAGTTTACTCCAACCTTTTTTTCTATCAGCAACAACCTTCAGTGTCACTGGAGTATCTTCATATCTGGTTGCTGAACACATTGAACTCTTCCCTTCTGCCAGTTATCACCATGACAGCTCCTTTGAATGAGGCAATGCAATGAGTGTTTGCTGATTCCTATTTTTTCAACTAGTCAACATTTTAAAATAAACAAAAAAGTGCAGCCACTTGGCAACTGTGCTATTTTCTAGTTGGTCTGCTGGTATAATCAACATGAGAGTTTCAATTAGGGAACCTTATTTTGCATGTGATTTGTGATTAAACTAATAAATATATGTATGTTGCCTAGTTCAGTAGTTTCAGTTGGCTTTAGGTACTAGTATTTGCTCTTCATTCAGTTAAGGCTGTTGGAAGTAATTACAGTGAAACCCGTACTAGTTTGAATGAAGAAGAACTGAAGATAAATTCAAGCCACTAGACAGAAACATATGAGAGGTTTAGCTATACAGTCCTCTTCCTTCTGTGAATATTTAGATCTGCAGTTCATATGTACTGTTCCATCCATAATTGGGAAATTGTCTGGACTAATGGAGACTGAGCTTCCATGCAGTACTGTGCTTATAATCAATGCTTTTGTCCATCTCCAGCTGCCTTGGAGACCAACCATCTTTTCCTGACAGGAAAAGTGGATTTTGTTGGATTTTTCCCTGCTGCTTCACAGCTTGAATCCACCAGTGCTGCCAGGCTGTTAATAAGGTCATTCATATATTTTTAGCTAATAAGTAATATCCTTTTGAGATGTGCCTATGGCATAGATTTTGCACCAGAAAGTTTTTCACTTCCTCCTCTGGTTTCTTAGAGTTTCTATAGCTTCAAGTTAAAGATCCAAATCCTGTATCTTTTGCACACTTGCTGGCTGGACTGTAACACAAGGGAAAGATTGCAAATAAATCTTGACTAAGAAGCACAGGCTGCAGCTATGCATTTTTTCTACTCTGAATTCTTCCTTATAAATACACGACTGTATTTACACTTCAAGCAGAAACTGAAGCAAAGCTTTCCATGTGTATGTGAAGGTGGTAAGAAGCATCAAGCCAAGTGTGTCAGGTGTTAGAAGTACTGCTTACAGCAGTGTGCAATAGGGAGGCTGGCTGCTGTCTTCAAGTGATACAAGAAGCTCAGTAGAATGGAACTAAACTTTAGGACTTTCAGCACAGTACATTTTTTTTCCTCAAAAACATTATTTGATAGTAGTTTTCCATCAATCGTATGAATGGTTGCTGTAAGCGTGTGGTTAGTTCTTGGATAAAATGTCATTGTTTGTTGTGGTTTTCATATCAAGTTTGTTCAGTTTTCAATTAAGATGTGTTTTTTTCTAGCTCTCAGCCTTCCAAGCTTGGCTTGTCTTTTTAGGATTAAACTTTGTTGTTGGCTCAAGAAATTTCTTTGCAGATTTTAATTCAAAAGGCTAAGTTTTGGTCCAGTGTAATTTTCATACTTTGTGATACACCTTCAAAAAGCTGGGTTATCCAGCAACTGGAATTCAAGAGCTCTGCTCATCAGCAAATATACTTCTAATTAAGACTTACACTATTTTTCTTTTAGACCAACAATAGTAAAGAGTAAAACAAAATGAATGTTTATAAAATTTAAAATAAAAATAAATTCTAAAATGTATCATTTAAGAGGAATTAAAATTTGTTTTTTTTTTTTTGGTTTCTGGTTTGCTTGGGTTTTTTTCCCAATAAAATTGCATAGTTCTCAGATCAGATCTTTACTTTAGTCCATTGTTACCTCAAAAATAGACAACTGGAAGCTTCCATACAGTGACAAGCATGAATAATAAAACCCAAACCAAACAGAAGTTGAAGGATTATGTGTGAGAATTTGGTAACTGTCAGTGTTCTCAAAGGGTGACACCTGTGAAAAGTTAACCTTTTTGGATGGTGCTGTTGAAGATTAGACAAGAGAAGTGATTCTAGGACTGTGATTGTATACAGAGGCTTTTCAGACTCTTAAAATATGCCTTGCCTAAGTTAATTTATACAGTGGCTTAAAATACCCCTTTCAGAACTGGGTGTAAAAGACTGCTGATTATTTCAATTGGCACTTGCAAGCTTAAGAGAAGTTTCAAGTGAAAAATCATTTCATTTGTACTATTAACGATCTTGTGAGTTCAGAATAACTTTCCTTTTTCTTGTTGATTTGCAGCTGCTGTTGGCTTTCTGGCAGTTTCCAGTGTCATTACCATGTCAGCTCCTTTCTTTATGGGGAAAGTTATTGACATTATTTATACAAATCCCAGTGAGGATTTCACTGACAGTCTGACCAGCCTGTGTGCCTTGCTGAGTGGAATCTTTTTATGTGGTGCTGCTGCTAATGCTACACGTGTCTACCTCATGCAGACTGCAGGTAAAAACAGAGGTAAAAGTGGTACTGAGAGTCATCTTGTTTTTCGCAGAGTCAGAATCTTAAACAAATTCTTGGCAATGGCCAAGAGATGATTTTTGGAATCGGTACTTTTTTTTAACCAGAGCAAAGGTAAACTAATAGTGTAAAGATAAGTATGCTGGAATGAGTGCTCATTTTTATTTACTGTTAGGTGAGATCTTAAAGATCTCATCTAACACATCTTACCAGACTCCCTTCCCTGTAATGTGCTTTGTTCAGTGCTGTGCAGTCCTGTGATTTTTATATTGTTGGTGTCTGTGTAAAGTCTCTTGTTTCATGCTTGACTGACTTATGTTATTGACAGGACAAAGAATTGTGAATCGTTTGAGAGCAACCATGTTCTCCTCTATTGTGAAGCAAGAAATGGCTTTCTTTGACAAGACCAGAACAGGAGAGCTGATAAACCGCTTATCTTCAGATACAGCCCTTTTGGGCCGCTCAGTGACTGAAAACCTTTCAGATGGGCTCAGGGCAGGAGCACAAGCATCCGTGGGGGTTGGAATGATGGTATGGTGGTCTCTTACTTGCCTGACACTACTTGTAGTTTCACATTTGTTTCAGTTCTGTTAGGTGAGCGTGAGTCAGTCAGTCCAGTAACAACTGTGTGTTCTTGGGTACAAGTGTATTTCATTGGTTATCTACAACAGATGCAGAGATTATTGTAATAGGTGATGTGCTATAGTCAGCCACTTGATGTTTATTCACAAGCAAAATTTGGAGCATGATGGATTGACATTAACTACTGTTTCTACCCAGAGTTATCAAGCGAAATGTAGTAGGCAAATCGATGAATTCCATTCTTACTGAAGATACTAAAATCAGTGATAACATTCCCATGGTTGCAGGTAAAATACAGTATGAAGGGCCTGATAGAAAATAATTAAAATTGGTTGATTCTGGTTGAGCAAAGGCAGCACAGCATATCTAATTAATGCCGAAGATTTTTACAAGTATTAGTATTTCTGCTTTAATCTGTCAGTAAAGAATATGTTTATATAGGAGCCTTGTTAATGAAGGCTTCAGTGCAGGGCATCAGTTAATATTCCTTGGTTGTCAGTTGGATTACATGAACATCTGACTTCTCTTGAGGGTTTTTTTTTTTGTGGCCTTAATTTTTTTATGTTTATGCATTGGTGTGGTAATTTCTGCTGTGTACTTGGAATTAAAAACAGACAGCAAATAGTCTCCTCATAAAAATAAGCATCCAATATTGTCATTATTAGAAAACTGTTAAGAGTTTCCACTGCTTCCATGAAGCTTTAAAGCTTTAATATTTTGTCACTGATAAGAATGGCTTTCTCTACTCTCTTACAAAGGGACTCTAAGGCTTTATCTTACCATAGATAAAATGAGATTACTTTATATAATGCATTCTGCCCCAAAATACTGCCATGAGACAGTTGTAAGAGGAGGACTATAAAAGCTTGCCAAGGAAAGGAAGAAGATATTATTATTAAATAATTATAAAGCCTATCAATTATGTTGATTTTGAATCTTTCTGGAGGTTTTTGTTTTCAATAAGAAAGCAAGTTGAAATTAAAACACATTAGATCTACTGTCAGTAAAATCTTATGAAGAGAACCTCTTTAGGTGCTTTAATGATGATCATTATAAGTGGTAAGTTTTGCAGCAATAAATTAAATACCCTGTTCCACCCATTCGTGGGTGCTAGGGAGTACTGGTTACTCCATCTGTTTGTTCCTCATTTACCCAGAAGTACTGTATGATATTTCTCTACTCAGAGCTTCTGTATTACACCATCTATTTAATAGTTGTGAAAGCACTTTAGAAACTGTGTAATAGCTTATGTCTTTCAGCATCCCCAAGAGATTTCCTGGTGGGCCTGTTTACTGGCAGGTTAAGGTGCTTGACTAAGACCACACAGAGAACCAGTGAGAAAGCTAGAAATTAAATCCAGACGGCTTTGTTCATAGTCCTTTGTTCTAACCTCCCAAATGCTGTGGAAGAACGCATATTTTGCCTGGAAAAAATTAAAACATGATAAATGAAAGCATGGCAGCACTAAATCCCTACTAGTTTTAGAAAAATAGCAAGCAAAGTTGCACTTCAGTACTCCAGGGATTATTTTTAATCTGAATGCTAAACTCTGACAATACTGTTTTCTTCTAGTTTTTTGTTTCCCCTAGCCTTGCTGCATTTGTTCTGAGCATTGTGCCACCCTTGGCTGTCCTGGCTGTGATTTATGGCAGATACTTGCGAAAGCTTACTAAAATGACTCAAGATTCTCTTGCAGAAGCAACACAGGTAACCTTTCTAGTTAACTTTAAAATTGCTCTAATGTATTTAGGTTAATATCTCTAAAGTTACAGATCTTCTGAAGATAATTGTACTGTTAGTTCAGACCCTGTAGTTTTGCACCTGAGTAGTATGACAGGTAAATGTCAGTAACACTTATTCACAGATGTCAAAAACAACCATACTTCCTTTGTCCATAGCAATATAACACAGAGGTACTAGGCCTGAGAATTTGGAAATGTAAGTAATTACAAGGAGCTTAGGCTTTAGCTTTGTGAGAGGAAAAAAAAGAATCAGCCTATGAAGTCCTGCGGAAGTTGGTACCTGGATTTGGAAACCACTTTTCTTGGATTACAGTTTTGAGCTTGAAGCTATCGGGAGCATAGTAGATGAATGCTTCCTTTGCTAGCAAGTCTGCCTCTGAAATGCATCCCTGATGCTTGACTTTACTGTCAGCTCTTAAATGTTTATGGGGCCTGTTTCTTAAACATTTTTCTCAAAGTCTTAGGGTGGGGAAACATTATTATAAAGCACAGAAATATAATTAGGAAAGCTGTAGTTAACACAGTCACAGTTGTCAGCTGTAATAAACTTGGGATGTCCTTTGTAGAACTCTGTAAAAGGAAGATTAGCCCTCCTCTGTTTGTCTTCCTCAGACTGTGTTGGTGGGAAGCTCATGCCTTTGTAAACCAGGTGTAGGACTTCATATGAACAAGCAATTGTTGTGTTCCATTCAAATTTTCAGGTTGGATGGGAGATGAAAGAAGGAGAATTATTTTTTTGTTTCATACTTTTACTTACAAAGGGGGACCTTGTTTTTTCTAAGACCATCACAATGCCCAGTAACAACTTAGTGTAATTGGTTACAATTGAGGTATTTTAGAATTAATACTTCACTGTTTGGAAGTTAAAATACTGAGCTGAAATGAGATATTAGTAGTTGGGCTAAATTAATTCCCAGCATTGCTTTGATCAAATGAGTGGAATTGTTTTAGGAAATAACTGCAGGCTTTTTTGCATGACTTAGTATGGAACAGAATATTCTTTATTTTTTCCCCTCCCACGTTGTTATTGCATATTGTGAATAGTAACTTCCCTATGGGTGTTGTTCACACTGAATTTTTTAGCCCTATTTTTATATTTTTCTGTCTCTGCTAGCACTTAAGACAATCTTGAGGTTTTGTTTTGTTTTTTTTTTAACTGCCTGGGCATGCAGTTTGCTTTTAACTTAAAAGAATTTTTAAGAAAGGGATTTGGGATGGAGAGAGGAAGGCATGAGAAATTTTCCAGTGCTACCCAAAGATAGGTAGATTAGTGAAGTGATATCAGTTTACCTTTCAGATGTTCTGTAATGTGAGCATTTCAAAGTGTGTGTCTCTGTGGATCTGTTTTGCTTCAATACAGTTAGCTGAAGAACGTATCGGAAACATCAGAACAGTTCGAGCTTTTGGGCAAGAAGTGGCTGAAATGGAGAAGTATACAAATAAAGTTGATTATGTGCTGCAGCTGGCTAAAAAAGAGGCACTAGCTCGGGCAGGCTTCTTCGGAGCAGTAAGTGTATTTAATGAAAGTAAGCCAACCATATTATGCAAAGTGTCAATTATTTTAAAACTCCCAATGATACTTAAAAATCTGCAAGTAAATGATTGAGAATAAATTAAACATACATAAAACTGTGGGAAAACTGGACTTAAATAAGTCTAAATTGTTGTGAAACTGCATCTCAAGATAAAACGGTATGATAAAGTTACTTTAAGCCTCAATTTCTGCACCACACCCCATAGCTGGGGACTACTTACCTGAGGCCACACCTTCTATTCAAGGAATTAAACCAGTGGAAACCTTCCCCTACCCTTTGCATTTAGAGGTTTGGCTCCCCAGTGAGAGGAGCATCAATGCATAGGAAGGCGGGGAGTACGCAGGTAGGGGAGGGAGGCTTGGATTTTTCCATAACTGTTTGTCTAATTGAATTCTAAAACTGGAACATAACTGCAGACTCTCAGTTCTTCCCTGGTAATGATGGTTGAGAATAATGTTTAGTGTTCTTTTCTGCCATGGGGAAGAAAAAAGCCAAAAATGCTGCTTGCTTTTTGAACACTTACTGGATAGCACAGTGCCACTGGATGTCTGGCTGGCTGTTGGCTGGCTTTATGTTAGAATTGTTGAATTTACCTCAGTCCTCCAAAAGTCTAGATACCTATAGTTGTGAGAGTTCTTTTCATTACAAGGAAAGTTCTGAAACAGCATTTTAGAGGATAAAATTTAAGATCTACGTGACAAAATCTGCCTTTTTCCTTTTTCCTTAGACTGGCCTTTCTGGGAACTTAATTGTCCTCTCAGTGTTATACAAAGGAGGATTACTAATGGGCAGTGCCTACATGACAGTTGGTGAACTCTCATCTTTCCTCATGTATGCTTTCTGGGTTGGCATAAGCATTGGAGGTATGAAATGGGAAATTAGCTTTTCTTCACTTGAAAGCATTACAGTCATTATAGGGGCGGGAGGGAAAAAGCTCTTAAAAATCTGACTTTCTAAAAAAATCTTCTGAATGAACTTCTCAAGAAAACTTTTTTTTTCTGAAGAGTTAATGAAAATAATAATCTGTAACTTAATATAAGCCTTCTTTTTCCCCAAAAGAAAGGTAGTTTTTTTTTCAATGTGTGCATGTGACAGTATATATTACTTTAATTTTCTTTAGTATCCAAATTAAGATACTTGCTGTATTGTGTAAAGCAATATAATATTTGGGTCTATGTTAAGCATACTCTGTTCAGAAAGGCATGTAACATTTAGCTGTAATTCAGTATAGGGTGTCCTCAACTGGAAGAGTAAACAAAGTGCCAGCAGAATACTGCACTCAGTGCTAACCTTCTGGTTTTCCTTACTCACTGACTCATCCCAGAAGCCCACACGATGTAATCTACGGGCCCAGCAACAAGCTGTTCATCTTTTTGTCAGAGCTGTCTTCATGGCTGCATACAGGCAAAAATGAAGATAAGTTGCCCAGAAGCTCTACAACGTACTGGAAGCATTCTTTTAAATTAGCCTCTTAATTCTGATAGACTAGGAGGGCAATGCAGCTTTTTCTTTTTTAAGACTAGGCCTGATATCATGGGGAGCACAAAGATGTGCTTGAGGGCAAAATTTAACAAACCTGCTTCCTTGTATATCAAATTTCCAGTGGCACCCGTTCCAACTACCAGCCCCCTTTCTTTTCTGCTTAAATCATTGAAGTTTGGTCAATGGAGAGATACCTGGCACTTTGAAAACATGGGACAAGCTGATATTAAATAAATGAAGATTAGAAGCAGTGCTAAAAATATCATTGAATTGACTTTCATTTACTATAAAAACATATTTTTAAATTCTAGGCCAGATTATTGTAGAATGTAGTTCTGCACAGAGCTCATTCTCATGGGGACTCTGAAGCAGAGGTGTCTTGCCACAAGAGGCCTGCCTTCCTAGATGCCTACAAGGCATATAAATCTTCCAAATGCTAAGTCTGCTCTGTATATGTCATCAATACATATAGGAGTCGATGCAACAACTGTGAAGTTCACTGCATCATCTGTGACTTTGCTCCTCTTTGTTGTAAGTTTGCTGTGTTTTCTTCCAAACACAGAACATGGGTTATGAAAAACAGAAATGTTTTCTAATTTGTATTTGCTGTCCATATTCTATAATGTTTTGTTATGAGTGGTTGTGGATTTGCAAAACTCAGTGTTTGAGTTCAAAGTTGCTCTGTGAGGCTTATGCCTTCCCCTGCCATGCCCTGCTCTAGGATGTGATTCTTCAGCTCTTTTTTCCAAGCAGACAGCTACTCACCATGGTTAGTGTTGCAAACTTTCAGATAGTCCTCAGCACCAGCATGATGAAACACCCTGCCTACACTTACAGACTTGTGACCTTGAGCTGAGCTTCTTGCTCTGCAAAAATAAACCAGTAAATCCATCATATATATATTTAGATATACATATTTTTATATGCACCTTCATTTTTCTGCCCTACTGAAATAAGTCTTAAGCACTTTACAGGAATTCAAAAATCATTAAATCAGTGTCTTTCTTTTGAATGGCACACAAAAATTTAAGAAATTGGGCATTTTATAACTATGTACTACTCCATTTTTAGTTCTATGTTTTGTTCTGTGTTTATGTCAGCTGGAAAGCCCTTCAGCCAAGCCACTTTCAAGATGATTCAGATATCTGCTAGGAGCTGGGACCTAGTACTATGTGCAGCCTTCATCCTTAGCTTTTGCTTTCTTCAGTACTATTTGAAGTATTCTGGCATGGGAGACACATTTCTTTCCACTGTCCACTGTCCACACATCTTCTCAAGCATCACTTCAGCCTTAGGTTTTGTGCCCTCTCTCTGCTGTGGCTGACTCAGCCAGGCTCCTCTGTATTGGTGCAAACCTATCTGACGAAGAGCATTCAGAATGCTCTGTTCTACTGAATGTTCTGGGAACGTAGCTGGTTGAATGCAAAGCCATTTTCCTAAAGTTGGATGCTGTTCTTTCTGACAGGTGAATGAAAAAGGGCATACATAAGCTGAAGTGTATTAACATTTTCTTTTCTTCAGAGTGGTTTGTTTTACAGATATAAAGAAGAATGGTGAATAAGGGTTATTGGCAGCTCTCAAATGAGACTAGATAGGATTTAACAAGTTTAACAGTTTGTTGGAATAAAAGATCCTCTACATATCTGATCCTTCGACGCTGCTGCTGAAAAGTATAATGCTAATTTTATCTCTTCTATGTCTTCCATTGCATTTGGATGCATAATACTGTTCTGCTTTTGGTTTAGGTCTTAGTTCCTTTTATTCTGAGCTCATGAAAGGACTAGGTGCTGGTGGACGTCTGTGGGAACTTATTGAAAGGAAGCCCCAACTTCCATTTAATGGTGGGTTCTTGGTTTGTTACTATTTAAAGGTTGATTTTGTCTTATGGGTCAGCAATACTTTAGAAGAGTGTGTAACACTGACGTTAAGTACTGACTTACATAATTTTCAAATAAATTATATATAGTTATAATCCTTCTGACTTTACCTAAGTATGAAACAGATGATGAAAAATTACTTTAATAAAAAATTTTAGAAGACAAAATTTTAGCTTAATTAATTACTTTTGGTTTAATTATTTTTTATTTATTTAATTCAGAATATGATTTTAAATCATATTACTTTCTAATTTACGTGACTGAGGACATGGTCGTTTCTAGCTTTTTGGAATTTCTTGTTGATGTCATCACTACATCCTCTTGATTCAGCTTTAGAGTGAAAAGAGTGGAAACAAGAAAAAGGAGAGGAGGGAGGAGCTCTTTGAGATAGCTGTATCTCATATTTCCACTGAATGGTTTACTGCGCTTGTCTCTAATGGCTAAGAAATGATCAGAGAAGCTTTCAAAACCAAGTGGTTTTCATTAAGAGTGTTGCAAGCTTAAACATTTCATACTGATCCAGTGAAAATCAGCCTGTAGTAAGACAAGTTGATATGAATCCTAACTTGCAAACTCACAGTTTGAGGCCTTTCAGCAACACATACTAAACTGAGTTTTTGGGTTGTTCTGCCATAGGAATCAGGGACTGAGGTATGACTGGGGAATAAAAGGAAGTAAAGGGTAGGGCTGATAGGGGGACTTATGCTTCTTGGAATAGTATGGATGTGCAGCTACAGCAGGTGTTGCTTTTGGAGTGATTTGCACCTTTCTCCTTGCAGTAATAGTATCCACATTTCTTCCTTATTTGAGGGGGCAAGATTTTATTTTTGCAGACTCTCGTTGTTGTTGGTGACAACAGATATCTTGGGAACAAATAATAATGTCTTTTTTCTTGTGTCTAGAACCCAAACAAGAGACAAGTACATAGCTTTTAGATATTTTTACAGTGATATATAGAGGAAGGACTTGTGGTCGCAGACTTCCTGTATTGCAGTAGATTCAGTGTTTCGGGCCATGGATAGACTGTGCAATAACTGGAACTGAGACTTAAGATAAGTGATTGCTTGCTACTGTGGTAATAATAAGGGTTATGCTGCTAACACAGGATTTAGCAAACACATTTATTTTCTGAAAAGGAGGTTTACAGGCTATTGTGGAAACATTACAATGTGTATGTCCATCGGTTAAAGTCAAGGAAGGAATCTGGAATTGTATGCTCTTGCCTTTTCCATTCCAATGCTACTATCATTAAACTGAAAGCCTGGAGAAGAAATGAAACCTGGAAAAACAGAGCAGAACTAGTGAAATCTTGATTGCTACTGATGGGTATCTTTGTTTCCTACCCACATTTACTGTTTAACCAAATACAGGCATATGCTACCCTATGTTGTGGCTGGTTGGGAGTTAATTGTGTGCTGCATCTGAAAAGAATTAGGGGTTTGAGCTGTGCTTCTCCAGCACAAACAAACATGACTCGGGTATTGCTCTAGTACTGCCAGTTTTTACAAAGGTGGTGGAAACTTCATATTTTGGGAATTCAGTGCCACTGTCCAATTAATTTGCTTCATATGGATACATGTCACTGGGTTTTAACAGGGCTTGAAGAAATTTTGTTTCTTTGTCTTAACTATTTATCAGCTTTTTCTAGTAATGGTATTAAGATAATTATTTAAGTCAAATGCTGTGTTCCAGAAATAAGCTAGTTTTATTTAACTTTGGTAGTTGTTAATTCATAGTGGTTTTTCATGGAAAATTTCACAAAGTGAAATTTTCATTTCAGTGAACTGTTGCCCAAGAGTTAGACCTCTAATTGGTATTTGAATTTATTAAATATGCTTCCCACTGAAAGAAGAAAATAAAACTGAAAATCGTCTGTTAGTGCAACAAACCTAGCAGCAGCTTTATTCCAGTGACAGGAACTGCTCTTGTTCAGAGGAGGGTGCTTCAGGTGACTTTTGTGGCTTGGTGAAAGGGCAATAAATGATTTGCAGTGTTTATCTTTTTGTGTTCTGTGGTAACAGGACTTTGGCCTTCACCAATGCCTTTTTATTTCATTGCTCCTAATTTACAAAGCTTTAATTGTTTATAGTATGTTCACTAATTCAGATCATTCTATGAGAAGTGATTGTTGTTAGTGGTTAGGTATTAGCAAGATGCAAATTCTCCCTCTTGCTGTAGGTAGCCTTACAGGTTCTGTGCTGGTGAGCAACCTGAAATTACATTCAGGAATGATTGGTATACCACACTGATTCTCTCATGCCTGAAATATAACCACTGTGGTCCTGAATTGTGGCTTGCAGTTATCCATAGATTGAATGTGGAGATAGATCCTCTATTGAATGTCTGTAAAGCAAGTTCAAGGAGGGCTGAGCTAATTTTTGTTTCTGTTCACATTTCTGAATTTTATTTTTTGTTATATAGAGGGAATCACATTAGGCAAAGACGTATTCAGAGGTGCTTTGGAATTCAAAAATGTTGAATTTGCCTATCCAACACGTCCAGAAGTATCAATTTTCAAAGATTTCAGCCTTTCCATTCCAGCTGGCTCTGTTACGGCTCTCGTTGGCCCAAGTGGTTCAGGGAAATCAACGATTGTATCCCTTCTGCTGCGCCTGTATGATCCTATCTCAGGTATGGTTTGTGTATAGCTCTCATTTGCAACAATTAATGCTTTGCATCTCAGATCAACCTCATAAACAGTTGGGTTTCCTGTGCTTGAGGTCCATGTCTCCTTCTGGAGTGTATGGTTACCTTGTGGTGGCGCCTGCATAGCTTTGCATTTCTGATCCACCGGTACAGTATGTGATTCCCCAGGGGTTGTCATTCTCAGCTGTTCGTTTAGACTCTTTCAGTACATGTCAAACACACTTGACTTTATTGTTTCCTAACTTAAGGTACTATCACTGTTGATGGCTTTGATATCCGTCAGTTAAATCCACTGTGGTTCAGGACAAAGATTGGAACAGTAAGTCAGGTAAGAAAGAAAAAAAAATCCAAGTGGATGAAATAATTTTATGATCAACTAGCTTTTCCTCACTTTCTTTCTTTTTAAAAAGACATAATCTTGCTTCTCAGTGAAATCTTTCCATCTCACCATAAGTGCTGTTGCTGTTTAGAACATGCTTTGTTCTAAAAATAACTATTTAGAGCTAGTTCCAGTATTCTGTAGTCTGTTTTTACATAATCACAGAGATCCAAAATGTTAGTTTAGAAGAAAAGTGTGCATGTGGAGACTGGAAGGTAAATTGCTGTAAATTGTGTAGGTATGACCAACCTAATGCTTGCTATAATTTGTTGAAGAAAGTAACAAAATTCTTAACACTTAATTACCTTTTGTATTGATAGAAGTCAGACAATCATATTTTACACAGCCATTTAAAAAACTGACCTTCTGTGCTATGAGTAGTTTCCAGGAAATCATAATTTCCATTAGGAAAGCATGAAAATACAGCACAGTTGGCACACACTTAATTTTATAGTGTCACCTTCCTAGCAGCCTCTAGACTCTGGAAGTCAATGGTGTCTTAAAAATAAGCTATTTCATAAATTAAAATGTTCATTCCCTCGTCTCCCCAGATACTTCACAGTATAATTATCTGTTAGGCTGATGTTCTGGTTAATGTTCTATCTTAAAATAAGAGTAACTGAGTATTTGTTGCATTTCAAAACAACTTCTTTATGTAATAATGCCACCAGAAGCTTTTGTGCAAAAATTATTTCCCTGTTGTCACATTAACACTTTTCTTTTTGAAAGAATCTATTCCATTTAAATTACCAGTAGGAGGTCAGTACTGGTATTCAAAGAACATGACTCTATTTTTTAAACAGAGCTCACTTTGCCTTGTTTCAGACATTTTCCCATTGTACATCACTTGTCCTATCTCACAGTTCTCTATTACAAGCTTAAGTACAAATTAAATGCACATAATGCCATAAAATCTGTGTAGAGATTGAGAAAAGAATCATCATTGTTGCAAATCACAGAATAGTTTGGGTTGGAAGGGACCTTTAAATGTCATCAAATCCAATCCCCCTGCTTTGAGGAGGGACATCTTCAACTAGATGTGGTTGCTCAGAGCCCCATCCCTGAATGAGCCTAAGTTAGAATGTTTCCAAGGATGGGGCATCCACCATCTCTGGGCAACCTCATCTGGTGTTTCACCACGTGCATCATAAAAAAAGTCTTCCTTATATCTAATCTAAACTGACCCTCTTTTAGTTTAAAACCAGCATCCCTTGTCCTATAACAACAGGCCCTACTAAAAAGTCTGTTGCCATCTTTCTTAGAGCTCCCCTTTAAGTCCTGAAACACCACCATCAGGTCTCTCTGGAGCCTTTTCTTCTCCAGGCTGAACAGCCCCATCTCTCTCAGCCTTCCCTCACAGGACAGGTGCTCCATCCCTTCCATTATGATGATATGTGGCAAAGGAAGGCCTTTTGATGTTTGAATGTGTAGCTCTTCCTAAATTCTTCCTGAAATACTAGGAATTGAGAGTTATGTTTTGTCAGTTAAAAAAGCAACTTAATTTTTAATTGTTTTTCACTGTCCATTTTGGTGTTAGGGGAGGAGGTTTTTTATTAGTCTTTAATTCAATTAACTCTAGCTTACATATTATTTTAATGGATATTCTAAGTGGGAGCTTTTAAGTGGGATTTATGTTATCTGACATACTAGATCACACATGCATACAATTACAGATCTACCATATTAATTATGTGTTTGCATTTGTCAGGAACCAATTCTCTTCTCCTGTTCTATTGCTGAAAATATTGCCTATGGTGCAGAGGATCCTTCTACTGTGACTGTAAAGGAGATTCAGAAAGTTGCTGAAATAGCTAATGCTGCTAGTTTTATCAGAGATTTTCCAAAAGGGTTTGACACTGTAGTTGGAGAAAAAGGCATTTTGCTTTCAGGTACATCTTTATGTTGCTTATTTTAAAAATCTTGATGCTATTGAGTGATGTAAAAATTCCATTGTTTTTTGTTACCACTTGTTTCTCCAAGCTGTAGCCTGCCATAAGGATTTAGAGAATCCACCCCTCACCTCCATTCCCCACTAAAGTACATGGGCCTAATTCTGCTCAGCCCAGGCATTCAGTTAAAATTACCTGACATCTGTTTTCCTATTTCAATTTACTGATTATTTTTCCCCAGGTGGACAGAAGCAACGAATTGCAATTGCTCGAGCTCTGCTCAAGGTAAGCCAGCCCCCAAACAAATATTTAGCTACTTCTTGGAGGGAGGCAGGAAGGATTAACAAGGAGGAGGTATTTCAATGGGAGAGATAGGAAAATATTTAAAAAATGGAAAACTGTATCTTTTATGTTAATGAAGTTTGAAAGGGCTGAGTGGCTTAACTAATGACAACTTACTAAATGTCAGTGCTTCTCCCTATCTTTCAGCCATGTTTCTTGATAATTCTTGCCAAGACTGATGTTAAATCATTGTATAATGGCCCACTTCCATAAGATGAGGTCAAGGATGAAAGAAGACTTTAAGAATGTGGTACTATTAAAGCATATATGATGTCTGTGTTCAGAGCTCTGTCATTCATGGGTTAATTTTTCTGGGTTGCAGTTTACTAGGACTTCTGATGCCTTGGCTTAGCTTTGAGGGGAGGTGGCCTGGATTTGGAACAAGGTGATATTTCAGGCACAATGTAGTATCATGTTTTTCTTCAAAGATTGGTATCAGTCTAGCTTCAGGGCAGGCTCTGTGCTGCACAATTTGAGGGCGCTTCTGAGGATCAGAACAACAGAGAGTTTGATTCAGGGACAGCCACGGGGCCTTGCAGGGAGGCAGTTTGGTGTTGATGCTCAGCTGGAAGTTTTGATCCTTGCTGAACACAGTTTACATTCATGTTATGCCACAGAGGTGTATGTAGCATCCTGGCATGCCCAGTTCTGCTAGATTAATAGGAATTTCATTATACCTGTTCTTGTTACCACAAATGCTGAAAAGCTGATTGTATTTCAAGCCATGCATTTTACATGGTTCATGGGATTAAAGACTTAATTTTGTGGAAGTAAAAAGGTTGTAAAAAATAAATGAGTAGTTGATATACTGGGATATGCGGGAGTGCAGTGGAGTCCTGTCTGTCTCAGATAAAGTTTAAAGCTTTTACTCTCAACTTTATCAGGGAAGTTTGGGTTATTTTATGTAATTCATTAGTGAATTCTTCTAAGGGATGTGAGTGCTGGCAATTTTTTTTTTTATAATCTAACTGGGAGAAGTTCTTAAATGCTAGTTCTTAAGTAGTATGTGTTTTACCTGTGAGTGAAATACTGCTTGTTGGTAGGGCTTTGTTACTTTCAGTTACTAAGACAGTTTTATGTAACAGACTGACTGCAAGCAGAGGGTAGCTGAGCCTCTGTGAAAGAGCCACATCAGAACATAGAACTTTTGACCACAGTGCTGCCAAGAATGCCTTAAAAATCATCTCCCCCCTTTTGTTTGGAAAATTTGAAAATTGAGGAGTGTTGTTTGTTTTGTCCTCTTAGCATTTAGATTTCTTAGAAGTAATGCTTTGAATGACGCTCAGTTCTTTTGATGAAGTAGGTACTCTTAATTGGAGTTTTAAGCTATATGAATCCTGTTCTCTATTGACATAAACATTCAGATCTTGTTTAATTGTTACTATAACCAATTTTACTTTCTTTTTTAGAATCCTAAAATTCTTCTGTTAGATGAAGCAACAAGGTAAGAAGAAAAAGAAATAAAAACTTAGAAATTATGTACCTGTAAAACTCAGATTTGGGAACTCTTTCTCTCTCTTTCTCTCTCTTTCTGTCTCTCCATATCATTATACATTATCTAGGTTTATGCAAAGCAGAAATGATAGCTGGTACATTGTGATTTTTCATTGAGTTAAAATCATACTATGTAACATGATTTTGAAACATCTACTTAAGGCTTTTTTGGCTTTGTAGTTTAAGCTTAGATCCTAGTGTAAAAGAGATAGGCTTATTGTGCAGTGTAACTGATTTTTTTTTTCCACCAACTTACTTTGGTGTTATTTTTCAATGGTTATATTTGCATATGAGAATATGTCATGCCTGCAACTTGGATGTGAGCACTGAGCATGTTCATGAAACTTTCCTGCAGTTTCAATGGTTCATCTTCACCACAAATAAAGAGGGTTTGCAGTTTTGGCAAAATAAGCCTCATGCATACAAAACCAACCTGCCTTACAATAACAAATATCCTCCTCTTTCCCATCCCCATCCGTTTGTTACTAGTGCTTTGGATGCTGAAAATGAGTATCTAGTGCAAGAGGCTCTGGACCGGCTGATGGAAGGGAGGACAGTCCTAATTATTGCTCATCGTCTGTCTACTATTCAAAATGCGGATTTCGTGGCAGTCCTTGGCCAGGGTAAAATTCTTGAATGTGGGAAACATGAGGAACTACTTGCAAATCCAAATGGACTTTTCAGGAAACTAATGCAGAAACAAGCTTTTCTTCAGAATAATGATAGTTTTGCATTAGATTTACAATCCAGAGAAAAGGATATATTAAAAGAAAATGTATGAGACAATGTATGAATAATTACAAACTTCAAAGACTATAACTTATGTTTCAGTTATGTAAATGTTATATTTTTCCAAAATGTACAAAATATTCTTTTGAAACTTAAATGTGTTTAAATTTTTTATTGAAAGCTTTTTAGTAACTATTGTAACTTTAAAAAATATCTGTCATACTGAGATAGTTTCAGGGCATAGATTTTTCTGCTTGTGTTACTTCGAAACTGTCTAGAATCTTGTTTGCTGTAATGCACTGTATGAAGATGTGCTCCATTCTCAAGTTCAGTATTTTAAAGGTAATTAAATTACAATCTTATCATTTTCATATCATTGTTTCTCTCTTTCCAAGGAACTTTCATGTTTTGTGCTTGTCATTAGTCTTAAAACGCTGGAATTCAAAAATGCATGACACACACTCTGAAAGTTATGTCTGACTTCCACTGCACTGTCCTTCCAGATACTGTTTGTTCTGAGATGTGATTATGTGTTCTGAATTTGACTATGATCCCCATCTACAATTCCTGTAGAGAATTACATATGAAAACACATTTTAGAGAGTATGAAAGCACAAGTTGGAGGAAAGTTCTTTAATAAAACAAAAACCCAATGGAAAAAAAGGCAACCAAACAAAAAAACTGACTTTACAAAAGGACAGAGGAAGTGTATTACTATATGAAGTCACATAGGAAAATCTAAAATTTTCATGCATTTTCTTCCCTTTTCTATTTTCCCATGTCTTTAGTTTCACTTCCTTTCTAAGATGACATCTGAAAGAACATGCCCTCCCATATATGTTTTAGTCCTTTTTAAGGCATATGTAAGTTTTGTATTGTTAATTAAAATTTCAGTGATAGAAATCATGAGTTTTGCCTAACTACTTTATTAGAAACAACTAGTAAACAACCTTTTCAAGGACAACTAGTAAAATAGCAGCATTACATTAATTTGAATAACTGCAGGGGGATATGTTTGAGAGTGAAGAGTTTGCCTCATGTTTCTGATTGAAGAGTCTCTTTCAATAGAATCTCTGAAGATGCGAAACCCCACAAGGAGATTTTACAAAGCTAGAAACTTCCCAGGTCACATTAAAACTCATCCATGCTAGGAAAACTTGTTGCTGGAAGACCTTATTCACAATAGCTGAAATACCTAGTGTTGGGCAAGCTTAAAATGTTAGTGCCATTAATGGCACCTTGTGGAATATAGTGAAACTATTAGAGAATGAAAATAAAATTACATCCAGAGGTGACTGTATCTTCAGATAAATTTTTTCTAGAAGCATATGTTGTACTAAAGACATGCAAAAAATACTCCTGACCCAATGTTTCATTTCAGTGTTGACTATTAGTTAATGTATTTAGAGGGGTTTGCAGCTTTAATCCTCACTTGTGTAATTTCTCCTTACATGAGACTCAACGAGCCCCTTTATTCCTGTATTTACACAGGTTACAGGAATTCCTTGCAGCTGAACTGAAGGAGTGTTTCATGTCTTTTGTTCATTAGTTGTCCTGGCAGGTATTACAGTTGATAAGTTGTGAAAATCTACACAAAAGCTCCAGTCCACCAAAAGGCAAATGTTTGTCATAACAGGTACATTGGTTAGAAGACTTTATACGAGTTAGAACCACTCAAAAAACAACTTTATATTTATGGATATTTATGGGACAGTCAAGAACTGGTTAAGTCTCTAACTGGTATCAGTACAAATTATTTCTGTGTAGAAAATGAGATTTGAATTGTATCTCTCTCCGGAAGATGGAGCTCTTAGAGGGCTGAGACAGCCAAAGGACCCAACTGATTCCCTGAGGAAGTGTAGCTGCGTATAGATAGGGTTCAATCAGCAAAACACAAGTGTTCATGCTGCATAATTTTAAATATTTTAGGAACAAGCTGTAAAAATGAGCTTTTTAAATAATTTGAATGTCACCAGTCGTGAATTTTGGGAAATGTGGATGTCATCTTGAATTTTCTTCCAGATTTTTCTGTATTTGCTTGGTTGTGTGTGAATTTCCTGGTTTGATTTAGTTTGTTTTTCTTGATGAAGTGACAGTAACCTGATGATTTAGCATCATATATATAAAAAGGTTATATAGAAGGATAGTATATTAATGTAACAATATAGTGATGCTCCACTGAATTTTAGTATTTTGCTTTTTGCATAAAATCAAAGCCAAAGGAGCTTATTTGAATGAAAAAGACAAAGCACTGACACTGACAAGCGTCTCATACTTCAGTCCTGCCAGATGAACCATCTCAAGTTTATCTCATCTGCATTTGGGTTCAGTCATAGGGGACTATAATCCACATAGAAAGCCTAACAGCCCTGAATCTATTATCAAAAAACACGGTTTTGAAAAGTTATGCAATTTTTAAAAAATGTTCTATTTTTAGTGAAGTTGATCTTAACTGATTTGCTTTGTTAATACTATACATTCAACTCAACTTCTTCCCCGACGGTGGTACATACTTACCGTCGGAAAGCTTTTTCATGCCAACCGATGCCATTGAGCATTTAGTTCCCCTTGAAGGCTTAAAATCTATTTTTATACCACAGAATAGCTGTAGTGCATGGTTGTTATTTACCATAGATGTGAAACGTGCCAAGGTCTGTATGGAATATGGTTTTGTGTATTGATTTATTTACTTAATTAGAAATTTGGGGACAAACACAGGTATGCACAGGCTATTTTAAAGATAAGGCAACTCTTACTGAAAATACGTCCTTCCAAATAGTCTTTGAAAGCTGCTTTTCGATCATATCCAGCTAGTTAGTGCAAGCTAATCGCATGAACTCAGCGAGGAATGGTACCCAAACCCACCCTTGTGAATCCTCCTGGGAATGCCCCGAAGGACGGAGCATAGCTTCAGGAACATCTGAGCCAGAGGACCGTGTTTCAGTTTGGCGCTGAGGGCCAGCAGCGCTGAGGAGGAGCCCGGGCCGCCATTCACCCCCTCAAGGCCGGGCTGGGTGCCCTGCACAAGCAGCGGCGCCGCCGTCGCGGGGTTTTCGCCGCTCCCCGTCAGGGGCCGAGCCGCGCTCGGATCCCCTCGGCCGTGTTCGGCTCCTCCCTTCTCCTCCCGGTCACACTCGGTTCCCCTCGGCTCCCGGCGGTTCCCGCGCGGCCCCGCCCCGCGGTGACGCGCTCAGCGGGCGCCGGGCGGGAAGGCGGGGCCGGTGACGCTCCCGCAGCCATAGCCATGTTCCCGTCGGCTCCCGCCTCCCCGCGGACCCCGGGCGGATCGGCCCGCAGGACTCTGGGCAGCACCGCGCCTAGTCCTCTCTCCCGGCCGAGCGGCAAGAAGACCCTGCCCGTCATGGCGGCAGCCGCCTCCCCGGTGCTATTCTCGCCGGCGGCGCGGAGGAGCGGCTCCCTCTCGGCGCGGTGAGTCCCGCCCCTCGCCGCAGACCCGGCCTCGTTGTTAGGTGCTCGAGCCAGTGTGGGTTACATTATAGTACTGTACATTAAAGCCGTACATGTACGGTACCACGTGTTCAGCGTTATGAATACCTCTTATTAGGTTTTAAATGCGCGGCTTCCTCAGATATACCCCTGTGTGATACAAGTATGATATATGAAAATGATAAGAACTTCCGTATTTACAAAGAAGATAAAATAGTCAAAGTTCAGGCACTTCACACCCGCCCTTCTCTCCAGCTTCTTCCACCGTCTTCTCCTTCCATACGGATCAAACTGAGATGCGGCATGAGCCCCAGATCAGTTTCAGGCTTCACAATCTCTTTTCTCAGGAGCAGATACTTGTTATGTAGTTCAGATAAAGAGGCTTGCCCATGCTCAGTTTTGGGGAACTTTTACTTAAAGTCTGCATAATAATTTTTGCAGGGTGCCAGGATTGTCTACTGATGCCAGCTATATGTCAACTTTTGCCATTTCACACAGGGAGGTCTGAGACATCATTTCACTTGCGAGGAGAAATAAAAAGAGGGCATTAACTTGTAAAAGCAGAGAAATTTGCCCTCCTCACTGTGTTCAGAAGACAACACAGACCTGCTGTTACAGAGAGAGAAGGTGGGGAAAGATGCAAAGCAGCTTTTATAAATGGTAGGAAATGCAGTCTCCACAGCAAGCTGAGGGTGGTAGAAGTGCTGTTGGATCCGAGCTGCCATGGCTGTTTAAAGTGTTGCACAATGAGTGCTGCCCAGCAGTGCCAGAGCTAGGGATGGAAGTAGTCCCTGCAGTCAGGGAAGAGCTTCTGCTGAGCTTTTTCTGACATTGTGAATGTCTTTATTCTGTAGATAACCAGAGTGTAGAGAGGTTGAACAGTGAGTTTGTTGCTGGTGCAGTAATGCATATTCAAAGTCAGTTCTTTAAAAATGAAGAATTTGATGACAGCTAGCAACTTGTAAGGAAGCCACCAAATTTTTGCTTCAGGTGGTATTCCCAGAGAAAGCATGTTTATTTTACATGAATCTGTTTCTAAATAGATACTCATGAAGTAAATGTCTGCTGAAACTGATGAATAAGCAATAAAAAGTTAACTGTAACTTTTTGTTTTGTTTAAGAGCAACTCCTACCAGAGTTATCCAGCTTCCTACAGCAACTGAGACTATTAACTACAATGTTAAGGCTTTTGGGTCCTCTCTGCCTGTTAAGGTTATGGAAGCCCTGAAGAAGGCTGATGGTAAGAACTGAGAGAATTCTTAATGTGTTGTTGATGCCATTGAAATGCTGATTTTACAGGGGAAGCTAAAGTGTCTGTGCCTTGCTTTAAATCCAATCTGGTTATCTATGTAACAATAATTATAATAATGCCCATGTGGGTGTGAATGCATGAAAATATCCTTCAGGTGCTTATGCAATTTATTGTAAAAAACCAAGGGTACAAGGAAAGCTAATAGTAGGTTTTTAGTAACTTTTACTTATTGGTTCTTCCTTAGCTTTTTAATTGTTTTGATTTTGCTGTGTCCTAGAGTGGATGCTTAATATTTTTCTTTATTTCAATTCCCATTTGTTATCTCTTTCAAAAGCCCTAGTGATACAAACCTTTCCCTGAGTTCAAGAAATTGATCTCCTGAACAATTTTTTTCTCTGTGGATAAGTTTTTCCTTTATAGTAGATATAAGAGGAACCAAATACGTATCTTAAAAATAATGTTAAAATTGTTGAGAGATTTACAAAGCTATTATAATCTGCTCTAAATACATGGAAATGGGTTTTGAGGTTGTCATTTCATTCTCAAAGGTTGAGGGTTTATCAAATGGATTTTTAAACAAGATATAGCAATTTGATATGTTAATCAAATAGATGGAAATTCTAACATGGAAACTAATGTAATAGAAAATATTTCTTATTTTCATATAAGAATGAAAGTTTATTGGTTTAAATGTTGCTCTGCAGTGTTTTAAAAATCTGAATTCTTTAAAGAAGTTACTTTTTTTATGTAGCTGATGACCAACTGAGCGTTCAAGTGGATGAAAGTGGATGGGCCTGGCTAGTTCATAAGGAGAGGCTGATTATTTGGAAGATTGGTCAGTCTGCAGTAGCTAAGGTAACTGAAGGGTCAAGATGGAAAGTCTGTATTTTATGTTGTTTCAACTGGTTATGCAGTTATGGGGTTGGGGTTTTTTTTTCAGCTGGAGTTTGTCTGTTTTCCCTCAAAAGCAGCAGGATTGATATGAAGTCATGCTAACAACATTATCTGAAACTCAAGCTTTTGAGAGAGCTTATAATTTTTATATTCCTCTCTTCAGTTTTGTTACCTTGGCACTAAGGTTAATTCTTCATATTTTAATGGGTGTGGCTCTTTAGATCGTCTTGGTAAAGCTTATTTTGATAATTAAAATCTAGTTGATATGTTATGGATTGGTTTAGATTATTCTGGGAGCAATTTTCAAGTTGCAACAAACCCCAAAAACACAGTTGATTTCAGAGGTACTGAACATATGTTTCACCTAGATTTCTTAGGTGAAGATTTTTTGTATCCCCTCTGGACAGTATTTCTTTCAGCATCATTTCAGTGATACTCAGAGAAAAACAAAATCAGAGTTACAAAATCAGTTTCTTTCAATCAGGACAATGTATGTTCATTATACAGGTCCTGCACTTACAGGGGAGTGTCAGGTGTATACATTCTGGCACTTGAAGAGATTTATCAAGGGATTAAAAATTTTCTGTTTTTTTAACTTCAAGGGCATAGGGGAGTGAGGAGTGTTTCCCCTATCTACCCTGTTAGTACTTAATAAGTTCTCTCAAGCATTTCTAGTTTAATTTTTTTAAATATTTTGTTAAGGAATAGTCAAATAATCTCCAATAGAAATAATCCAATATTTTACTGTTGTGAGAAACACTCAGAAATAACTAAAGAAAACCAGTGATATTTGAAAATTTGAAGATGTTTTTTAACTGTTTACTGGTTGTGACAACCTTGTTGAAATTGTTTTGTGACATTTTTTTGGTTCCCTTACACAGTGTCTGGGTTAGTTGAAATGTAGTTTTTAGCAGGGTCAAAACATCTAAAGATTTTGTGGCAGAGGAATAAGTTCTTCCAGTCTCATATTTATTATGGAATCTCTTTCTTTCTTCCAGTTATCTCTGTGCAAGGAATTGCAGCTGCCACCCAGTGACTTCCAATGGAGTTCTAGTTTAGCAGCTATATCTTGTCTCAATTCTTCAGGTGAAGCACCTTCTCTTCAGGTGACCAAATTTTAAATTTTAATGTTTAAAAGCACCTTAAGGATAACTTTGAATATATCCTTTTTTGTCAAAAAGATGTATTCAGAGTATTTGAAAACATTTGGTGGTATGCTAGCTGTTCAAAAGGTCAGGATTGATAGTTGGCAGTAAATACCTTTGAAATAAACAAACTTCTGCAAGTCCTTTTAAATTGCACCATGTGTATCTTATAGGATCAGATTAAATAATAGTTTTTCTAAGGATTACTTGACATGCTTTCATAGCAAACAAAAATGCAGTAAACTAAGAGGTGTTGTGTTAACAAACAGCAGGGCAATCAAAAATGGGGTCTGACCAACTGCAGTTTAATTGCTGCCTGATAATGTTCGGTGGATTAATTCCCAGTATCCATAGATGAGAGGCAAGCCCCAGCACCCTCCCTCAGCTGGTCTTTGTAAGAAAGCTGAAACTGGAAGGACAGGCTTCGTGTGTCTTGACTGATTGGTCTAAGTGCTTTTTTTCCTGAGTTACTGTATTAGAGGGTGAAGTTTGAAGATCGGTTGTGTTCTGAAAGTGTGTTAATGTGCCTGTTTACTATCATTCACAAAAAGAACGTCTCATTTTCAGCTTAGACTTCAGTTAATATATGTGATGCTCTGATAAAAGTGGCTAAGAAGCTGTCCTTGGAAGTAAGCAGCACAGTAAGCAGCAGCACAGAATATGTAATATAATCTTTTCTTCTGATTTGTTGTTGTGCTACTCTTCCAGATGATAAAATGCAGACTTAGTATTTTGGGATTATATCATGAAACCCAAAATGTTCTGACTTAGTTTAAGAGGAAGTAATACACCTAAACCTAATACTTTATTTATTGTATTTTTTAATTTCATTATTCTTTAACTTGTGAACTCAAAGTCAGTGTCTAGTAAAAAATTGGTTAGAAAACTCCAAGGATCTCTATAACAATTCCCAGCTACAGTTCTTCTATTGTTCTGTGATTTTTACATTTTTTTTAACAGCCAGTAGATTAAGTACAATGCTTTTCTCTAAATCACTACCTGAACAGTCTCTTGCTTCACACTTTTAGTTTGGTATCTGTGATTTCCTGAGTTGCACTGTAGGCCTATGCCTTTGAAGAGAAGAGCCACCTTGTGATTAGATATTTCTCTTAAAGATATTAGAGTAGATTCTTTGCTAAATTATAGTCTGCATTTGATGTCTTCCATAGTAGCTTTTAACTCTTGGCATCTGAAATATTTTCCACAGGCCCTTTTCTGTTTTACAACTCCAAGTTTTATTTGCATTTCAGCAGCAGACCCTGAATTATCAAGAACAAGAACCAGTAGAAAATGTTCATTAGGAAAATAAATGTATATTACATTCCTGCACGAATTAAGTTGTGCTGCAGATTGTTTTTGTGATTCAGTTCCAGGTTTGTCAGTGTGCATCCATATGTATTTGCTGCTTTCTTGTGTCTTTGTTGCCCACAATCTTGATGTGTAAAATAACTTGTTTAAGTTAAAGCTGCAGTATGATTTATTTTTATTATCATCATCATCTTCTTCTTCTTCATCATCATCTTCATCATCATCATTTTGCCTGTTCTCTTAATTACTTTTTCACTTCAAGTCTCTAGCAATAATGGTTGTTACCAGTGAAGGTTCTGTGCGCTACTGGCCCAATCTTGCACATGAAGGATCCTATACAGACACTTTCACAGACTTTGGAGGCTCTCTGTGCACTTTCCTCACAGCAGTAAAGGTAAAACAGTATGATTTATATTAAAATACTGGTTTTATTCCTAATCTAAAGACGGAAAAGTGTGCTCATTTTTTTTAGTCTTAAATCTGCAATAAATATGGCAAAGGTAACACTGTTTTTTGTCATTATATTCCAAGGATTATGTGATCGTTTAGTCCTGTTATTTAACTGCAATTGAGTTTCATGGATAAAAATGTCACATAAAGCTAAGAAAATGAGTCTCTGCCAGTGCCAAGTATCCATGAGATGTTTGTCTTTTTCTAAGGATGCCTTGTGTCTTGTTCAGCATTTACCTATATGAGCTGTCATAAAGAATTTTAGCTGACAGTAGAGTTTTCTAGAATGTGATTTAAATTTTTTTTTAATGTTGTTGCTTTTTTAAATGTAGTTGCTTTCTCTTTGTTAGGGGGGAAGCTTTATTTTATCATCTTCCAGAGGTCAACTAGTCCGGTTGATACCTGATAGTTCTGGCAAGATTCATCAACATGCCCTGCCACAGGGGCAGGGCATGTTTTCTGGAATTGGTAGAAAGGTTTCTTCTTTTCTGGGTATATTGTCTCCTGGAAATGATGCTGTGGTAAGCTTGAGAAACATTCATCTTCTTTAATTTCTCTTTGTAATTTCTAGCCTGTGTTTAAGAAAGGAAAAAGAAAAGATTGTATAAGGATGTGTGATGACAAAAACCATGACTAGCTCAGCTTGTTTATGTTACTTATATTTCTTTGAAATGTGAAACAACAGAAACCACATAAATTTGTATGTTTTGTGAAGGCAAATGCTGGCTTACTCTTTAGCTCTGAATAAAAGGCAACTTTGAAATAGTAGTCCTTCCTGGGGAATATGCAATGGTTGCATGTCCTGCCCCTTTCTAGTGATAGCCTCATTACTAATTGAAGAAACCAGCCTGTAATTCTTTTCTGACTTAGCACTGCCAAGGGTTGATGATTGGCTTGAGTTTTGTCAATGAACTCCTCAGAAGTTGGCAGGACATACAAGAAATGTATGTAATGTAGATGTTCTTTTATCTATAAGACTTCTCTTGGAAGTTATCATAATGCTCATCTTGAGTGCAACTTTTGTAGATTGCCCAAGGAAGGAACTCTTTTTGTGGACGGAGGGTGGTTTAGATTATTCTATCCAAACATTCAGGCTTTCCTTTAACTTTTTTAGCTTTCTCATTTTTTTTAAATGCAGATTTCTAGTGTTCTTTGGAATAGAGAAAGATTAAGCTTTTACATGCTAACAAGTTCAAATCTAAACAAATGGGAGATTGATGATTCATCAGAACGTTACATTCTCAGCTGGGATATCAACAGGATCCTGAAAGAACATATTACAGATGCAATTTGGGTAAGAGCCAGCCCAACTGGAAAGGGTTAATGTGTTTGTTTTAACTGATAGCCTCTTTATATACAGTTACACAACAGATGTATTTCTTTTTTTAGGGATCTGAAAGTAACTATGAAGATATTAAAGGAGGAATAAATATACAATACATGGATTTGCAACAGAATCGGTAAGGAAGTACAATTGCATCTGGTAAGACTTTCATTAATGAGATAAATCTGTTCTGTTTTCCTGCAAAAACTTCATGTAAGTAATTGCAATTTAATTTTACTGGAGTGGAACTGTTGATAAAATAAGCACCTTATATTTGGTAATTAAGTTATCCTATATTTCATACTATCATCTTTTTAGCATTACAAATCCTTTGCCTGATAATAATTCCCTTTACTTTTTTTAGTGTCATTTTATCAAGATTGTTTATTTGTTTTGTCTTGATTTTACAAAGACAAAAAATAAGCAACAGTAACTTGTTCCACCAGATGCAGAGAATTTAGTATCTCTTGCATTTGATTTAATGGCAAGAAATTACAACTGCCTTGGTTCAGTTTTGTACTGAAATATGAATACTGTTAATAAAGTAACTTAGCGTAGTTTTTCTTTCTAAAAGAAAGAAAATAGCATAGTTTTTCTTTCTAAAAGAATACAAGATTGAATAATATCTAGTTGAGATTGTAGTAAGAAATTTTTTTTCTGAGTGGTAATTTCTGAGCAAGTAAAATATGTAATAATCATCTCTCAATGCTGTGATATCTGTTGTTGAATAGTGATGGACTGGTCATACTTGCTGCAGCATGGCATCCTGGAGATCGTCCATGTCTTGTCTACTACACTCTGGTAACAGTAGAAGATAAAGGCAATCAGATGTCTGATGATGTTGTTGTGGAGGTCACACAGTATAATCCATCCTTTCAGGTATGCTAATAGAGGTTCTGATACTGACTTAAGATTAAGGTCAGTGTCAGGTTTTTGTCTAAAGGAAAATCAGTTTCCCTTGGAAGTATGTATTTGTAATACTCTGAGGAAAACGTGTACCAGCATCTCTTAATGTTTAATACTAACTCTATGTAAAGTTTATGCTTTGCATTTTAAGTTATAAGATAAAACCCTCAGAAATAAGTGTAATCTGATTTATTTTAATTTTTGTGCTGTCTTTGAACATTTCTACAGAATGATTTTGTCACATGCTCTTCTAATCCATTTAGAACAGATCTCAAACTCTTGAGACTCTTGTTGTGGGACAAGGAATTACGAGATCTGTTTTTTGGTCCTTGCTAGGCAGCTGGCTTGCTGGGAGGGGAGGACGCATTGGTTGTGTGTGGAGTACATTGTCTGTGCTGTGTCTTCTGGAAGCATAAACCTGGGGTTTAGATTGCTTTGGTAAACTTCTTCCACTCTTTCCTCTCTCCCCACTGCCTGTAATGGTATCTTCAAGCTCAAAGGTGGAAGAAGAGTATGAAAACTGTTGAATAATTGATCTGTTACTTATGTCTCCATGTGAAATTAGCAAGAATATAATGCATATGGAAGGGGAAAAAAACCCAGGATCTAAAATTTTAGGGAAAATTAAAAGTGATTTTGTTTGGTTTTAGGTTGTAAGGTGCATCCATACCTCACTGTTAAAAATTAAAACAAGTTCAGGCTGCATGGATTTAAAATTTAAAATTTTAAATGTTTAAGGGATTGATTACATATGTGATATTGTTTGTATTCAACCCTTTAAGTCAGAAGATGAAGTGTTGTGCTGCCTGGTAGTCCCAGATTACTTCAGCCATGCGGCTTACCTTTACAAGGAAGATGAAGTGTTTGCTTGTTCCACTGGAACTGGCAGAATTTCCCTACCACAGGAAAAGATCATATTTGGCATACAAGGTAACTTGCTGTGGAGGGAAATCACATTTTGTTGGTACCTCTTAATTCAATATTTTTATAGTATTTAACTATCTCAGAGAGCAGTGTCATACTTGTGCTCCTTTATTAAATGTTTCAAGTTGGGAATGTCTCATGGGTGTATGGAGAAGTGCTGATGTGACACCCAGTATTGTTGCTCTACAGTGTTTCAAATGAAAATGAAGCAGACCCCTGTTCTTGGTATATGAAAGGATGGGGGATTTTGCTTGTGGGGCCTTTTCCTTGCTTTTTCTTTTTCCTGACATTCACTGTGGATTGATTTTTTTCCCTTGAAATTAACT
The DNA here is from genome assembly GCF_024509145.1 of Vidua macroura. Taxonomy (NCBI): domain Eukaryota; kingdom Metazoa; phylum Chordata; class Aves; order Passeriformes; family Viduidae; genus Vidua; species Vidua macroura. The sequence goes on along the minus strand of NC_071573.1, from coordinate 43,081,337 downwards.
CAGTGCCAGATGTCTCTAAGTATGTCATCCATGACCTTCAAAGGTGTTTTCAAGTACAACAGGAACACTGATCCTTATGCAGAATTTGAATTAACTGATTCTTGAATTTTTTTCTTTGTTTCTTCTCTTTTCTTCCTTTTTCTTTTTTTAACACTTGCGGTATCTGGAAGTCTACATCTAGAGTAGCAAATAGTTCCACAATTTTTCTAAGTCAGGTGCAGTTATCAGTTACTCTTGGTTGATTAATGACAAAAGTCAGTAATTGTCTATGAAACTTTTACATTTTGGCTTTAAAATAAAGAGGTAATTATGTGCTTGTTTTTTAACCCTCTCCTTATTTTAGGAGATAGTATTTTAGGAGCAGGTTCCTGTAACAGCCTTCCCATCTTCTTTGCCAAAAAAAGTGGACTTCTCACTATCTTGTCCAGGGAAAATATTTCTGTGCTTCCTGAAGACCTTGAAGATGCCCTGTCCTCTTCTATTGCTGGACCAAGAAGTGAGGTAATGTTTATTTGCTTGCCTGGTTGAAAACAGAGTACAAATAAAGTGGTTTTTTTATGTCACTTTTGAATTTGCACTGTGGAAATCCTGACTTGTTTGGGTTTTAAACTTTTTTTTTTTTAATAGAGACTCAAACACTTGTAATGAAGGCAATTTTCAAAACAAAAATTTTACATCTGACAGTTTGAGTAGCTTTTTTTCTTTTTATTTGTTTCACAGATGACGTTTCCATGAAATTTGCATTTTTTCTTTGTAGGTATGTTGCTGTGAATCACTAGGCCTAGTATAACACTATCATCAATTGTTGTTATTAACTGGTATTTTAGTGGAAGGCCTTTGTGGGCTGATGAAACTGTATTTTTCTTAACAAACTAGTTTCTGGTTAAGTTTGTCTGCAGTTAAACTGTTTTTGTGGATGATAGTACTCAGGAATACCTTTTAAATCCTGTCAAAAATGGTGGGTTTGAATCTTCAAATAATTATCATTAAAAATCTGACGGGCAGAATAAGTTGGTGTAAGTTCCTTTGCAGATGGTGTGAATTTTGGTCAAACCTCTGGGTGACTTCCATTATAACGTATCTTGGAGGTTTATGTTTGACATAATAAACACAGCTGCTTCCAGGTGGTGATTTTATTTTAAATCTGTGGCATTGCTATTTAAAAAATCTGTTTTCATTTCATAATGAAGATTATTATTTGTCTTTCAGCTGAAGTTTTTATTTTGCATTTTCAGAGTCCTGCATTTGATGCAACTGGTAGGCTAGAAGTTATAGCTCAAGAAGATAAAACCAAATTATTGAAAGCTGCTTTTCTACAGTACTGCAGGTAGAAATTACACTTCATTTTTGAGACTTTGTTTCCTGTTTTTGAAGGCACACTGGTATATGAGTAGGAGATTGTCTTGGTTAGGATATTCCTGTGCTATTTTACTTGTAGCTTTTTTTAATGACCCACATATTTATTAGGAAGGCATTAAATGCACCTTGGGCTAGTGAAGAAGGGATATGTGCTAGAAAGGAGCAGACTTCTGTTATCTCAATCACTTGTCACTTGCTCTGTGTAAATTCTATGGGTACAGTTGTGCTAGTGAAACAACTTTCAACTTTGCTTTTTGACTTTTTTATTCTTTATTAAGTGGTGTTTTGTTGAAAAAACTTTTTCCTCCTCATTTTTATTTGCCTAGCTGTTTTCAGTAATACTTTTGAATATACTTATGGCTATGAAGATTAACTGGTATGGCAGAATTAGGGCAGGATGATTTTTTTCTTTCAGATTGGCTGATATGGAAGAATTAGTGGAACAAAATACCCTGTTTGTCAAACTATCCTTATTAAAACATTGGAGTGTAGAGAGGCATGTGGTGCTCTTGAAAGGTTTGATGTTGAGATGAGTGACGTAAACAAAGGAGGAAAAGGAGAAAGAAGAAGATAAACAGATCTGTAGGCTTAGATTAATTATATGTAGAGGGGATTGTTGTCAGTATTTATGTGTTTAAAAAACAAGGCAAACAACCCACACACCCTCTTAGGACTAATCTCCTTAAAGAGTCTTAAAACTTGGAAAGAACAGGTTCAAGATAACAAGTGCTTTTGCTGTAGAATTTCATGTGAGGTAAAAGGTAATGATGGGGCTTAGGCACAGAGAATAAAGGATACCAATACAAGATCTGTAAACAGGCACAGAATTTAGACAAAGAAGCGTTATGAGAGCATGGTTAACAAACATGATGTCATTGAGGATGTGTACAAGGGGGTTGGAAACAGAAGGAAGTGGGAGGTAGTAAGGAAAACAGTGTGAAACAGTATGAAAGTTGGAACTTATGACAATAGAAATCTGGGTTATATTTATGAAACTAGAAGAAAACAATAATTTTATGTATAGAGTAGTTATTCTGATTTTTTTCCCAGAAATAAATAGTCTGGTAAAATGATTGGAGCACTCTTCCACAGAACAGATGTAGCAGTGGTCAGTGTCCAGATGGTCAGTGAGTTGATGTAGACCAAATAATGGAAGGTTGTGCAGCCACTGGAAGTGTAAAGTGTACCAGCTGTGCAGTGAGCTCAGGCAGCTTTATAGAACTAGTGATCTTTAGAGGGGATAGAAAATTCTGTGGAAAGATCAAATTGGCCCTTTTTGAGGGCACTTCATGATTTGAAGGAGCTAATAAAGTCCTATGTAATTTCCTTAGAAACACATCCTGCTGGGTAGTAAAGATGGGACTTTGTTAAGATCCAGTATATTCCAGTTATTTGAGTTTTTCAAAAATATCCTTTGTTTAGTTTACCTTTGTGCAATTTCTGGATGCATTGCTGGGTTGTTTTATTTTTTTTTTTTTTTTTAATTTGTAGACATCTTGGTCATATAAGTGTTCAAACTGAAAGTTTCATGAAAAATGTAAATACTTCCAGTATTGGACTGACAATATCCCTTCTCAGTCAGAATACTATAATTTTTTAGTCACAAAATCAAATCCCTGTGTTCTGTGTATATTGCATAACTCTTACATAGAAGTACACCTTCATACCTTGGAGGTCTGCGTTTGGTTGCTTATTGCTCTTTTACTTAGTGATATGAATAAGAGAGGATTCTTTGAAATTATAGGAAATAAAAATAATGCATTATATTTGCTGAAGCATTTTCCTGAGAACTTTTACAAGCTTCCTCTCTATTGTCATTAGTGGGATTGACTGAGAAAATGAGAAAATTTTAAAGTGAGCAATAGAAATTTAGTGACTTAACTACTAGATACATCCAGGCTTAGTTCTGCATGATGAGTCTTTTCTCTTAAATAATAATAATAGGGGCAATAAAGTGTGCCTTGACTCCTGGCTTGTGCTTTTTTGATTCATAAGTTGTGCAGCCTACTTGCTTTTAAAGAATTGGAGTACCTTTTATCTACTGTTAGAGAGAGTTCCAAAAATGCTTGATGTATATAATCTAAAGAACTTCACAGAGAGTGTATCAGAAAATCCTGTTAGCTGAGGGGGGTTTATTTCTGTGATCTTGACGGCTGATTTTATTTAGCATACTTTGTTTCATTTATTTCAGGAAAGATATAGTCAATGCACAAAGCATGGTAATTGAGCACTTTCCAAGTAATGCAGATTTGGAGCCTGATGCTGAACTGGATAGAGCAGTGACTCAGATCAGTGTGGACTTAATGGATGATTACCCTGCCTCTGATCCAAGATGGGCTGAATCTGTACCTGAAGGTAAATATAGCGTTGGTTATATTGAGCTTTTTAATTTGTGGTTTTGTTTGGTTGCTTGTTTTGTTGTTGTTTGTTTTTGTTTGCTTGGTTGTGGTTGTTGTTTTTTCTGAAGTAGTATCTATAGCATTCTAGATAACATTATAAAGCTTTGAAAAGAAGGCATAAGTGTTCCTTGCCCTCTGTCACCACTAGATACATTTTCAGAAAGACTTAAAGATGCATATTTTGATATTACCACATAAGCTTGCAGTCTGCTGTGATTAGTTCTTGACTTCATGCAGTAAAGGAATCAGCAAGGAAAACATATTTCTGAGAAGGGTACTTTGTGTAAGGATCAGGTGGTGTTACTCTGGTATTTCCACGATTCCTTGTGTAGTTTTGAATCATTTTCCAAAAAATAGATGTGTTAAGAGAGAGAGCTTATTTGTTCATTCTTAGCCCTTTTGTCAGTGTGACTGCACAGGTTCTGGTCACCTTGGATCCTGGGTTGAGTGAGCTTGTATTCCTCTGGGGCTTTGGTATTTATATCTGCCTGAAAGAGGACTAGAGAAATTGGTTTACCAGTATTTGTTGTACATAAAGGATTAAAGCAGACATGTTTTCAGCAAGAAACTTCTTTGTTCATGCTTTGGTGTCTCTTACAAGTTTTAATTTGAAAGTGGCCTCAAACCTCTAGGCGGTAGTTGCCAATTACAGAGTAGAGGCTTAATTTGAAAGTTCATGTAAATAGTTACAGATGGATGATGTTTCCTGTTGTTTGTGTGGGGCAGCCAGTTGGAAATTGTCAGCTGGAAATCACTTCCTCACTATTTTCTGAACCAACTTTAATTTGGCAGCCTGTCTGTGCTTATTCCTGAGTAAAGCCAGAAATGAAAATTGATAGCTTCTTGGAAATCATCTTGCTAAGTTTGCTCAGTGATAGCTCTTCCAAGTTTTTTATCTTGATGTTATAAGCACACTTAGTTTTTACAAAAAATCTGGATGCAGAGTCAATTAGATATGAATGCTTGTTAACACTGTAGCTTCTAGTAGCTGTGGTCTAGGGCATAATAAATTTAGCAATAGCTAGTCCATTACGAGGATAAAAATATGAATCTGAATCCTACTAAAACTAGAATATGCTTGTGAGATGCTATTTTAGCAGGATAATGAATTGAATATTTCAGAATAGTACTGATCTAAAGATACTTTATTTCTTCTAAAAGCTTTTCTTCAGCCATAATAGAGTTGAAAAAGACAGATTAAAAATAGCATGATAAGCAGTGTGTGCATATACTGTAAAAAGTACCAATGTGGTACCACTATAAAAATTGACAGATCAGTTTACCTCAGAGGCACAAAATATCCAGAAATTAAGATATCAAGTGCTCTGACCTAAGATTTTACTTTTTTTAGAAGCAGCTGGTTTCAGTAACACGTCTCTCATTCTACTTCATCAGCTAGAGGATAAGACAAAAGCACACTCATTCTTCATTGAGTTTCTTCATCAGGTAAGTCCTACTGTTCTTTTGGTATCAGCACACACATTTTATTACTTTGTCTTGATTCCTCTAGAACACTGTTTAAAGTGCATGGGGTGTTTTGTTTTGGTTTTTTTTTAATAAAAGGTTGGTATGTTTGAGCGTCTGGGCAGTTTTCCAGTGCGAGGGATGCCGATGGCCACTCGACTGTTGCTCTGTGAGCACGCAGAGAAACTGGCAGCAGCTATTGTTCTCAAGAATCACCACTCCAGGCTGCCTGAGCTGGTGAATGCTGCTATAGTGATTGCATTAAACAAAAGGGAATGTGATGTTCCACCAAGCCTTACCCCTGCTGATGTGTTCTTCAGAGAGGTAAGAACCTGTTGTTCCTGAATTACTGTGTAGCCCTGCGTGTAGTAAATTGTTACAGTGCTTTGAAATGTACTTTGAAACTTTTCCCTGTAAAACTGTAAAAATCAATTCAGCTTTACACAACTACCCTTTAAATAGGGATAATGTGGTAGTATTTTCCTCACTTTGGTGTATGTACTTTTTTGTGTCTGCAGCTGAAATGCCATTTCTGACAAATTTTATGTAGCAGAAGTAAAGTTGGTACAATTTCCAACTACCCAACATGGATAAGCAATGAAAAAGACAATGGAAATTCTCTGACACATAAGAAGATGCATGCTAAATCATAATTTTTAAAGGATGAACTGAAGAGTAGGAAGCTTTCCAGATAGGAGAGCTGCTTTGATGAGCTGTCCTGGATGGAATTATATTAATTCAGTCACTTATCATTTTTATCCTCTCTAGCATTAGTCAAGCTAAGTTAGTTCTCAGTTTATACTGTGTTCCAGTCAAGTGCTCTGTCTTTATTTCTTTCTTCCTTCTTGAGAAGAACTATGCACAAAATATTTATTCTTAGGAAGTTTTTTACTGCAGAGAACACTAGTTGCTAAGGGAGAAAAATAAATATAAAAGAAAACAGAAATAATAGTCTGCTATTTTAAAGCAGCTATGATATCCAGTATACTTTATGTAACAAAGATTCTGCTGCCAAATATTCCAGATGATGATGGAGGAATATGCTTAATGGAAGTGTATTGAGTTGTCTTCAGAAATGAGGATTTTTTTTTCTTTTCCTTTCAGATTTAAGTCCAGAAAGAAGGTATTTTTTGTAGTTTTAAGTATTGTATGAAGCATAAGCTGGTTATCTCATTATACATTAGGGTAGTTGATACCTTTTAATATTTTTGGCTATTTATGTGGTTTATACTAATGTACTTACTTTCCTATATGGCTCTTGGCTTTCAGGTATCAGCTGCTAGTGGACATGTTTGTGTTCAGTGTAACTTTCCTTTCTGTCTTCAAGGTATCCCAGATAGATTCCATCTTTGAATGCTTATTAGAAGAGGAGGAACAAATCCTGAAAGATATGCCTATTGAATCGATTGAGTGGGCCCAAATAGTTGTCAATGTGAACAACATCATTAAGGTACAGAACTGCCTTAACCAAGATGTTTGTGAGAGGGGAAGATAAACACTGAGCACTGAACAAGTTGAGTGTAGCACATCCAAGTTACTGACATGTGAAGAAAATTTAATGTGCTTTTCACATGTCCAAATACAGCAGGAAGGAAAAGACAGCCTTGGTCAGAATTAGGGACATTCCTTTTCCTCCTGAGCAACTGTTAAAGATAATTTGAGAGGTTGCAGCTTTTTTGGAAGTTGTGAAGTCATGAATATGTAGCAAAGAGTGAAGAGCTTGTGTTTGAGTGCTGAGGTTTCTTGCTCAGTCAATATGTCCCCTGCTGTCCAACTGAGAAAATGGTGTATTGAATGTGGATATTGAAAGAACATTTCAGAATTACAAAAGACAACATCTTTTGTGGTCTGTGTGTACCGAGGTAGACTTTGAAATACTGACATCTTTATCTTTCCATAGGATATGCTACAAGCTGCCTGTCAGTATCGTCAGTCTAGAGCCACTTTATATAAAACAGGAGAACTTCCAGAAAGAGAACCTGAATATATTCCATGGACAGGTGAGAAAATACTATTAACGATTCCATACGTTTCAGAGCACATGAATTTTGGTCTAAAGTTTAAACTTTCTGTTAAAAGCTGCTACAGGGTTGTCAGAGAGAGTAAGTGAAAATGAAGTTTTCATTTGGGGAATGAAGTGGGATGAATCAATGAACTCTTAGTTTGTCAAGTACTAACGATGCTTTTTGAAAACTTGCATTGCAAATTTGACTATAAAACAACAAGTTTGGGAAAGAAAACTAATTTTAGATTTTTTTTAGATTTTTTTAATGCATTGGTTCTGGTTGGCAGATCTGTGGGGTATGTAACATTAAAATAAATCATAAAATACGATCCATGGCTGTTTTAAAAGGACTGATGATTCTCTACTTGCGTAAATGTTGTTTAGTTTTGATGGTTTAGTAGTGTGAAAAAAATATCAGAACAAATCTTCTCAGAAGCAAACACTTTCCAATTGATGCTTAAGCTTCCTTGTAGCCTCTACATGTAAAACACATTTGTTTAGTGCTTCCAAGACAGAAGTCTTGCAATCCATATTCCTCCTCACAAAACAGGACCCATGCAAACTCTTTCGATCTTGTGTCTTGATAATTATATCAAAATATTTAAATCACGTTAACAGAAGTTGCTTTTTCCTTGTGTGTATTCTCTTACTTTGCTTAGAAATAGTGCAAGTAATTCTCTTCTTCTGGAAAAAGAGCTGATGTTGGTAGCTGGCAGCATAGATCTGCATAGTTTAGGCTTTTAGTTTACCACATCTTGGCCCTGTTTAATATGTAAAAGTAGATTGGAGTAGTTGTTCATTGTGGGGGTGGAGTGATGATGGTATTACTTTGATTTTCAAAATAAAAACACTTACTGGCTTTTTTTCCTTGTATTTTTTTTATTATGCATAGTAATGTTTTTCTTACGCTTTGCCATAGATTGCTGTGGTGATTGGATTATTGCTTTAATGTTGCCTGTGTTGCCTTCCCAAGCCTCCAGTGGCCTCCGCGCAGCAGTAACGCGTCAGCATGATACCATCCTGAAGGTGGTGTATCCCCAGGTGGACAGCAACCTCCGCAGCGTCGTGGCCGAGCAGCTGGTGGCACTCCTGGATTGTTTCCTGGATGGCTACGTTGCTCAGCTGAAGTCTGTGGATCGTCTGGCTGATCAGGAGCGGTACAGCAGCGTGGAAATGGAATATGTCCAGAAAAGATCAGAGGTTTTGTCCCCTCTCCGTGAGTGCTCTCTGTGTTTTGTAACGCAAAGATTAAGTGGTCCATTCGATGAGGAAATGACGCCAGTTTGGAGCAAATGGCATCTGTGTATGAATTCTACTTGCTTTACACAGTTCTGCTTTCAGAGTACAAATGGCTGGTCTATGATTTAATGAGATAATTACAAAATAAATGCAAATTACAAGTTAGTATCCAGGACTGTGCTTCATGTGTGTACCGCTTATTAGCCACCTGGGTGCTTGAATTTTTGTCTTCTGCTAACTTGTTGCATTTATCTGACAGGTTTTTATTTTGCACTGCCTGGCTGAAAGTAGCCTATGAATGGATTCTGAATGTTTATATTGTTGCAAGTTGTGATGAACCTATATGCCTGAAAGCTTGTTTGGTGTTTATCAGTGAATAATTACTTTTTGAAGCCAAATTTTTAAATTATCGTACCCATTGTTTAAGGTGTTAGATGTGGTCAAGTCCTGAATGAGTAGGCCATAGAAAAGCTGCCTTTTAAAATGGAAATAAGTTGGTGTAAATGCATTTTAGTAATTTTGAAAAGTTTATTTTTTTTACTGAAGTAAATTATATAAATAAAACAATCTAATAATTATTTTTGAGCATTCTTAGAAAAAGCTTCATAAAATTATCATTGCCCACATTCATGGGCTCTGTTAGCTCATAAATACATTTTATAGTATTATGTTCAATCTAAGGTTCATATTTCCTTACAAACAGAACTAAGTCTTCTGCTGACTCTTACATATTTAACTGAACAAAAAGAAAGATTCTAAGTAGTTTCTTTTTAATCCAAACCCAATTATCCTTGTTTGTCCTGTTATTTTTCAAATGTCTATGGCTGCTGCTTTTTTGCTTTGTGTATTTAAGTGGCTGTTATTGGAGATGTTAAGTCATGGGTGGAATTCCCTCCCACAGTGTAAATAGCAGATGATGCTAACTTCCAGAGGAAATAGAAGACATGATGCCATTTAGTATTCCCTTTTTCCCTCTTGTGCTGTGGGACAGAGGTGGTAGGCCTGTGAGCGTGCGTGTGCACGGGAGATTTATGCAGGAGGGCAATGTTCCTTTGGGAATGTGTGAGTATCTTGTTTTCATTTTTATGGTCTCAGACAAAGGTGAGCTTGTTTGATAAAACTTGTTTTTCTTGGTTACTTAGTTTCCCTGGGACAGTACCAGTTGGCAGCTGCTTTAGCAGAGAAGTACTGCGACTTTGATATCCTGGTGCAAATGTGTGAGCAGACAGACAACCAGACCAGATTACAATGCTATATGACTCAGTTTGCAGATCAGGCAAGTCTCTTCTATTTCCTTTAAGTAGTTTTACAGTAAGTTTACACCTGAAATGTTGTAAAATTTATTATTTCTTTTGGGTGTTTCTTTCCCTGTTTTTTTTAATGCTTATGTAATAATGTATACATACAGGGGTAATGTGGAAAATTTAAGTCAATATTCACTGTAAAATATTGGAGTATTTTACATTGGAAAGGCAAAACTAGCCAGCAGATAAAGGTATTACCTGTATGGGTACTACCTGTACCTTTTCATGGGACCTTTTTGTGCCCCAGACATGTTTTCTCACTCTTACCACTTCTCAGCATTTTGTGATTTCTTCACTCAGGCGCTGTTCTCATTACACTGTTTTGTTAAACTAACATAACATAAAATGGAGGATAATTTTCAAAAGAGATGAAATTGTTAAATGTATAAATAGAAAAGTAATTAATGTGTAAATATAGAAGTAGTTAGGAAGAGTAGGAAGGTAAGGCTGTTGCTTTAGGGTTTTTTGCATTGTCCTGCTACATATTTGTTGGACAGTTTTTCCACCATGTTAAAATCTAGTGTAAAAATTAAGTGTGCTGAAATACTAGAAAGCTTAAGGAAAAGGTGGTAGAGTTTACTTGAAATGTGTTGGACTGGAACAAAAGGTGTTAATTTGAGATTTGGTGAGATGATTTTTTTTAGCTTTCCACAACTACTGAGGAAAGAGAAATCCTGCAGTCTACATCTTTCCTAGTAAAGAGAGTACATAAAGGTTGTTTAAATAACAAAAACCAGAAGTATCAGTAATAGACAGAAATTATAGCAAACTTTTTAAATAGTGCATCTTAAAATACTCAGCCTGACTGTCAAAGGGGATAAATTACCTTTTTTTTTTCCTCTTCATATGCTTTATTTTAAAGAGGAAATGTAAAACTTTTGGAAAAGAAGTTACTGTGGCAAATGTAGAGCTGAATAGATAAGTCTACTGGATAGACTATCAGACTGATGGCCTCTTCAGACTTCATTTTTAAATTGTTAATGCAATTAAAATTTAGCATTACTCTAATATTGTCTTGAAAAGACTAAATTAAATCTGAAACAGAAATCCTGATTAGTTTTTTCATGTTCAAGTTTTTGAGGATAAAATAGGGTGGTTTTTCTTTTAAAAAAAGAGAGGTGTTTTTAAACAATGCCTGAGAGAAGGAAGGTTACAGGTTAATTTGTAGGTAGGAAGGAATGTTTCAAAAACAGTGACAGCTGAAGTAAACTTGTTTATGAAAGGAAATAGTAAGCATGGAGTTTCGAAGGGGGCAAAGAAACAGGTCTGAAAATGAGACAAGAAGAATTGTGATTGATGTGATTCCTGTTCTTGTGTATTAACGTGAAGAATTTACTTTTGGCACTTCCATCACTAATTGAAGGAGTCTGTGTTTATCAGCATCTGTTGCAGAGAGCTCATGAATGCTTTAAACACTTTCTATCAGGACTCTTATGGGGATTTTGATCAACACTGTGTTTTGTGTCGTGTGTGTGTGTCTGGTTTTATCAAGCAAGTTCTTAGTATTTTCTTACCAATCATATTTTATAAAGTGCTTAGAAGGCAAACCAGATATGAAATGTAACTTTTAAAATTCGTTCATATTTCTGTTATGTTCAGAACTTTTCAGATTTCCTGTTTCGCTGGTATCTGGAAAAAGGAAAGCGAGGAAAGCTGTTATCTCAGCCCATTGCTCAGCATGGACAGCTGGCCAGTTTCTTGCAAGCACATGAACATCTGAGCTGGTTACATGACATCAATAGCCAGGATTTGCAGAAGGTAGGGTTTCTTAAATACAGCCAAATGAAAATACCACATGTTGAACAGGTCAGATACATAGCCAAGTAGGTAATTTACCGAGTTATGACTCTTCTCCATCAAAAGACAGCTTATCCAGGTGAGTTAGGGAAAGATGGCAGATAACTAATTTGGTACTTTCTGAGTACCAAAAGCCTCCCTTCAGGCACCATCTGGTATCTCATGTAAGCCATTGCACCATGTAAGGGAAATTACGGCTGCTTTTCATCCCTGGCTGGTGGCTAGTACTTTTTATTGAGGAAGTTTGGCTACACTTGAGGAAGATAGCTACACGATCACAACTTTGATAGAAGTGGGGATTTATAGTGAATATCAATAGCATTATAATATTATCCAGCCAGGGAAAAACTGAAACTTCTCTTTTAAGACTACCATCTTAAAGTTAAGGAATTTGGAAGTATCATGAAAGTAAAAAAGCTGTTGCTAACTTTAATCACTTACGTTCATAGTTTAAAGTATTTTTAATAGCATATGTGCATGTGGTTAGATTAACGTGACATTGTTTTTAAACATGATCATTTGTTGCCTTCTCAGCTTTCAATTTACATCCCCTCTTCTTGCTGGTCAGTCTTTATATCATTCTGATAAACTTAAAAATGCATTTCATTTAACAGTCAAAAGTACTTCAAATCAAAAATGGCTTCTTTCAATCCACATGTACATTTGTTAAGCATGAAAACCATGGAAACATTTATCCTACTGCAAATTCTAGGTTCATAATACTGTATCCCTCTTACACAAACAAAAAAGTCCCACCCACCAACCCCAACCAAAACAAATAAAAACCACTCTGAGAATATTGTAATATTCCATTTGTGTCAATTGAGGTTTTCTATGTCATGGCAAAGCACTTTGAAGAGGGGGTAAGGATTCTAAAATATACATATAATTCTGTGTAGATAGTTTATTTCTGAGTAAGTGCTCAGAAACTATTCCTTTTTCTGATAAACACAAATTCTTGTCTCTGTATCTGGTTACTGCAGAAGTTATGTACAATTCTGGTTTTTCAGATTCTCAAATTAACAGGTAAAACAATCTGCATGAAAAAGTGTTCTGTCAAAACATATTTGCCTGGGTTTTATTGCAAAGTATTGAATTAGATCCTAAAGATACAATATGTGAAGTTGCAATTTATATTTTGAGAATGCTGTAGGGTTTTTTTATTAGCAATGAAAAGATTTTTAAACTATTTTGTTGAAAGAGACAGCATCTTCTTGAAGGGTGTAATGCAGAGTTTCACTGTGCAAATTGTACAACTTTTAAAATTAAGAGTTATAGTATTACAAACAATAAATACCTGTGAGACTTCTGTTCAGATAAAATTCTTGTCTGTTAACCTTCTGATCCTAATTTACAAAACTGACGTCTAACATCTTTATTATTTTAGGCTCACAGAACGTTGCAGACATTAGCAAATATGGAGACACGATATTTTGCAAAGAAGAAAACACTTCTTGGCTTGAGCAAATTAGCTGCACTAGCATCTGACTTCTCGGAAGACATACTGCAAGAGAAAATAGAAGGTAAGAAATAAAAACAGGGCAAAGTGAAGAAAATACCTACTAAATTACTGAATTAGAATCCCATTAATTTTGGAGATTGTTGATTTTTATGTTGAGGGTGCTGACTTAGTATGGTAAGGATAAATGGGCTGATGATTTTGCTCATTTTAGGAAGCACAAGGAAGACAACATGAGGCACTAACCTCAGTGTTCACTTTCATCTGTGAGTTAGGACTATGAGCATGCCAAATCTGTACCTTTCCACTTTTTCTACTAACATATAATATTGGCAAAAATAACAAGTAATAACACCTGTACTTTGAGAAGTTGCTGAAAGTTGTCAACCATTCACACTGAATATATTTTAATGAATCTGCATTTTATATTTCAGATGCAATGTAAAAATTAATTAATTTCGTAGAGCCCGTTTATAGAATCACTTTCACTTTTGAATTCTTCCTCAAGTCCTGAGGCTCTTAGGATATACAAGGAAGTCCTGTAACTGTGTTGTAGTGCAGTAATGCAATTGCAAATATATACAGTTGTGATCAAGAAGTGCTTTATCAGTGCTTTCTCTGTATCTAGGAAGATTACCATGACAGTGTTGTGCTGTACTCTATCTGAAATTATGTGAACAGGAGAAGTACAAATATCTATCCTGCTTCATTACCAAATGCAATGGTTCCACTGCTCTGCCATTCCTGTCCCTTTGGAAAATACTGTTTGTGCAGCACATGTGCTGTGAGTTTGAGAAAGAGCAATTTTGCACTACTAGTTAAAGGATTCTGGCCACCAGGGGGAAGCTTTGGAATATGACTCAGGGTTGCTGCTCAAGCTTACTTCTGTTTATCTGCATATTTATCCATCTATGTAATGAATAGTTCTTAAATCCTGTTGAAAAAGTCTGGTAATAATTAGGTTAACTAAGTAGGCTTTAGAAATTATTTTTAGCTCATAATAATAATATATCATCTGCCTTTTAAGTTGTATAGCATTGCATGAAATCTTGAAGTTTAAATCTGTTTTTTTTATCACTGTTAAAATGCCTATGCTGCTGTGAAGAATCTCACCTTTAAATAGGAAAATTTAAAAATGACAAATGAGATAATCAAATCTTTATTTCTATGGACTGGAGGACTCTCACAGTTTGTTCTGGACTGCATTCTGCTACACATTCCTGTGTGGCATATGATGTAGTTATTAAAACTTATGCTCTTTGTGTATCACTTTCCTAAAGACTATTTCTGCCACATTTTGCTTATTCCTCTAAACAGCTAAAATGCTCCACAGAATTATTTTCCCTATTCTAACATGCAGTGGAAGTTGGTAGGAAGGGCAGGGTTGATGTTATTCCATTTTGAATGTCTCAGACTAGCAAGTTTCTCATCCTAAAGCAGCTCATACTGGCAAGTATAAAACAGTCAAAAATGGAACAGTTCATGAGATCAGACATGTCCATGGCACAGCTCCTCAAGTTGCAACCGCTCATTTTCCTGCGCAGTGCAACAGCTTCCATCAGTCCTCTGTGCTAATTTTGAAGTTTTTGGGGCAAATTTTCATTACACAGGGAACATGAGTGGAAAGTAAGAAATAGTTCCCTGGGAAGGCAGAATTGAAGTGGAAGTATTTCTGTGCTTTGGGAACGTGGATGAGAGTCCAAAGAGAATGCTTCATAACAAACGCTTGTAGGCTTGAATAATATTGTACCTTGACAGTTGTTGTGCCACAGAATTTATTTTTACATTTTAATAACATGAAACATTCATTTCCTTAAATGACTACAAGAAATATCAGAGCAGGAGCACTTTTTGTTACATCAGGAGACACTTCCTGAACAACTCCTGGCAGAGAAACAGTTGAACCTCAACGATATGCCAGTGCTGTCTGCATCTCAGCTCATTGATGTAAGTGTCCCATGTTTTCTTCATTACACAGGTAAACTTCCAGTATGTTTTCTGCCCCTTTGTGACAAAATAAATGAGAAGGTCACAGCTGCCTTTATCCCTTATATAACTTGCTAAGCACCTAAAGATCTGATGTATGAATTAGTTTAACTTTGCTTAGTTTCTACCAGCAAACATCAGAATGATGGGTTTAGTCCTAGTTTTTTTCTGTTGAATGTGTGCTTTGGAGTACTGCTACAAGAAAAAGCAAATCAAATCAGCCCCAGAAGTTGATTTACTGGTCTAAACCAGTTTTTGGATGTGAGACAGTTTTTACATTCCTTTACATTCTTGGTAGGGCAGAACTTGGAAGGCAGAATGAACAAACAATTCTACCTTAGTGGAGAAGGATGCTGCAAAATAGAAAAAGGAAGTACTAGAAGCAGGAAGAGGCTTTTGGTCACCTGTTGCAAAGAGGCACCGGAAGTCTTTCTACTTTTGTTTTCTTTTACAAAAATCCAACCCATAAGGAAACAAAAATTTGAACTGTTCCAGTACTGGGATAAAAAATAGTGCTGACTTCTTTTTCACACTCCTTTCTGGGATCAGCCAGGAACCAGTAGCCTTACTGATTCTGCCTTGTTTGCCGCATTTTTAACCATCCAGTGATGCACACAAAATTTGCTCCATGAATAACAGCAATATATTGTAAAAGAAGTCACTTATGTCTGGGTGTCAGTTTTTTGTATTTTTTTGTAATCCTGTGGAAAATCAAAAGCTAGCATGTAAGCAAGCATCCTTGTTTACATTCTCATAATTTTCTTATAACTGTGCTAATAGCAGATTGTGAAGTCCTTACCTGTGTCTTTAAGTAAGGCTATCTGTGGGATTAGGGAAGGGTAGGAAGTGTCAGTCAGGACTTGGCAAGTGCTGGCACCACAAGAGTTTTCCTTCTGAATTCTCTCTTATTGTCAAACTAGTATTAATACTTGCTGCTTGCAATGCAGAAATGGAACTCAGAACGTGTGAATTAAACGAATTAATATTAATTTTTGTTTGAAGTACGAATTTATAAGCTAAGAAATACTGAGGGGAGCTTGTTTTTAAGGGGTGAAAGGCAGCACATGTGCTGAAGTACTGCTTTGAACTTAATTACCAAAATAATTTGGAGAGCTTATTTGTGGAGCTGAACTCTGGCTACAGTAGTCCAGGAATGTTACAGCCTTAAATGGCACTTAAATTTGAAACCCAGCAGCCTTGTATCCAGTATCATTTGTCCACAGACCATTGTCACATAGCTGGAATGCTGCTCTAAAACCTTAAGTATATTCCTTACTATAAAAATACTAGTGGTTGAATCAAGACATATTTTTATGAGAAGATCATGAAAGTAGAAAATATGTGGTGGTCTTCCCACAGTGGGTTGTCCCTGATACCAGTTACGTTCGTTTGTAGGCTAAAAATAATTCTCCATGTTTATCTCTGATTTCATAGTTGTTCATATGTGATGAGAACAGAAGAGCCAATGAATATGACTTCAAGAAAGCACTTGATCTGCTGGAATATATTGATGAGGTAGGAAAACTTTTTGAAGAATTTGTAGCCTAGAGACTTTATTATTATTTAAGCTAGGGTGGTGCATCTGTAGTTATTTAACATATTAGCTTAGTGTATGGTAATTAAAGCAACTCCTAATGTGGTTTTTCAGTTTGCTTTTAAGTCACTGGAGACATAATGCCAAATGTGGTTTAGATAATTTAAGAAAAATACACTCTTCATCTTCACTTCCATTTATAGTCTATAGTTTCTTTTTAGGGCCTTGTTTCCCTACAGGCTATCTCCAAGCTGGACAAAGATGAACTGTTTTTAGTAGTTTAGTTCTTGTGTCTTTCCTCTTGACAGTTTCACTGATTGTCATGAGGTAATGTGGGATAGTCATCACTTTCTAACATGTAAATAGGTTTGAACCACAGTCTTGCCATCTGCTTTTTTTCCTTTTTTTTTGGGGGTGTTTTTTTTTTTTTTTGTCTCAGTAAAATAAATGTTACTCTAAACCCATACAATTTCAAAATTTTTTCCCAAGATATTAAAATTTCTAACAACTTGTGTAGAACCATTCAGCACAAATTGGAGGTGGTGGTTTCTGTGCAATGAAGAAACTGCCCTTTTCAAATCAAATGTATATATTTGAAAACATTTACTAATGTGTTTATATAACATATATCTTAATGTGGACACTTGTGCATGTTAGTTAGCTTGGCCATACTGAAAAAAGAGCTTTGATTCCACTCATTATTTAGCACATGGTAAAATAAAATTTGCCTAGAATACAATGTTTTACAAATTGTTTTTTTTGCGCCCTTTTACAAGCTGTGTTAGTTGGTCATCAGCAGTTAAATGGTACTGTAGAAAGTCTGAATCCATGATTTCAAACAGAAACAAACAGTGTTTGGTGTTTCAACAATCCAATCAGATCATCTGTTAAAAGAGCATATATTAAAAATTGTGTTTGGTGATTGGAGATTCTAATTCACTGATGCAATCTGCGTGACAGCATGATTATTTCTTTGTAAAAAACCCTAGAATTTTAATATGCCTGTCTTTTCTCTTTATATGACTCGAAGGAAGAAGAAGTGGATGTAAATGATCTTAAACTTAAAATTCTCTGTAAGGCTCTCCAAAGAGATGGGTAAGTATAAATATAATTTCCTAAGACACAACTTTTGCAGAATTATATTTTAGTGTACTATTCTCTAATTCACCAAAAATATTTAATTTCACAGCATAAGGTTAGTAAAGTATAATGTGTTTGATCAGAACATGTATTCTTATTTGTAAAGTGAAATCACAGCAAAAAAAAATTTGCAGTACTTTGTTGTTTTATCTCACTGGCAACCTTCTGTGCAGTCCTGGCACCTGATGCAGAAATGAACCCATGCAGCTTTTGTTCTTGAATCCTTTCCTGAAGTAAAAGAAGTGACCAATGCTGAACGTTTTAACTTATTTTTTTTCTTTGAAGCATCTCCAGTAGAAGCTTTTTAATAAGACAACATAGTCAGAGGTCACTCCTGCAAGCTTTTATTTCACTTGGGTTATGCCATTGGACCACACTGGCAATTTCATGACCTTTTTGAGTTAAAACTGCATTTTTGGTTGTAAGAGATCAAAGCCTAACCAGTGCTTAGAAGAGCCACTCTTGTGTATGTTCAAAACCAAATACAGGCAGAATCCAGTTGGTCACAGGGATCTTCTCATCAAACAATGGTACTGTTCTTTCCCAGGTTAAGTAACACAAATGGCATTTCCTCCCTTTCCTTTCCAAGTCTCAGAAGTCTTCTGACTTGCCTAACTCCCACCTATGTTCTAAGAGGAACCTAAGGAAGAAAAGGTGAAGAGAATACATTCCAAATGCACTGTGCCATTTGTGATTAAAATGGAAATAAGGAGCATTTGTATTCACACTTATGCATAGGATAGATTCCAAATGGCAGTGCATTCCTAATTGCATGGATAAGTTATGTCCATATATAACACAAATCATAAGCAGAGTGAGGTTCACACTGTTCCAAGTGTTTTCCATTCCTGTAATTTTAAAGACAGAAGAATTCAGAGCTCCTGCATGGCGCCAGTCCAGTTACTGGTTTATGATCTATCTACCCTGGACAAGCATGGGGTTTTGAATGTGGTATTTTAACGGTTCAAACACGTACAATGCTGACAAGATTTGGCCACTCTGGCAACTGACCAGAGGCAATTTGAGATGCAGACTTTACACTGAATAGTGGGTAGAAAACTTGATGTCCCAGCTGTTTCCAGTCCAGCAAGGCTCACAAAGGCTTACAGAGAGGTGGTGTTAACTTTCACCTGTGTGCAGAAGTAAACATTTGAGATGTGACAGTTCCTACTTTTAAGAATGGCCCATGGTTTCTAACATGAGGGCTACAAATGGTGATAAGGTTCTTGGGTAGGATGGAGAGCCTCACTGAGTGGGCTCCTGGTGCTCTGCTTGTGTCCTCACTATCCTCCTCTGTGCCCAAGGGGAGAAAATCCCCCTTCCCTCCCTCCTTTCCTCACATTCTTCCCAGTGGAATTAAAGATGTAATCCTTGACATTTAGGAGCTGAAGATTCATCCAGGGTAAAACCAGTGAAGTACAGAGGATTTGTTAATAATAGCTTCTGGATCCAGGTTCAGATCTGTTACAAGCACATCCCACAGGCCTGTGGTAGTTTAGGGAGTGATATGAGAACCAGTTTTGTCTGACAGCTTAGCACATGGAACAGGAAATTTTAACAACTGAAAGGTTAGAGTCACAGCAAAACAAGTTAGGTTGGTGTTGACTTTAAACTGGTGCATGTAAAGCTCTGCAAGGCTGAAAATTTGTCATTTAAAACAATCTTCTTCTTAGAAAAATCTGTTTGGGATTCTTTTGTATCACAGATGAGACTGGTATTCATGAGACTTTCCGTTTAATCACAGAGTAGATAAACTATTTGTTTTGTGACTGTGTATGCTGTTACAGGCCTGCAACTTAGATCTTGCAATTTTTTCCCCATTTCTTTTCTCAGTGTTTGATATTTGTTTTGTTTTGATTTTTTTTCATGTTAGAGAATTGCTTCTCTTGCTTTATTCTACCAAAAAAAACCCTACACTTTCATCCCCTCAGTTGTAAAATATAATTACTGAGAATAGGTAGTTCTTATCTCAATGGATAATACTTTTATTTTATCAAAGAAGTAATGTTGTTTGGTTAGGATTTTAATGGTTTAGAGGATGGGAAACATTTCTATTCTCCTCCTAACTAGACTACATTATAGTAGTGCAGTTTCATTACAGTTTTACTGGAATAATGACCAGTAAACATGGGGTAGAAAAAAACCCTCTTTCTCTGAGCTATAACCAAGCACATAATGCTTCCATATGGACATGTATTAATCACCTTTGATAATTTATCTAATTTTCCTGTGATTTTTTTTTCTTGTTAGTGTTCCTATTATTTTGTCTGTGTAATTCTTTTCCAAAATTATTCTTTGACTTGCAGATGGTCTTGTTCAGATGGTAGAGATGATCCAATTGAAGCATCTAAAGATAGTATATTTGTGAAAATACTACAAAAGCTGTTGAAAGAAGGTAAAGTGTACTTAAATATAATTGAATGTCTTTAAATTGTTGTTTCAAAAGCTGCTTAAGATCAATATGTAAAAAGTAGTGTTATTAAATTCTCAGAGTAATAAAAAATTCATTCCACTAGGTAATTAAAATCATTTGGAGCTAATTCTATCTCTGTGAACTGTTCAGGGGGATAAGAGATGAGCAAATTTCTTGGTTATAATCTTAGTATTTTTAAGTTATTTGCTCAGTAGAGCACTCAACAGATTTAGCTGTTGCTTACTGTACAGTAAAGTAGGTCTTCTGGAGGTAAATATGTCTTTTCTTTAAGATACAGGATAGTAACTAATTGACTGTCACTCAGTAAAACTTAATCTATTTTAGCCAAAATTTTTTTTGCTTTTGTTTTTTTTCTGCAAAAGCCAAAACCAAAAAAAAATACACCTCCCATTCTCCACTTAAAGCTGACTATAGGAAGTTATGGCCATGGAATTTACAGCTGGAGGAGGGAGGGAGAGAAGGGAAGCAACTGAGAGTCAAAACCTGTTTTAAATATTACTGCATAGGAACTTTTTGCTGAGCACATAAGGCTTCATGTGAAAAAGACAAAACTTAAGTACTTCAGAAAAGTTTCAGTTTTGTCTGTTCAATCCTGTCAATTCCCTTGCATTTTTATGACTTGGACACCCTACACTGGAACTGTTGCATCTGATATATAGTTATTGTATGACTGAGCCTTCTTTTCTCTTGCCTTTCTTTTATTATTTATTTTTATTTTGGTGAAGTGTTACATAAAGACTTGGATTTTAGATTTAATCATTAAATTACTGAACTCTGGAATTAAAAAAAAATCTGTTTTACAGACTTCTTAAGCTTTATTGTATTTCTTGATTCTCTAATAGAATCAGAGCTTCCCAATTCCAAAACAGTAATTTAGCTGGAGGCAGGCATGGGTGTTTACTTAACAGTGATATTAACTGCTAATGCAAAGTATTTAATCAGTGTTGTAATAAATGGTTTTGTTTTGTAGGAGTTCAGTTAAATGAGTATTTACCAGAGGTGAAGGACTTGCTTCAAGCAAACCAACTCGGCAACTTGAAATACAACTCTTACTTCGAATTTGTGTTAAAAGCAAACTATGAACTCTATGTTAAGGGACAAGCATGATTCTCACTGGGATTTTAAAATATTTTTTCTAATGAACTCTTGAATTAATATTTAATTTTTTATATTCTGTTTCGTTTTTTGCTAAAGCTTTGTGATAAAGTCTGTGTGAATAATATACTTGGTCTTAAATGTATAGATATTGATGCTTTAGTCAGGGGATGCAGAGTTGTGTTTTCAGGTGAAATAAAAATAAAGTTTTCATTTTCAGTGCCTTTCATAAACTTGCTGTTTTGTTCTGTGTCTTATTAGAATGTGTCCTGTCTGAGATTCAAGGATACACAAACAGGCAGGGTGAAACTCAGGAACCCACTGCAGAAGGTGGGAAACTTGAGTTGTCACCACTGGGGCTGTGATTTCAGTTCAGAGAAAATACTGAACACATTAATGCTGGGTGACTGCGTACGTTACTTAAGAAACAACAGGTTATTCTCTGGGATAACGCCGCTCTTTCTTTGTACACCACTTTTTGCTATAGAAACTAGGTAATTTCAGTATTTTCAGTTTTGCATTAAAGGTTACTTGCACAAAAAGGATAACTGGCTTGTCACTGATCACTCAGCTTGTCTGTGACAGAAAGGAATAAAACACAGCTCTCATTCAAAGCCTTCTGGTCCAGTAAATACTCCATTCTTTCAGTTCGTATCTGTTAAATTATACTTTTTCCAAACATTTTAGTATTGTATCCACTTAATTTCCCTTAAAGCTATTTCTAGCATACATGTAAAATGGGATTAGCAGCTCACCATGCTCATCATTCACAGCAACTGCTTGTGCCTAGACTCAGAAGAAACCTTGAAAGCAGTTTTGAAAGTGTGGGAGTGCCTTGCTTCCATGCCTTGGTCTTTAGTGGTAGGGACTACTAATTTCCTTTTTTCCTTTTTAACCCCACTGCCCCAGTTAGTTATCTCTGACATGGGAATAATTTTTTAAAAACCTGATTTCTCAATTATTCTGATTAGCAGCAGAATTTAGTCTTTCAATAAAAGTAACTGCAGTCTGATGTGTTGCGCCTTTATTTTGCATGTAGTTCAAGAGCCAGAAACTGACTGCAGAGCAACTTGCACGCCCTTATGTTTTACTTGTCTGGCTCCATGCCTGCTGCAACAACTTGATCTAACAGCTGAGAAGGTCAGAAGTTAAATTGGTTGAAGAGAATCCAGTTTCTAGTTTTAAAAGCTCAGCTCCCCTTCTGTGGCTTCCCCTCCTCCCTGTACTGATACAGTAAGCTGGGCTGAGAGTCTGAACATGTTTGGAAGAATGGATTTATGTAGAGAGGTTCAAACTAATATGGGAAAGACATGCACTAGCAGTCATTTTCTAAGATTGTTCTAAGCAGCAAACTTTGCTCTTCTGCAGTCTTGCATGGCTGAGAAGTGTGAGCGTAACTCCCAGCTCTGGCTTCAAAGGAGTCACTTGTTTAAAGCCTTGGAAGAATTGCATGTGTTCACCTGAATGTCACTTTGAGGGTGGTTTCACATTGATAAGCTTAGCAGGGTTTTGGGAGAAAGGGACTAATGGAAGAAATGATTGCTTGTCCCTGCCAAAATATGTTCTGCCTTACCTTTTCCTAGACTCCTGAATTTTGCTTGAAGAGCAATCTCTTTGACTGTCCACCATATATCACTTTGGGGATATCTCATATCTTCCTAGACTACTGGCCAGATCTCTGTGTTCTGTCAGGAGTGGCAGGGCAAGCCCTGGAAAGCTTGCTCCAGGTACAAGTGGTTCTGATCACCCTTATCCATTGTTTCATTGGGTTCTCTGCTGGATCATGTTTATCATGGTTGGTGTAAAAGTATTATCCATGTTTTTGAGAAAGGATGAGCTGTGTAGGGTTTTTGACTGTTTTGCTCTGCTGCTGGGTTGGGAGGCACTTGGCGTTTATACAATGGCTTTCCATCTGACTATTGCCAAAACAGAAGGCTACTTACAATGAGTTTACTTAAACAAAGCCTCATTAAAATAACTTCCATGTCTAAACAGATGTTTAATGTTCTTGTACAGTAATGTTGAACTGGTTCTCTATTCTGTTGGAAGGTTTGAAGAGGCTGGGACTCAGGGTTATTCCTCCTCTCTGTCCTCTGCTTCATTATGTAATAAACTGTGCTGGTGCAGAACTCGTGTCTCAGATTACTGCTCCAGGAGGATGCCTTCATTTACCACTTCATATGGAAGGTGGCAAATGCCACAGCTCTAGCTTGTTTCTAAGTGTAACAAAAACAAACTTGTGGCAAAAAGATGACGGTTAAAACTGCCTGAGGGGGATGGATAGCTCATCTTGAATAAGGATATACATTGTTTCTTAAATAGTTATTTTCTCAGTAATGAAGAGCACACAAAGTACGGGGGGGGGGGGGGGGTGTACACATTTGCATCCTTTGTTGTTTCCAGAGCAGCATGAAAATTTATCAGTTGTCATTTATGATCAGTTTCAGAAGCTATGCATGGTGGATAGTGAGTTCTTTGTGCCCTGTACTGGAAAATAACTCCAACTGCTTTCTGACTTGAGACAGAAACCACATTCATTTAGTGAATCCAGATAAACATCAGATCTACCTGCAGAAAATGATATTACTCAGAAGTGGGAGAATTTAACATTGCCATTTGGGAACTTTGTTGTAAACTAGATTGGGGTAGACAGAAAATAAAAGGGAACAGAAGGGATAGAGTGAGTTCATGCTTCCATCATGTTTCATTGCAGGATTTAGGATGTTTATCTTTCAGGGACTTTTGGGTTTCTGTTACTTGATTTCTGATTCAACACAAGCGACCATATTGTGGAAACCACAATGAAGCACTACAGTTCTGTAAATAGATTTGGTGGCTGTGATGCCTTTAAGTGCTTTCAGGCTTCTGATTTTTGTACTGCCAGTTGTTGATGACAGAACTGAAGAATAATACAAGTTGAGGAACAGGGCAAGAGAAGAGCACATTTTAATAACAACTTGACAGGAATCTATAATCTATAGCAGAAGGAATTAGGTAGCTGCCAGAGGTAAAGAGGAATGCTGCCAGCCTGGAGGATGCAGAAGTTAAACAGGAGAAGAAAAGTTGTCTGCTTCTCTGTTGAGCTATCTGCTCTGCCTTGAAGTGAAGGAAATCACCTGTAGAAATATCTTCACTCGCAGGAGACTCCTCACAGCACAGTGCTTCTAGCCTACTATTCCTCTTCCTTCTTTCCTGACTCCCTAAATTTTCAAAGGATTTACACTTGACCGATTGTGTCTTCAGAGGAGATCATCAAGGTTGATTTGCATCAACATAGTGTCAAGGCTGCAAATCTGCTTGCATTACTGCCTCTTCTTTCCGGTGGAAACCAAGTATCTGTAAAATCTTCCAAGTGTCCCACATGGAATGTCTGCGTAAATACCCATAGCTGAAGGAGATGAACTGTTCCTTTTCACTTGCATAGTACCTTCAGCTCGTCAGAGATGGCTTGCCTATGAGACCGCACTCCTTTTGAAAAGGGTGAGCCACAGGGATAGCTGAAGGGTTGCCGTGTTGCCTGGCCGAGCTCA